>NC_091489.1:11426208-11738123 GCF_947461875.1 Haliaeetus albicilla | reverse complement strand
AAACTCATCACTCTTTAGTCAGAAGTATCTGAAGTGCTCTGGGTGGGAGTAACAGTAATTGTAGCAGACCCCAGCCCAAGTCCATTTGCAGGTTTTGGGGAGAAACAGGCAGGCAAGAGCACTGTCACTGTCTGGCACAAACCTGACTGCTAATCACTACCTTTCATGTGCAGTGGAAGTGCTTACAAGGAAACAAGATTAGAAACACTGCTATCTAAAGTCAGAAGCAATGTGCTGTTGTATACGTGGTTTTGTATCATACATGTCTTACATTAGAAATCAAACAAATTTCTCTGAAGGAAGAAGTAATTAAAGAAATCAAAGCCTCCGACCAAACATTTTACCACTGTGGTCGCACTGTACCTGTTGCTATAACCTTAGCTTTAAAATGTTAAAAACACCAAAAGCTTGGGGGCTGGGCACCAGATGTTCTTCCCTAGGCTTTTGATGAGCAGATCTTGGTGCCACAGGAGGAGAGAGCAAACCTTGCCGCTGGAAAGCATCCAAATGAACAAAATATTGAAGAGAGTCCCTCAACCCGAGAACCCTTCCTGACTCCAGCTGTACCTGAGTATTAATTCAGTCCCTGGGGCCTGTGATAACAGTAATCCCACATGTGATACTGCTTTTACTCCTGGCTTACAACGTCCTTACTTGTGCTAACCAAAACTTGTTAGCACAGAGTTTAGTCTTGTGATATGTAACTGGTGAGGATGTGGCCCTACCTGGGGCCATCTATGCTGGGGTTTTGGCTCACTCTGTTTTTCGATGCTCAAATCTGTTTGTTTTTAAACGGTCTGCAAACCAAGATTTGTATGAGAAGGGGAGCTAGAATGAAAAAAGTAAAACACCCTGATTATGGCTTAGCATACACATTCTGTGGGTTACGTATTTTGTATAGACTAAAACGACTAATAGAAAGGAAAAAAAGAATAAAGCAGCACATAACTTTGTTGTCAAATGCAGTTATGAATATATTTTTTTATTTCTCCAGATGCAGAATTGGGAAACTAGAGAGAGTTCTGGTCATTAGGAAAAAATGGCACAGCATAATCAAATCTATCTAATCTTTATTGTTCATTTTGCACTGGAAGAGGAGAGCAACAAGCCCAGTTTGCCTTGTGTTCAGTAAAAGTGAAATGGACTGTCTGGGAGCTCTGCCTGGGTGGTTTTGAAGCCTTGCTCTGGAGCATGGGCAGGCTATTCCAAGGACACTGCAAATGCATAATAACTTTGGGGAAAAAAAGAAGTAAGGGTGTGATTTTGATCATGGTCCTTGACAACATGCTGCTAAAAGACAACTTAGAGTTGGCACTGATAAAAGTTGTCTGTCATGTGAGTCATCTGCAGTAAGACAATCCCTGGTGAGCCATAGGGGTCAAGAATTAACATCTAGCCTGTTGTTCCTTTTTTAGAGAAAATAGCTGACATTTTGTCTTCTGATTGCCAGGGAGAGAGACAAGAGTGTCACAGTTTGTCCAAATGACTCAATTTCCAATTTTAGGAACATAACATTTGTCACTTTTTTAGCTGCTTTTCCACTTTAGCTAAAATGAAGTGTGTTAAGATACTTTTGTCTCTATTTGAGTTTATGAAGTCGATGGATCCTTTGAAATGACTAGGATCCCAAGGTTATGATATCAGTGCTATATCTTACTGCCTTTTTAAAAAAAAGAACCTGTCACCAATTTTTCACATGGATTTTTGTGGCATGAGAGTAAATAGATATCTATCTCTTCCAGTTTTGGAAGCACTGATGCTTAACCCTCTTAAAAGAAATTATTCTGTGCTGTTGCCAAGATGTAAAGCTCCCAGCTGAGATGTGTACCTTCAAAGACAAACAGCTATTATTATCTTTACCTAATCAGAGTTGTTGTGTAGACAGAGACACACATAAAAACTGAGTAGGCCCTTGTTAATGCTGTTTACATATTCCCTCACAATACATCCCTTCAAAATCACTGAACTTGTCACCAGCTGCCAATTTTCATCAAGAAAAGCCTCTCATTAAGTTCACCGCAAGCATTTGTGAGCTCACAGAATTGGCTTTGAGCTACTCAGTCTCTAGCTGGATCAAACCCTGCTCTGGGAGCATCAGTCCTGTTACAGCTGCCATTGCTTTCCCATTGCTTCAAGGCTTCTGCTGGTCACCAGGAGGGAGTGAGGAGTACTTTGATGCGTAGCTTGGTTTTGCAGATGAAAATGGGGAAGGTGGTTTGATTTCCTATGACCCACTCTCCTAGTAGCTTCTGATCTGTTCTTGCAGATCCAAAGTTTGGTGAGCTTTGTCTTGGTACCTAGGGTGATAAATGTGGGATAGGGATGCTGTGGACAATTGCAAGCTGGAAGTCTCTTGTGCAGTTGCCTGGAATGACAAGAGTTGGTCTTACGTTTTAATGCCTCTCTTTGAACAGGGTGAAAATATGCTATTGCTTTACACTTGCTATTTTAATAACCATTTTTTCACTCATCATCTGTAGAACAGGAGGTAGTCTGTGAGTCCAAGCTATGCAGTTAGAGCCCTGGCTCTCACTGCCACCTGGGAACATGAACGATGGATCTCTGAAAACGACGATTTTTTTCTTCTTGACACAAAAAATGCTGGTTTTCAAGTTTTAGGTAGCTTGCTAACTACATAGAAACTCTAAAAAAGATAGGATGAAAATAGTTTATTTGCAGAAAAATCTAATTTACACCAGCTGTCTTGTTAAGGTAGGAGTCTGCTTTGTCAATGCTCCAGGCTAAGGGGTTCCTCAACTGTGTTTGAGGGTGGCTAGAGGCAGTAAGTGAGGATAGAGAGTTTCATCCACGGCAAGCCAGATCTGCAGCATGGGACTTGGTTTTGGTGGGTAAGGGGAGGATGTGGAACGACAGCTCTGAAATGGCCCTGTGCTCCTCTGCTGGGATTCTTCACCACCTGTGCAACAGAGGCAAGTGCTCACTCCATTTCACAATAGCAGGGTAGGAAGAGTTCAGTTACTCCCTGATCACATATGAAAGGGAAATAACCCTCAGAATTTATATATATATATATTACTGAGTGTGGCCTGCAATGAATCGTATGCACATAAATATCAAGAATGACCTGTTATGGAAATGTCTAAACAATATAAAGTAATAAATGAAACAGAATATTTGATTGCATTGTGTGCAGAAAAATTAGTAATAGGAATCATGGAAATTTATCAATACATTATCTATTTAACCAAAGCTTTGGAAAAAAATAGAACAAGATTTTAAGAAGTTTTATAGTGCAAACAGCTGTTCAGATCTGTTCTTTTTTTTTTCATATATGTTACAACTAAAATAGCTTTTACCGCTTTATGAGTTTTCAACCTGCAGTCCCAGCCCTTGGCTCCAGTTGTGCAGACCTAAGGTCGCTCTTCTTTACTTCATGTTGAAACAGAACATGTGTAGGAGAAAGGAAAGAACTGTGGTGTTTTCTTCTCTTGCAAAGCAGAGACAAAATCTGGCAAGAGTAGAGAAATACTAACAAAGATTAAATTACCTGTTCCACTCTTACTGCAATATTCTTTCCTTCACTCAATTCATCAATTTTTTTATCAATTTTAAAATAGTGTGTTCTCTGTGATAACAGCCATGGATATTTTTTTGGTTCAGAACAGACCATTATCATCATCTAGTCTGACCTCCTGGATACCACAAGCCATGAAATTTCACCTACGGATTCCACTGCCTAATAATCTGTCAAAGAAGATAAATCTCGAGTAGAGTTTATTTTTATATTGACTGGCAAATCTCTCCTGCTCCAACACAGAAATTTCAAAAGACATCCACACTGACCTGCCGCTTAAGTCAATGCTGATAAAATTAGATCGGTCTGTCCAAAGGAATTATTTTATTTCATTCTGAAGCACTGGATGACATTTTGCTTTTATTCATTTACAGGCTGAACTAAACACCAGTCACATCTTTGTTTCAGTGCACCTTGTTGCTCAGGGAGCTTGGAGACTGAATTCACATGATACCACAGCCCACCAGTGTAGCTGCCCAGAGTCATTTCCTCTAACATGCACAAAGCTGACAAATGAGCCAAAGGTTCAAATCAAGGGCTGATCTCTGCAGAGACATTGATAAGAGGTGTTAAGGTCACTTTCCCCCTAGCATAAACTATGCCCTGCCAGCTCTGAGAAATGAATTGAGTAAAGACTCGGTATGTTCAATATATCAGGTAGAAACTTTGCTACCCTGTCCTTCCAGGAACTGGAATCCTGCTGTGGTTTGCTTTTGTACAGGTTACCACTCTACTTCAAGGCAGCAAGCAAAGTGGCTGATGACGCATTGCAAATGTGCAGGAGGATCCCTTGAACGCAAGGGGATATTAACAGAATATTGAATATTCCATTTTATGCACCCCATGGGTGCCTGCCAGACTTCAGTGACTCCTACTCACTTACAATCCAGAAGGATGTCTTTGGTACTCCAAGAACATTCACTGTTTACTTTATCCTTGCTCAATAATCAAAAAGTAGCACTTAAGAAATACATTGAGAGCTCCTGAATCAGCAGAGCACATAGATTTTAGCTGTAATCAAAGAAAATGGGTCTTGATCCAGAGAGATGACAAAGTAGCTTTTCACTTGAGCAATTGTCTTGAATGCAGCTACCTCACTGTGAGATGATTATGATGAAAGTTTGCCCATATCCATCTGGCTAGCATTTGCCTTTCTGATGTCTTATCTGTCTTCTGGATTTTAAGGATCTTTCAACCCCTTTGGAATCACTATGAGGTAGGGTGCAGTTTCATGTTAAGTATTTGAAGCCTATAGCAGGATGGAGCCGATGAATATTCAATAAACGTGTACTCTAATTGGTAGCTGTTTTGGGCACTCATTCCTCTGTTGCCTTCCCTAGGAAATAATTTTCCTGTACATTTTCCCACTCACTTGATGCTATTCCATAGCCTGGGATTGCTGACTGTTGAATATATTCAGATTTTGTAAACCTTAAAAAGTCCAGAGATGACAACAGCTGTGAATATGAACAGGGTTTTCTTTAAAGTGTGATCTGAAATCCAAGTTCACCATTCTTGGAGAGTTGTAGCTGGAGGAGGATCCAGCCAGTGGGACTGTTGGGTCCTGGATGAGGACTGTGCGCTCATCCAGTTGCCTCAGCCAACTCTCCACTAGCCAGTGCCACCGAGGAAGTGCAGCCAAGCCTTTCAATTGACTTTCTTCATGCAGACTTGATTTTCCATCTGAAAAAGGATCATCTAGAAAACTTTCTTAAAAGGGAGGCTTTAATGCTGTGTCTTAACAAAATGCTACAGGCTCTGTGGGACAGTTAGGCTGACCGTAATGGGGGTCTTCCTTGTTTCTCAAGTCAGTGGGACTGGGTTGCTCTGTTAACCCTTGTTTTGCTGATACAGATTTCTTACTTTGCTCCCAACACGCTTAGGCTGGGGGTCAGAAATGAAGCTTATCTCCCAGGGAAGATTGACAGATGTGTTTTACTTTCCTCAGTGATGAGGGCACTATTTGCTTTCTGGGAACATCCTGCACCTAATCAATTCTCTGCTGTTCACGACTCCTCTGGCACCGACTTAGCCTCTCTGGTATTCTACCTGCAACATGCAGTTTAATCTCCTCAACAGATGCGAGCACCTGAAATTCTTTAGTTTTTCTAAAGCCTTTGGATTTAATATAAGATACTGGCATGAAACTTAATGGCCTGTGATATTTCAGAAGCCTGACTAGATGATCTAATGATTCCTTCTGGCTTTAAACACCGAAACTCTTGAATCCTCACTTTGCTGATGACTGCCTCATATAAAATACAATTTAGAATAAAAATAACCTGATCATTCATCATATATTTTCTTAATGGGAAAAAATTATTGCACTGCAGCAAAATCACAGAAAAAGGAATTTTACTGGTGCACCTGTGATTTGGTAGAGTGTTCCTTAACGCGAAGCCTCATCTTGTATGAAGGATTGGAGCCATTTCTCTGTGCTGGATCTGGACTTCAGGCCTGTATCACCAGTGATATGTGGAATGTCCTTATGAATAGAAAAAAGAGCAGAGGTCATTTGCTCAAGAAGAAAAACAAAACAAGGCATCAACTGCAATTTCCCAGCCAAAAAATAGTTCAAAGATTGAGTGGTATGAAAGTTTTGGGGACAACTGTGAGGATCAAATGAAACTTTCTAAATAATGACAACAACAATAAAAATGTTGGTTTAAAATTTATTAGAAAGGGTGGTTGAACTAAGAGTCAGAAAACCTGAGCTCAGAATAGTATATCAGGCAGGAGAGCCTGAAATGAGATGTCGGTAGACTTAAGGCATTTAGATCCAAGTTTGAGAGCAAGCTGGCCTAAAGCTGTCCCCAGCACGGCAGCAGCTCTGCAGCAGGGACAGCAGGGTGCTGCTGGCATGGCTTCTGCCAAAACTTCTGTGCGAGCCGGGACCGGGGCACAGGAGTCCCCTGAGGGTGCAGCTCATGGGGTGGCTGAAAACATGTCCCTGAATGGGACCAGCTCCTGCAGAAAACACAGCTGGTGCCTCATTTCCATCCCTGCCCCTTGTGCAGCTTAGCCAGTGATGGGAGCACTCAGCCAGCAATGCCTCCTCCCTCTGCGACACCTCCTTTTCCAGCCAGCGATGGGGTGCTTTGTAGGCTGCAGAGGATCTTAAACCCAAATTAGAGCCAAGAGTCCAGAAAATGTCCGCTCTGCCACAGGCAGCCTGCTGTCTGTGCTAAGGTACGGTAGGAAGCAGAGGCCCCTGCGGCGAGCGCCTGGCAGAGCGATGGGAGCTCAACGTGGGTGTCTCCCTGCAAGGCCACTTTGAGAGGGGTTTATAGGGAAAAAATGTTAGATTATTAAGAAAAAAGGACTGTAGCCCAGTCTGTTTACTGCTGGTTTTGTCTCACTTTTTAGAACACTGCCTGAGAGGGGATCACACACACACACACCCCCCCCCCACCCCCGAATGAAACCAGCAGGAATTAACAAGCAGTGCCCTTTCAGGTGCAAACCATCATTTCCCCTCCCTGCTCCCTCTGCTTTGACAAACAGCTGTATGAGGCACAGATACGTGCAATCAATTCTGTGTCCTCTCAAGGTGGGTTCTTCTGTGAATTTTAGTCCCCAAATACCTGACACAGTTACTTTTTGAGAAGGACTTAGAATTGCTTCTGAAAAGTCTCCAGTGTAGTCTCCATCTGTGACTGAGTTCATTAAACAAGTTATCGAGCTTGCTTACCAATGACATGAGGAAATTCATACTGCGATGTATTTGCATGATTTTGTTTTGACTTACTGACTTTTGGGTCGCTCATAACTGGTTTTGTTACCTGCAAGAAAACACATAAAATTGATTTTTTGTTTTTCTTTTTTTTATATCTTTTTTACATGCTTAGTTACTATGTATGAAGTTATTGGTGTTACTAAATGACCCAAAATCCAGTAAGATTTAATTTTTAGGAGGACACACACACACAATTACTGCCCTTGTTCTTCTGGCACCTCTGTGGCCAGTAATAAATAGTAATAGCAATAGCAATAGCAGTAGTAATTAATAGTAATAGTAGTAAGAATAGTAATAAACCCCCCCTTACCTTGAAGATGCTGAATAATGTCACCCGTCATATTAGCTATGGTCCTTCTTGTCTGTGAACTGACATAAAGGACATGATTAAAATTATAGTAATGTGAAAATTAAATATAACCCCATTGTTTTCCCTTGTCTATTTTGTAATGGACACCATGTGCCACCCAGCTGTTTGCTACTGTTTTCCAGCATCTGCTGCTGGTATTTGTATTTATTAATTCATTAGGACACTTGAGTTAAACTGCTTGTTCAATTTGGTGGTACTTATTCTGACTTCCCACAAATTTTCCTTATCCTTTGAATGAACTTTTCTTCCCTCTCCCCTCCTCCATTTGGGAAAGAGCAGAAAATCAGCCTTGAGGAAAAATAAAGAATTCTTATCCTTTTCTTTCCTTATGTTGGGATTTGTGTCTCACTTCTTGCAGGAGGTTATACAACATATTTTGCCTGCCATCAGCTTCATGATGATATGAAGCTTGATGAAGAACATTTGAGCTGTAGGTGTGCACATTACTTCACAGTTTAAATAGCATCCTGCTCATTTGCCTGCTGGGCCATGACATTCAGAGGATGATATTTTTCCTTTTTGCGGTGTGTTCCTGCATTTTAACAATTATGGTGATTAAAATGTTTTTCTGGAAAATAGCATGAAATGCTCAGCTGATATTAGAAAGAATTTGGAGAGGAGTATGCGGCATTTGGATATTCTTGGCTCATAGCACTGATGCAGTTCAGTTTAAACACTGAGTTGGTGCCAAAGAGACTTCCATGGACTTTCTTGTGCAGTGTAAGCCTGGACCTTCCATTTCTGAGCTTTACTCAATTAAAACACACAGTATACATAGTTTGCTGATTTAACTGAAAATTAAGTCTCTGTCATATCAGCTGGCATATCAGTTTGCTAGATCTGATAGAAAGCTGGGAATGGGGAGATGCCCACCATGGGGATATGGTGATGGGCCCTTTGCCCTGCAGACCACCGCATGTGCCAGGGCTGCGCCATTCAGCATTGCAGGAGCATGAGAAATGCACATTTGGATAACACCTCATCTTCCTTCTTGAAAGCCTGGCACTCTGACAGGGTGAAAATAGCTTGATACTGGTATCTCACTTGTTGTATCATTGGTAGCTGGAAAACCACCTTGGGGTGGCATAAGTCAGTGCTGCTGCCAAGGAGGTTGTATCACTCAGTCCCTTCCCAATCCCCTTTCCTTTGGGGCTGGCAAATCATTTGTGCCATCATTCGGTGAACTAGCTATGGGACTGAACTGGCTGAAAAATAACTTGAGAAATGGCTTGCTCCCAGCCAGGTTTGTTTTCTGAGCCACTTCGCAGCGTGACTGCAAATTGCTGCAAGGAGTGGGTAGTCTGGGCATGAGAATGAGCTGCTGGGAGTGGGAAGTGAGCAGGATGCCAGGACAGGAGACTCCAGGATGTGCTCATTGAATGACTTCCAAAAAACAAGGATGTTGAACCAAGTTCATGAGGTAAGAGGAATCTGGGGGATTTGGGGGTATAGAAAAGCAGCTATCCAAAAGAGGACCTATAGAGTTAGAGAAAGGAATTCGTGCTGGGGTGAGAGAAAGACAAGGAGTATGGCAGTTCTTAGGCTTTGCACACCGATGTGCTTAACTTTCAGCCTGGTCATGAGGCTTGCTCGGAGCACAGAAAGTTAAGAACATATATGAAAGTCTGTGTAGGACAGATGAACAATTTTCTGAGCTGTATTTGCTTACTTCTATTTAAGTTGTAGTTTAAAAATAATTAAAACAATATAAAATAAAGAAAAAAGTAAAATATATAAAAAAACCCTATAAAATAACAATTTTCCATATTTCCTGAGAGAATATTAAAAATCTTTAGAGACAATTGGCACAATTTTCTTTGGTTTTTGTTCTTTTTTTTTTTTAGCTCAAATGGGCTAAAAAACTTTCATGGTGTCTTCCTGCTGATTCATTGAAAATAGTTCACAAAATATGCTTGTAATTATTTATGACCTTTCACCCTGCAAGAACATGCCAAAAAATATTTCCATCATTTATGCCTGCTAAGAGGCAGTTAGAGACCAGGGAGCTACCTCTACAAGCAGGACCCAGAGTTTTGAACTCACTGCACGAACAAAGGCTACCTGCAATGAATATTTCAGTGCAACAAGAGTAAACCCACTTTATCCAGCTCTACCTCATTCCATTAAAAATCTGCTCCTCAGCTTTAATCCACTCAGGTCAGTTTTCCTCACCTCTTTAAAAATTCTGTGCTCCACAATGTATGATATGGAGATTCTTTTTATAGAAAAAGTAATTATGACGGTTTTCCAAATGATCACAATACCACCATGCCCTCAATTCCTAAAGGCTCGCTCAAAAAATTTCTTTTAATTCAGAAAAAGATTACAAATGTAGCATAATCTTTTTGACTGAAACTAAGTATGTAAATTTGTCCGGGGAACCGCAGTCCTCTAGCAGCAGCCTCTCTGAGTCCTGATGCCAAAAGGTTCCAGCAGGTGAGCAAAATTGTTCATTTTGGTCACACCAAGCAAAACTGGCCCAGCTACACAGCTGGTGTAAACTGGATCAGCAGTCATAGGAGTGATGCTGATTTATGCCGGCTAAGGAGACTGTTATATTCATTTTGCTTATCTGTAAAGCCCTTTTCTGAAATAGCGTGTGCTGATTGTCTCTCGAAGGTAGAAACATGCCAGGAATTGTAAATTAGCCATGTGTAGTGCATTTGAGGTAACACTTAGGTTTATTGCCTCTTGGTAAGTTATTAAGCTTTTATTGAAGCATATTTTGTATGAGCATCAATATTATCCGCATGCTTTGTACCTAATGTGTTTCACTTCTTTAGCACATTTCAGTTAAGGAGTTTAAAATAGGTTACAAACGCTAATGAATCGAGCTTTGCTGTGCTCCAGTGAGGAAGGTAAGCAGCATCATTGCAGGTCCGCAGGTCGGGCTATTGAGGAACAGAGTGGCTTTTTGAAGGTGGCACAATAAAATTCAGATGAGGGTTCCTGCCCTTCTGCTGGTACCTCGAGCTCTTTTCCCCCTTCCCCCCCAGCAGCAGTGTAGGAGAGGCAGGCAGCTTGCCCACAGCTGCATCAGGGCCCCCAGTGCACCCAGCACTGGCCACCACCTGCCATGGGGCCCAGGTACCCCTGGGCAGACTTGGCCCCCCTGGATTCACTCCCTGCCTGTGCCCACGCTCTCACCTCGCCCTTTCATGCCAAGACCTGTCACGCCAAGCGCTGTGATCCCTCATCTGTGCTCCCAAGCACGCTCTTGCCAAGGTCCTCAGCACCGTGCATCCTTCCAGCCCTCCAGCTCTTGGCTTCTGCCCTCCCTGCCCTGACCCTGCTGTGCTCCCTCTAACACCTGCACTTGGGGCCTTTCTCACACCCTGGCACGCATCCTTGCACACTAAATAATTGTAGCTGTAATGCAGAAATAAAGTCAATCCCCCCCGAGTGGGAGATCTTTTCAAGACTCTTTTTCAAGACATATTACTTCAGAGGACAGCTCTGCTGAGACCTCCAAGCTAGCCTACCTTACGTGTGAGGGTCCTGGTGTTGGTGGAGATCTGTCCTTTATCACACGCTCTGCACGTGGGAACCCACTAGGAGTCAAGCAATGCAGAATATAAGGGAGAAGAGCTCTGCCACCATAGAGCAGAGGGACCGTGCTGTGGGCCACCAACACGGCCCCTGCCTGCCACGTCTGTACTGAGGTCCTGGGGCTGCTGCTGGTCCTGGTGCAGCTGCCGTTCAGCCAATGCTTTTGAGAGGAAACCATGAAACTCCCAATCACCATACATCTAAGTGGGTCCCAAAAGGCTGCAGTCCTCTTCTCTCCAGGGCTGCTTGCTCCTGTGCCTGGGGTCCCAGTGCCACAAAGCAGACATGCATGCCCACGCAGCTGTACGGTCCCTCCTTCTCTCTCCTCCCCTCACCAGTCAGTCCCAAGAGCAGCATCATAACTAAACAGTTATAACATGGATTGAATTAGCCATTGACCACACCGGGGGTGAGAGTTTTGACTGAGCCCGGTGCCAAGGGCCAATACAGATAGAACAAAATACTAGCCATCCCTGTAGCATGAAAATGGTGGAGAAACTTCCATTAGGAAACTTAATGGTGCTTTCTTACACAAACACAATTTTACATCCCCTGGCACCAGTTTTTCTCCCCCGACATTGTGCTTAGCTGGTATTTAACTTAAAAGTTCTTTTGTTCTGTGTGCTGGGTACTTCTTCTACCCACCCCCCTCAACTATGTTCCCAGGTCTACTTGTTGTCAGGAGATGTCAGATGTGCAAGCTGAAATGTCAGGCCCATTGGGAGAAATTCCTCTTAATAAAACGAAAGTTGCTTTGTAGATCTTCAAAGGATTTTAAAATAGTCTCTTTCTCTCTCTCTTTTTCTCTGTCTCTCCACACACACATTTAGATATATGCACAAATTCTTCACTGGATGCTGAGAGCTGTTTTTTCTTAAGTGATTAAAATAAGTTTCTGTGTCTTACGCCATTATGACAATAAGTCAAATACTTGAGGCAGTGTCTTTAATTCTGGAGCTTTCAGAAAACCTCTAACTTTTAATTTTTATTTTCTTTTCCTGAATACAGTAATCTGTAGAAGCTTTCAAATGCTTTCTCACAACTCTTACCCACTTTCCATTCTCTCTGGCCAGTCTTTTCTTCCAGTGGAGCTGCTGCCTTCAGTGTGATGTGCTGCTGAGTTCCTCGATCCTTGAGTTTGAGAACTGTCACTTCTCAGCCCCTCTGATCAGCTACTTGGTAACAGATTCTTTACTTTTTAGGCTGAATCTAATTTTTTCAGTCTTTCTTTATCATGATTTATAAATTGGAGTGGAAAAAAACCCACAGTCCAACCCTTTTCTACTAAAACATAAAAAGTGGATGTGCAGTTATTTCTAACCTTTTCCTCCCCTTCTAGAAATTCTGCCACATGGGCGCATCCCAGGTTCACTCACGCATCCCACACACCCCCCAAAGTTCCATGTCAGAGTTTAGTGGCTCATTTATCTATGTAATTTTAATGGATAATCTGCTTGTCTAAGTCCATGTGGCAGGGAAGGGGAAAGCACTGTTTGGATTTCCAAGCCCAAGTTTTAGTGCTGTGGCATGGGATGGTGGGTGGCTGAGGTCTTGCCTGACTTATTTACCTAGTGTAGCCTCAGCCTGGGTTAGTTTTGCAGCTGCTTGCTCTACTTAGAGAACGAACAAAACCTTTTTTTTTAGTGTTTGCGGTTTTTTTCCCTAAAACCTCTTGCCCTCATCTGTTTCCAGCAGTTCCACTTTGTGAATTTATATGCCCAACAACATCTTCTCTCTTCCTTGCAGTTTCTTCTCTTGAAGGGAGACCAATTACATAATTTCAGCTTGCACTCCCTTTTTTTAGATAAAGGGAAAAAACAAAGCAAGATACAACTGTGTCTTCTGTAAGGTGCTCTGACAACTGCCATATTACATGGAAAGAGTACAGAGAGAAGACTTTCAGAAGGTTAGTAGCGTGGTACCCAGGATACCAGCTAATTACAAGCTTCCAGGGTTACATCAGGAAAACTTTGCCAGTCCGTGACAACTTTTGTCTCACCCCAGGACCAACAAATCGTTGCACTAAAAGGGGCAGCACAGATCAGCTCTGGCTGTACACCCAATTTTTTAGCAGGCTAAATATTTCAATAACCTGTTACAATTAATGCTGACAAATAAGAAAGAAGATGAGTTAGTCCAAGGGCAAATGTTTTATGAAGAAAACAACAACCATATCAGGATTGTGAAAAAAAGAAAAAGGAGAGAATAAATTTGAAACAGTGTATCATAAGCAGTGCATTGGAAATGAAGCTCAGAGAGAGAGAGAGAGAAAATGAATTTTTTTTAAAAAGTCTCTCTGCGGAACAAAATGGCGCTTTTCGTGGGTTGATACTGCCTAACAAGAAGTTTCACAATGTACAGCATGCTAGCTTTTCTGTGCCTCTTGTCCTTTGTCTGCACACATCCATGGTGATTTGAACTGGTAGAATTAAAGAAAGTGCTTTATGCCATTAACTGATTTTCAGAAGCCTAAGTGTCTGCACCAGAACAATGAAAGCAAAATCAAATTAGTTCTTCATACAGCTTGTGAAAAAATGGAAAGCATCCAATGTGAAAAAATGGAAAGCATCCAAAGAATGACAAGTGACTGAAGTTTCATATGTGCTCTTATTAAAGTTCAGAGAGTCCCTAAGCTGTTTCCCTATCTATCAGTGAAAGCATATCTTCCTCTAGTGGCCCGCTTCAGATTTTGAACATGCATGGAATGAAACCTAAACTATAGTGAGTATTGAATCCTTTATGTTTTCATTCTCTCTGTAAGAGTTCTTCTACACATGAGTCATATCTATAGTCTTAAAATAAAAAGAAGTTAGTGTTCTGTCCTTGATGTGTTGAGATGTAGCTATGGGACTCTCCTTCTCAACAATAGTATAGCAAGCACAAAATGCTTGATTACCAGTCAGTAATTAATTAAAAAAGGGATTAAATCCCTTTTTATAAATTAAAACATGTAGAGACCCAAGTGGTTTAGTGGTGGCTTCCAGATCCTGAAAGCAGCAAGACTGCCATATCTGTCTGTTCAACTATGGCATACTACTCTTAATAAAAGCTCCTGTGAGCTGTTTATCAGAGACTGGAATTGCAGTGAATGCTTGCTGCTAACCTTTTAGAAGTCTTGCTTTCTTAAAGCTGCTTGTGAGGGCAACAAGCATAGATATTAAATGATGCGAAAAGTTGCAGCTCCCAGTTCTGTACTTCCCAGTCTGCCTGTGAGCTAATCCATGGGAGTGCAACGGATCTCAAATCTAACCTTTATCAAAAACCATTGCAACAGCTTTTAGAGTTATGTATTGCATTGGTTCTTTGCCTTTGTTTCCCTTCTGGTGAGACACCCTCTGTACAAAGTCAATAAAATATTGATATATTTAGTGGTGGTATATTCAGGAGCCTTGGAGAGGATGGTGAAAACTCCATTCCCAAACCAATGCATGACTCTCCCCTGTGGGTTTCAGGCAGGAAGGATTATTCAGTCCTGTCCCTCACAACTAGAAATGACTGTCGGAGTAGGCAGCTGCTTAGTCCAGACAAGTCCACAGAATATTGAGTCCATACTTACTTTCAGAAATCCAGACAGACGGTACTTTTTGCACTCTATCATTAACCTCAACTCAGCCATAAAAAGCTTCTGTGTCACATAAGAAAAGAGCAGGATTGTTCAAGGGTGTGTTAACAATGTCCTCGGTCCCTTCAGTAGGAAGGAAATATTTTAAGTGGAATTGCCCAAAATGATTTTAAAAAATTGGCAGCACTTCCTGCTGCAGAAAAGGCTGATGCTTTCCTACCATTATCACCAGTACCTGCCAGTCTGAGATACAAAGACATACTCTGTCCACCTAAGATTTTAATCTATTGCTACCTTAAAAGGAATTCATGAGGCAGCTTCTGACAAGTGATTTGCTCTGAATATGATTTTCTCAATATTTTTTTCCCTTTGAGGAAATATTAACATCCATTTTCTTTGTGGTGATGTAGGTTGCAGCTTCAGTTCTGCTGGTTTGACAGATTAATAGATTTTTCTTCCTTTCACAACATCCCTTTACTTGTGTGTAAACTCTGTGTTTTCTCTTTCATCTTTTCTTCAGACTGAATGCATCCAGGTCTCTGCAACTTCCCCATAAGCATTCACTGTCTGAAACTTTCATCATTTCTCTTGCCTGCCCTGATTTAATTTCACCTGGTTGCTGGTGTGTAGGTGTTTGGGATTTCCAGGGTAACACTTGCCACATGTTGAATACTTGCCTAATGGGACTTTTGGGGGGAAATAATGTGAGGTAAAAAAAGAATTGGAGGGTAAGTAAGAGAGAAATGAGTTGGGGAGGGACAAAGGAGGAAAAAAAAGAAAGATGAAAGCATTTATTTTGCTTGCGTAGGCATGCATTTTGTTATAAAGTAACAGCCTAGATGGACAAGAAGCCTAAGGGTCCTTCTTGGGGTGGGTGTCCGAGGGCATTGAGAAATACTGGTGAATGCACCATGAAGAGGCTAGTGCTAGAGCACTTCTGCTCAGCTGAAGCATCTCTCAGCCTTGCCTCCCCGGGTGCTGCACTGTGCTGCAGCATGACGGTCTCTCCCAGCAAGGTGGGCCCCAGGGAGTGGTGTGACAGAAAAGCCTTTTCTGCAGCAAGTCACAGAGGTTTGCCCCGTGCCCCCAGCTTACCAGAGACCTTGGCAAAGGAGGATGCAGGCAGCATCTAGGTCTTCGTTCTCTTACAGAGTCCTTCTCCAAACCATTTCTTTGAATTTCTTAGATGAGGTTCCTTTTTTTTGTAAGGAACAGTTTATGCGGCTCTTTCCATACTGGATATCCTTTGTGTCAATAACTCATGTTTATTACAAACCAGGCACTAAGAAACATATCTTGTCGAGACTATCTGGCACAACTCTTCAAACCTCAGACACATACATTATACTGTTCATTAGCAGATACAAAATTTTAAGAACTTTTTGCAACCCTTTCAAACTATGAGAAAGTTATAGCAATAGCTTGTTGGAGACAACAGTGGAATTATCTAAAAGTGATTTGTTATGTACCATTTCCCCCAACCAGCTGCGATATTTAAAAGCCACCAGTCTCTTGCTGGGTTTCCCCTGCCTTTCCAGATCCTCTGCTCTATGCTTCCTGCCCAGCCCCTCAGCCTCTCTGACCTCTTAGCTAGGAGGCTTTGGTAAAGACTTTGCAGCTGATTTGTGTTTTGAAAGTCGCAGCTGCAAACATGTTCTGAGCCTGACAGCCGATCAGTGCAGGAGCCAGGAGTGAAGCACACCCCCCTAGATGTCAACATTTTTTGTGCTGTGAGTTTCTTTGAACTTCCTGAATGAGCATATGAAGGGAGAGGTATTGCTAACTATAAAGGATTGAAGTGACTTCTGTTTTCAAAGCTTTGCCGCTACCTGTCATTAGTTATGTCAATTCAAAAGGAGAACAAAAGGAGACCTTTTGACTGATGAGAATACCTTGACAGACAGTCAAAACCTTTCCTGGAATATTAAAAAGGGATTATATGAGATTCTGCTCCCACCATCAAATTAAGCAAACAGATCCAGTCCCCCTTGGAACAAGCCAAGAGCCGCCTCCACCCATAAAGATCCAAAAATCTTCGTGGAAAGATGAACTCATTTAAAATAGGAAGTATAAAATAATAGAAAAAAAGTACTTAATGTGAGCTTTCCTCATGATAGATTTTGTTCATAGTTATTAAGATGAAAGTCCAAGAAAGTGCTGCAGATCCCACAGAAAGGCTCTTGGAGGAGGGCAAGACATGGAAATAACCCACCCTTATTGTCTTGGCATTGCTGGATGCACTCTGCAGAATCCAATGCAGACCTTTGTTATGGTTATTACAGGCATTGCATTGCTTCCCTAAGTGCGCTAGATACAGAAAGAAGCACAGACTACTCTGGAAGGTCTTTATCATGCAGAGACTGAGGGCTTGAAGGAGAAAGCAATCCAAGCAAAAATTTCCATGCAGGCACAATATTTGAGTTTGTTGTGGGTTTTTTTTTTTAAACTCTCTCTCTTTTTTTCTCCTATTAATAGTTGTTTAACATGTTCATATTTTTAAATGCAAATCCTTATTTGGACTAATGACCTGGCTTCTATCCTCCATAAAAAATTATGCAGCTCTGCTGCAGACACCAGAATGGTTAAGTGTTAGATTAAAATCAGTCCAGAACCTGGAAAAAGTCAGTTTCAGGAAAGCTGCTGTGAGCTTAGCCCAGAAAGTCTAAGGAACCTTGTAGTTTTGTCACAAGAATAGGATAGAAAATGGTAGCAGAAATGTTACTCTTATTTATTGCCTGACGCTCTCTATGTGATTTCAGAAAACCTCATTATGGAAATCTGTATTCAAAATCAAGACTGGTAGAAAAAAAGAAAAATCCATCAATGTATTTTAATAATATGCCATCAACAATAGTATTAAAGTTCCCACGGAAAGGCACACTATATAATGCTTATTTTTCCTTGTACAAAAGGACTGAGCAGAGAATAATGTACTACTGATCAATAATTAGAATGATAAATGTTTGCAGAGTTGTTCTGTCACGCTATACTGACAAACATTGATTGAGAGGTGGACTTCCAATGACAGCTGTAATTTTTTAAACATAAGTGGTAGCTACGTGTATTGAGTACACAGGCTTACCAAGACACCTTTGCTTTGAAATCACCTAAGATCAAACAATGGGAAATTGTTAAACTGAACAGGTGTTTACTGCAGAAAAAGGCAGTTTGAAGTACGTGAAAAGAGATTAAATCCTCTGGGAAATTTTACCTAAAGTGCAAGCTGTAAAGTCTCTGCAAAGTCTTTCCGTTATGTCCACTCATACTGAGGCAACATTGGCTCCTTAGGAAGGAAACAATTTACAGTCTGGGGCAGAAAGAGTGAGGGCTGCAATGTGTAAAGCACTGAATCAAATAGAGCTGTGATTGAGGATACTTAAGACATGTCTAAAGTCCTTTATTTATCTCCCGTGAAAATGGAGACAACTGGTTGTGTGCAAGTGATTGAGAAGTGACATATGGCAGCCTAGAAAAATCCTATTTATTTTCTCACCTGGAGGAACTGAAAAGGAGTAAAGCTGTGTAGAGGCAGGGCTACACAGGGATTTAGGACTTTAAGGGAGGGTGATTTTAACGAACAAGCATTGTGTCTGCACATTCATGTACTTATATGCAAATATATGCAATAGAACAGTTTATATGGCATAAGAATACTTGTTTTCAATCATAATTCCTTAGATTGTGACATCCCTGAGACAGAGGTCTTCCTCAAACCGTCATTTTTCTACTTTTTTTTGCCAACAGCCCATCTCATTGGTGTGCTATGTGTGGAACAAGGCCAACAATAAACATTGCTAATACACCTCAGTAAGTAGAATTGCTGGCAAGACTCACAATTTAATTCCAGTTTGTGTGGGCTGCCGCAAATAAAGAAACAGCCCATTGAAATGACCCCCATGTTGAAACCTTGCCTCCAGCTAGAATGGGTATGGAGAGCCCTAAGCAACCTAAGAGGGGATTAAAAGAGTTACTGGCCATAGTTTACTGTCCTCAACCCAGAAGAACAAGCACTTGGACAACAAATATATATTCCCCCAACTTTTGCTGACCCCTGAGGGTGATACGGATGCCGTGAACTCTCACCCTGCTTGGCCTATAGCAGAGGGCATAAGGAGGAGATCCTAGAGGCCACTTAAATCCAGCTGGGGACCTTCCTCTTTTCATAAAGCAGCAATAAATCAGCAGTAATGTCATCGATGAAGTCACATCATGAATCCACGTTTATGGATTTGCATCAATGTAAGATAATGTCAGTGAGAAGCATCACAGACTCTAGGTCACTTAAGGTTATGAATACCCTCAGGGCTACCCAATTTTATGTATTTCTAGTGGGACTAAGCAGGTCCCTGGGATTTCTTCTGATAATAGTCCCAACCAATACCACCCTATATTTCATTTTACATAAAACTCAGAGCTGGGCTTGACATTTCTGTTTATGTCCTAGATAGTACAGAGGGCTTAATGTATAATGAAGGAAAGGAGTGTCTGAATCCTCCGGTGAGAGTTGAAATGACTTACTAAATCTTACTTTCTCATGCATTTAGAGTCTAGGAGCATATCACGTGAGGGAAGGATAGTTTGTACTACAGTAGCTGTCATTTGGAAGTTATTTAAGATTAGGAATAGTATAAAGTAGTAATTCTGCTTATCTCATTACCCACCTGCAGCTCATGTCATAGTTTCCTGAGTTTCCTCATATTCCCTGTCAATATCCTGTATCTCCTGCCACCTCCTGGCTACAGGAAAGATACTAACAATGGCAATAAAAATCCCCCTTGGGATGTGTTTTTTAACAGCCTGGGACAGATGGCTGCTCAGTTATCCAAATTCCAATTTTCCTCCTACCCCGCATAGTTCCAGAATATTCTTTCTTCAGAAAGTCTTGCTGAGCACAGCCTTCCAAACCTTTCTGACTACAGATTTTGCAATAATTGAAAAGCAGTGTACAGCTTAGCTGATAGCCAAAACCACAGGTGATGCTTCCAAAGCCCTCATTTACAAAGTCAGGGATGTGGATTTCCATAAAGACAGCTTTGCAAGTTCACCTTTTCCTTTTCTAATTAACCCCTGCTTGCATTATACTTTGCATGGGGATTCATCACCTGTTTTACTGATAAGTTTTGCTAAGCTTCTTATGTTGATTAGAAATAAAAGGTGATGGTACTCAAGGGAAGTTTCAAAGTGGCAATGTTTTTGCTTTGTGAATCTCTGTTTTGAAAGCCATGTAGGTAACACTTGTAATAAATGTAGAAGCTATAAAACATTCATTGCTCCTTCTAACACTACAAAATAACTTCTCTTACTACTGTGCTCTTTGCAAGAAATTATACTCATGGTATAAGTGCAAAACATAGGGGACTTTAAAAGAGTATTTACTTATTTTCAGGTTCAGAATGATGCTCAGGTGCATTCTCATTGAATAATTACACCATAATCTACATTGAAGGAACTCTTTGGAGGTCATTTTGTCCAACCCCTGCTCAAAGCAGGACTAACTTCAACGTCAGAGCGGGTTGCACAGAGCCATTCCCAGTCAAGCATTGAAAACCTCCATGGATGGAGATACCCAGACTCACTGGGCAATCTGTTTCCACACTGAACCACCATCACCTTCACTGAGAACTTTTTCCTTGCATCCAGTTGAAATTTCCCTGCGACTTGTGGCTGTCGCCTCTTGCCTTTTCGTTGTGCACTTCTGGGAAGAGTCTGACTCTCCATATCCTCCCCTTTAGGAAGCTGGGGATAGCAATTAGATCTCCCTTAGCCTTCTCTTCTTGAAGCTAAGCAAACTCAACTGCCCCAGCCTTACATCACGTGCTCCAATCTCTAGTCCTCTTGGTGGTCCTTACAACTTTATCACAAGTGATACAATAAATAAAAAATGTAGACCAGATTTTTTTGCAAGTTGCCTGGGTAATGTGAAGAATAATGTCCTTATTCCAGTTGGATTAAAATAAAGAGGCAATTGTTTTTGCAGTGCTTTTATGCAAACTGGAATAGAAAATAACACAAATAATGAAATTGGGCATAGAAATACAAAGGCAGGAGGGAGCAGGAGTGTCACTGTGTCCCACTAGCCTTTAAGTCCTGCTCTCCTGCACTATCCCTGAGAAGCCATGAACCTAATACAGCGCTGCAGATTCATTGCAGCTTGCTTTTTTGGAATACCCGAAACATAGCTGGAGAGTAGTGGAGGATGTGTAGCACTGACTTTAGCTGCCGCTCAATGAGAGATCCTGCAACACGATGCCAGGAGGATTCAGTCCCTCATAAAGGCAGCAACCAGCCCCACAGGAGGCTGCAGGCTGGGCTGTCCTAAAACTAATGGAAATCACTTGCTGGATGTACCCAAAGTCAGATCTGCACAAGTTGCTTGCAGTTTCCAGAAACAGTGCCTTATTTAAAACACTGGGCCTGATTTCATCACTCTTTTATAGACGTTTAATAGAGTGGTGAATCATATTCATAATTTTCAAAAACTTGGAAGCATTGGTAGAACTTCTCTCGGTTCATAAGCTTTAATACACATTTTATACATTTTAGGATAAGAATCTACATTTAAATTTAAGAAGGGAATAACACCCCATAATCATAATGATGGGGGTAATAGCAAAATTTTCACTGTGCTATCGGATTATCAAAATAATAATTTTCTGGAAATGTTGTATAGCAAGAAAAAGAAAACTTATGGCATTACTGATTTACATTTTTGGTTTGAGATTAAGATAGCCTGACACTTCTTGCCAGGTTTAGCTATGAATGCAATTGAAAAACATGACTTCAGGACATTAATTTCTGGAATATTTCATTTCTGGAGGGTTGGTGGTTTTTTTGACTGCTTGTTATAATGTTCAAAATCCAGTGCCCCCTTTTTATCCAAATCCTCTTCTTTTTCCTCATTTTCTTCATCCCTTTTATCTTCTTGCATCCAACTTGCAAGTAGAAAGGGGAGAGAGGAGGGGGAAGGGTATAAGGACAAAGAAAAAAACAGTATATCCACTTTAATTCTCTATACAGGCATAAAAATATTCTGCAAACATTTTCAATTTCTTTATCGAAAACATTTCAACCAGCTCTAGCAGTTTAGCTGGAAATTGCCTAAGGTAATTCTATCATGAACAGGAAGATAGATATCCTCATATCATTCATGTTTCCCTAGGTATGATGTTTGGCAAATAAAAGAAAAATTGTGGCAGATGAAAGTGACATGTCCTTTCCCAATTCTTGTTGTCATTTATTAGCTGGAACAGAACTGCTTGATTGTTTTTCTTTTTTTCTTTTTTTTTTCTTTTTTTTGGTTTGGCTTTCCCTCTTCTTTAAAAGGAATAAAAACAATTGGGCTGGAAACCCTCTCACAATCTCATAAAATGCCTCTGCATTATACTGCACATTTTCTTCTGCATTCTGTTGGTTGTTATAGCATATTTCATATAGGAAAGCTTTGGGAAACGTAAACCGTGATTGCAGTATATGTACTCTTGCTCTTGAGAGGAAGTGTATTTAAGCAAGACTCATGCCATGATTCCTGAGACCTATTTCTAATCCTGCCAACGTCTCATTTTATGACCTTGGGCAAAACTTCTCTCTGCCCTTCACGCTACTCATCTGTTATGTAAGAACAGAAATCCAAGATACTTTACGGGCATTATGAAGCTTAATCAATATCTGTAGACTTCTCTGAGATTCTCAAAGGAAACCTCTTACCGAAATGGACAGTTTCTCCCAGTGTACATATACCTTATCAACCAATACCTTCTGTAAGCCTTATCCTGAGACAAGGAGTAGAGATCATAGGCTACATATTTTGTTTAATTTACTGCCCTCTACCTACTACTGACTGCATGCATGAGTGGGGACAATCACTGCCCAACCTTTCCCGTTCATGTGCATTTGTAAGCAACTACAAACAGTGAAGAAAGCATGATCTGACATTGACCCTTGGGGCTCCGCTGGACTGCCCACTTTGCCAAAGCTGGGATTTGCTGGTTGTCAGCTGAGCTGCCATCAACCCAGTGTAGTGATTTGTTCTCTCTCTTACTGGTGTTCTACAAGACAGTGGTGTGAGAGAAAAGAAACTTCAAACTAGGATGCCCTCACTATGAGTGGGAGCCCACTGGGAGTGCAAGGCATAAAGGAGAGATGAAGAAACAGGAGAGAGCCATCCAGCTGAAGGACGTTTTATGCCATGAGTGCTTTATCAGCCATAACGAACCACTCACTACCTAGGCCAGTGGGGTGGGTAAAGACAGGCATTATTCAATCTTTCTCCTTTGCTAAACCTCTCAATACCCATATGTGAAATAGTTGCTAGGCACTTATCACTAATGGAATTTTTTTAAGCTTTTTAAAGATGACTTTCCATTGGTACTGGTGTTGAACATACATTAAAAGGATATATATTTTTTCATTAAACTTCACATGACAATGCTGTTACTTGAAAAAATATGTGTATTTGGGGCCACACATACAGATATTTACACCTGTGTTTATATTTCTTTGTTTCTTGCAATCTTGGGCATTAAATTTACCAATATGCTAACGCTGGTTGGAAGAAAACAGATTCAGTTTGGATAAAATTGTTAGGTAAGCATTTAGCTTGAAGGGCATTTTCCAGATGTGGAGTGCTCATAATTCACCATAATTAACTGGAAAGCCTATGATTTTTTTGATTTTTTGCATAGGTTTGCAGCATTTACAGAAAATAGACATTTCCCAGCTCAGGGCTTCCATAGCTTCCACTAATTATGTCAATGTGACAAAACGGCTTACTAAAACATGCCTTGAAGTATACAGATTATGTATATATTGATCAACAGGTATTCATCTCCTGGCAGAAGTTTGTAGTTACATGATTAGAGCCCATGCTAGATGCCAAATGTAGATACTTTTCCTCATTTATTGCAAATGCTCCAAAATTGACCCAATTAAACTGAATGTACTAGTGTTAAACCCCACAAACTACTGCCACCTACTGCTGCATTTCTTCAGGAAACGTTATTGCAGTATAGTTTACAAAGTGTCAGCACTTGCCAGGAAAGGTAGCTGAGAGGTGGAGGTCACCTTCTGATGTAGGTGAATTTTCAGTCCTCTTTGCCAAAGTGTCTGCCTGCAAACATGAGTGGCACTTACAGGGATGATTGCTGACCTTTTTGCAGGGGGTCTCCCAGATCATACCTGTGTTATTTTACAGCCTGCTTCCTCTGAAATTCTTGGTTTGCATTTGCAGGCCACAAAAACCTCTTCCAATTATTCACACCTATTCCCCTCCAGCCATGGAAAATGCATGCTCATATAGGGTTGGTAAATTCTTTTCTTTGGGCTTAACACTCCTGTTTCAGTCCCCCAGACTGTCAGTCATTTTACTTATTGGGATTAACACTGCCCGACCTGCTTCAGCATCTGTCAAGTGCACTTGCCTCATTATTTGCCTTGTTGCCACCTGTCCCTTCAGTTGCTGATATGGTTAATCCAAGTTCCACAGCTTCTCCAGCTAAGACAGCGTACAGAGGGAAATCCTTCTTGGAAAAAGGAGGTGCAAGGGGAGCAAAAATCTTCTCCTTAAACACTGATCTATGTTACTGCTTAAATGCAGTATCATTTAAATCAAACAAAACAAATTAAATAATAACAAAGTTTTAGTTTAGATAGCCCAGCTATGAACTGAAGACATCTGAAGTACAGCAGCGTGACGTTTACATTTTCCTCTGCCTTTTTTTGAATGATGCTGACAGATTATTTCAAATCTAAAATATTTTATTGCAATAACGTAAGGATTTATGCAATATGCTCCCATGCTGGTTCATCTCTTTTAGCAATCCCTCCTCCAGGCTGAGATGCAGGTCAAAATGTGGATCTAAGTGTTCAAATAAATTACATCAATGGTGTAATGTACACAGCTTTTAACTGAATGGTGATTTCAGCTGCTAGTCTGGTGATCACACATCTTACTCCTTTCAGTAATTCAGGTGATATTTGATTTGGTTTATAATGCACTTCATGTAGATGCTTTATTTATCCAACAGACCTGAAGCCAGGCGAACTCAAATGGGAGGGATTTGGAAAGATGAAGAGATAAGGCAAAAACATATAAATGGAGGATCTAGGGTTTTATCCAAGGAAAATATCAATTGCTGTGCACAAATTCTTTTATCTTAAAGATTACAAGGCAATTCAAGCCCTTACTTCAGTTTTACTCACAGCACTGTAATTACTACTCCCTTCTTGAAGTGAACAAGTACTTCCTTCCCTTTCTTTCTGAGGGTCACATTATAGTGACCTGTGTACATCACACATTTCCTTCATCTCTGCATCCTCTGCAGAAGCACAGTGAGTGGAAAAGAGGCAAGAAAATCAGAAAGCAGGGAGTCTTCTGGCAGAGGCACGTGCAAATGAACAAGAAGAAAGGCAATGAATTGGGAAAGAGAAGACAGAAGAGCAGGTGAGAGGGGCCAACAGACTAAATAACCACACTTGTGGTACCTGGCAAGTTGCTAGCAAGGTGACAGTGTTGCCTTTTATAAACAAGGTCTTTGATGTGGGATATGCAAAGCTGGAGCTCCTGCCCCAATACATCTCCAAAAGATGACTGTTTTTCTTAACCCACTATGGACGTGTTTAACCTGCTGCCCGTAGTATGCCAAGCAGTTCATCTCACTGGCCCCCACTGGCATCTGCTCTGAAGACCCGCCCTCATCATGTCTTTTCCTATCATCTGAAGTCTGTTCACACGACAGGGAACTTCAGATGATAGGTGCACGGCCACAGTCAAGTGCTGTCAAGTGCACGCTCTAAAAATGGAGAAGGTCTTGGTGTTACTAGTCACAGAAGGAGGAGTGTAGTGGGCTTCTGGAGATGATGGGGACATTTACTTCAGAAGTGTGCTCCAGGCCTGAAATGAAATACTAAATAACATAAAAACACCCACTGAATGCAGGCTTGTAGAAGAAAGAGACTGTTACAGGCTGTGGACCTTACTGAGGGGCAAGGAGCAATAATGAGTAGCTCAGACCAGTAAATCATACAGACCACATCTGATTATATGTACTGGGAAGTTATTCAGTTTTTTCCTCTTTCCTTACATATGGCATGATATTCTGATTTATCTCATGAGACTTAAGGGACTTAGTTAACTACAAAAGCTCAATTCTTTTATCTGAATCGTAACTAGCTCTTTGTATCTTATGACAAGGAGTTCCACTACTTAATTAAGCACTGTATTTAGAAACCAAGTCAACCACTTCTTTGCATTGTCTCTCATTTCCAGCTTTTTAATTTCATGACCCTTTCCTTTGTTTCTGTTTTATGAGACAGCTTTAATGGAATTTCCAGATGAACTTCTCTATGTTCCTACTTATTTTGGACATTTTATCCATTATCTGCTATAAGACAGTATTGAAGGGAAGTTTGAAGCTCTTACTATTTATACTGCATTTGAAATGGACTTGATTCCCATTTGAATGAATGGATCGTGCCATATTTCCATCGTTCTTTTTAATGAAATAGTGTTCAGGATATTTTTTGAACATTTCCACTGCATGGGTAGCTTTATTTTCCAAAAGTCTTTGCTCATAATTCCTGCTGAACCCTTCCTGAGGCTGGATGACAGGAACAAGGCACAACACTGGAGGTTAAATGACCCTCTGAAATCACTGATTTTATTTTCAGTCTTGTTCTTATTTATTACTCAGCTGATCTTTGCTTTCCTATGCATGTGTGGAGGAAGATGGAGTTCCTTAAACTGTGCTTATTGCAGTAGAGGGGCTTTATAGTAAAAGCCACTGCCTGTGCATTGCCAATACCAGAACTTTCTGGGTAACAAGAGAATGGTGGAGCAAAATCTGTTTGTTTAATGTCTCAACTTTTGGAGCCAGACTGACTTCAAAACTTTTTGACAGTCAAGTATTACATGGTAAATTGCAATAGGTGTATGTATTTCTAAAGTGTTAGTGACTACACATATACTTGAAATGATGAACTTACTGTGCTGTTTCCCTTTTGAGGTATTAAGCCTTTTAAGTTTTGTTTTTCCTACTGTTTCAAAGCCTTTCAAATGTATCCCTGTAATGCAGTCTTAGATGAATTACTCTCCTTCCTTTTTTCCTTTTAAGTTCAAAGGAGGCTGGACTTTAACTTCCTTCATTCTCTAGAAAGCTAGAGAAAGAATGATGTCCCACATATGAGATCAAACAAATTGGGTGGGATACTATTTCTTGTGAAATACTATTTCACAAACAAATACTATTTCATCAAATAGTATTTCATTTCTTGTGAAATACTATTTCATCAAACAAATTGGGTGGGATACTATTTCTTGTTCTGCTGGAGTTTTGATTGCTTTTGAGAGGTATTTGTAACCATTCCCCTTCTTGCCATTAAAATTCATATACCCTTCTTGTCCACACACGCAGTGACAAACACCTGACTTTTAAATCAACAGACCAGTTACCTATTAGCTCTGTAATCAGGGAGAGACTGTCACAGCAGTCACAGCATCCCACTACTGGAGCCCACCAGAGGAAAAGACCCTTGTACCCAGATCATGGGCCAGAGAGTTGCCGGTGAATGCCCATGTGTTTGCCCGACACCTGAAGCAAATTACACTCCTGTAAGAGGTGTCCAGAGACAGACGTGTGTCATTAATTATACATGCAAATTGGGGTCCAGCAACACCTTATGAGGCCCTGTATTGCAAGCTATGGTTTTCTGATGCTGTCAGCAGCTTTTCAGTTCAGCACAGCAGCAATCTAATTAAAATGGCCATCAAAGCAGAGCTGAACCGCATTAAATGGTTCCCATTAATGTCATATTTAATTCAGTGGTTTGGTGTTGAAGATGTTCATTACTGTCCTTTGGTAGGTTTTGAACTTCTGGACAACAAGTTTTATAAATGATATTTACATCTCAAGAAATATAACTGCACTGTTTACATACCTGATAGCTCTTCTGGCTTCTCACTCCCCACTTGCTGTGTTGCAGCTGGGTTGCCAGCTACCCCTTAGCTGCTGCTTCAGAACACCCTGAGAAACTATGAAGGATGGGGGAATTGCACCAAGGGGGAACGGCACCAGCTTTCATTGTTGTTTGTTCTCTCTGTCCTTCACACCAGTTTTTTTGTTGAATTGCACAAGTCAGTCCAGTCTCTTCCATTTCATAGCCACGATGGGATGGCTGGACCTTCCCATTGACCAGCGGCGTTCGGGCTGCTGTGCACTAAAATTTAGGAAGGCTGAATTGCAATCTTCGGCATAAATAGGTTGCTATTTCTAGAGGTCAGATGAGATGTGGAGGGAAGTTCTCACCTTTGCGCACTGCGGCATTACTTTGCTGTTCTCAGAGCCGTTCCTTCTTGTGGGATAGTCAAGAATGAAAAAGGAACCTGTCACTAAAACTCAGACGTACACAGAAGAAGGAGAAAAAAATGGTATTCCAAAAAGGTATCATTACCTTTTTTTAGATAACAGTTTTGTTAAATAGAATGGAGGAAAACATAAACCTAGATAAGAAAAACTATTTTACTAAACTTCATCCAAGCCTCAATTGTATAATACCAGTGTATACATTGCCAATGTATACCTTGCCTTACTGTAAAATAGCATCTTCCAAGGAACATGTGGAAACTCTTTACATTACTGACCTTAGTGTGACAAGAAGTCACAATTTTTTGTGTGTCGAAAGTGTGACGAAATTAGAAAAACAACTCTGCTGAATAATTTAAGTGAAGTCACTAAGAAAAATTCAAAATTCTGTAGAATGGAAATATTTAGCATCTTTGGTGATCCAGGAAAAATGTCATATAGTGTATCAGAATTGCAGCCAAGGAGAAATTGATGACTTTGGACAGAATTTCCAGAAACAGTTTTTCATTGCCCATGAAAATTACTTTTTTCTTTCACATGTCTAAGTCTAGTCCCCACCTAAACAACAATATTAATTAAATTAACACCAGAAATATTTCAATAAGTTGGAGAAATTCCAATTTTGGAGAGGAGCAACAAAATAATTCCCTTACAGTGGCATGATAGGAGACTTTAATATAATCACACACCAAGAAGTTGGTTACTAGAAGGGAATAAGACTAAGTGTTTGAAGAGTACAAACACAGTATATTAGGAAGAACAAGTCAGGCAATTCAAATGGTACCCATCAAAAATGAACGGGATGAAACTCAGCAAAGACTCAGATGAGTGTTAGAATGTAATATTTTACAGTTTCAGCATATTAGAATGTCAGAATCTGTTACTCCAGAAAAATCACCCAGAGCAAGTCTCACCTCATTATTTAAAAGAGGACTGGGAAAAAAACATGACTTTTTAAAACTACATAAGTATCTCTGAAAGGGAGGGAGTCTTTAATTTTGAGCAAGTCAAATTTTTTTGTCATGAGTGGGATTATATGGCATTAATAGTTCACTGAGACTGTTTACTAAGAGAAACAGAGATGTACTTAACTGAAATGAATTAGTTCGCTGTAATATCCTAGCACAGCAAGTCAGCCTTGTAATAAGTGTAGCTTGCCTTTCCAGAACACCGAGCTTAGATGCGAACAACCCTTGGACTTTTTGGCTACATCTATACCAGTAATTGAAAAAGGAAGCTTCCTAGAGGCTATAATTCAATCATCTGTACTATAAAATTGTTACAATGGTACCTGATACACTTTAGGACCAAAGCCCAAGCAACTGTAGTTGCTACAACCCTGAAATTTTCCATGGGAGTCTGTCATTTCAGCTGTACCATTCACAAGTATTTTGCTAGCAAAGCAAAAAAATTATTGCTTTTTGGATGAATTGATCTTAATGGAAGGGTTTGGGTTTTGGTTTGGTTTGGTTTGGTTTCAATTTTTTAAGCTGTTTCAATGAGCTTAGGTTAGAAGAAAGGAAGGTATTTTCATTACCTTTGCAAACTACATTCTTGGCAGCTCTCAGGAACTTCCTGTCAGAATCCTGCAGTCAAATTAGAGGAGAAATAAAAGGCCATTTTTCTCTTCATCTGATCTGATTCTCCTCTTTTTCTGTGTACAGCTGCTTTTTTTTTTCCCCCTTGCCAAAGACTGTTTTTTCTCTGAAGTCATTGATTAATCCTGAAGAGTGATTTCTCTGAGAGTTTTCTCTTTCGAGTACAGTGGGTTCACCCAAGGTTACCTTGAGAAACAAGAATTTTAGGCTCCCTACAAAGATATCTTTCCATTGCCAATATAGTTGTGATATAGTTGTTCTGGAGAAAAATAAGCACACAAACTGACTAGACTATTAAGAGATAACATATTGGTTTCCATTTGTTTAGTAGTACTTCTGCCTTATTTACAATTTGATAATTTTATATTGTAGTAGGGAAAGAAACAAATATGTTCTCCTGTCTGCAATCACAAACAAATTCAGTTGTTTGTACTCCAGAAAGAGAAGTGAAGGTGGACCTCTCTTTCCTTCATGGTTTGTTTGCTTCCTGTTGTTTTTTAGTTTGCTTTTGTGTTAAACTTGTCAATTTTGGATGTGTTTGTCAAGCATGTACATTCTGTAGAATTCTCTAAACCACACCAGGTGATGGTGTGCTTTTCTGGTTTTCTGTATGTATTTTCCTATTATTTATTTCTTTGGGGGGGGACGACGACGACGACAGGGGGATGGACAGGATATGCTCCGTGGCTCCAGAGAAATGACCAGGTTTTAGTCAGCTGTAGAGGACAAAGTGGTCCCTGATGCTGTCCCTTTCTAATAGATGTGCCAGGGAAACCACGTTTTTTTTCTCAGGAAACACGGTCTGATTTGGATGGCAAGTAAAAACAGACGGGAATTAGAATTAAACTACGCTTAGTGATTATCCGATTGCAGAAGCACTTTCAGCGCATTTTGGGGTAATCATATTACTTCTGCTTCTCATTCTAAAGGCAGTGAATATATAGTAATGCACTTGAACTATGATCAGATCCTGTCCCCCCAGGGATTACATTTCTAACTGCAGGTAAGTAGGCAGCCAGGATCAGTGAATGAGTGCAACAAGACTCAGAAGTTTCAATGATTCACTTTTCTGAAGTTTTTTTCTGCAGGTAATACTAGCACAAAATCAAATTCCAATTTATCAGTACCTACCAACACCCTACTTAGCCTCCATCAGCACAGTATAAGGCAGCTGCTCCACTAGGTGATTTATTCCATATTCTTAATATAATTTTATTAAAGACAAGAGTCCTTGAATCCAGTGCCTTCTGCATTGATAAATATGACACCTCTCTGCCCTTTGATGATTTTCTTAGACATATTACTGAGGTAAGTGTAACAAATGTGTTAAAAGATACAGCAAGCTTTCCTTTAAGAGATAGGAAACTAAGCATTGAATTTGAGTCTGCTGAAATCTGCCTAGGTGTACACTGAGGCAAAACAGCTGAAATATTCAAAGTGTTGTGTTGTTATAATACAATAAAAAACTAAGTGGGAGTAGTCAGAATATTCTGATGTGTGAGCTGAAGCTATTGGGCTCTAACAGAAACCAGGGCGATGCGACTCCCCTTTCCCCTGTCGATGCTTACAAGGATTATCTTGCGCTGTTTCTTACAATTTTTCTCTGAGGATTTCCAGATACTTTATGAACACAGACAAATCAAGACTTGTAAGGGAATAGCTTTCTGTACTGTAGCTGCACATATAATCTAAATGTTTTCCTTACACATGCTGTAACAAGCCTCAGAGTAACTAGTCCATGGAAAGAGCTCTTGTAGGTAGCAGCCCTCGTAGCCCACGCCAGTGGCGGGGGACGTCAGGCTCCCAGGGTGACAGCCGGCACGCATTTGGCAGTGCATTACCTGCTTCTCTGCAGTAACAGTTTCACGGATTGTTAAATTTGGCACCATATGCTTATGTTTGCTTTCTGTGGTCAAACGAGGTTCAAGAGGGATCCAGGTAGCCTGATACTCAACTGATACAATGCCTAGCTCTCTTGAGCCTTTTCCTTTCCAGAAATAAGGCAAGAGAAGTGATTGCAGCCAACCTCGTTGAACTGCCACTTAAAAAAAAGAAAAAAATATGCATTTAAACTTTAGTAATTCTTTATCAGACTCATTTCTTTTATAGTCCTACCTAATTAGCCTCACATTGCTGACTCAAGATTTTGACCACAGCGCCATCCAGTTACAGTCATTGTCCCATGGCTGTGGTGTAATTAAGCATTAAGGCCCAAACTGCTAGCAGCAGTATGTTAGTGGAGCATGTCTTAGGACGACTGCATGTCATGAAAACCAATAATGCACTTCCAGACATAGCTTATTAATGGCACAGGGATGGAAAACAGCTTCTGGAGACTAGTTTTCCCTATGAACACAACTAGTTAAACAAAATGCGTACAGATAATTCAATGCTGTTGACACAAATATATAGTTAAAAAAGGTGACTGTTCAGACGTTTGCATACCACCAAGGCACGTGCTGGAAACTGGTGTATGTAAGTGCTGCTCACCAAAACCCCTGCCATCAGTTTCCTTTGGGTAGTGAGTACCCAAGGCCATAAGGTCGTTTGTGCCTGGAGCTCCTCACGGCTAGTGAGGAAACCTGTGCATCACCAGGTTACACCCAGCACCCACAGAGTTCTCCTTGCTAGTTTCAGTAGCCTAAAGCTACTTGAAATGGGAGTAATTATCTGTAATGAGATACTGTTCTCAAAGTAATTATGGTATATCACAGCAACACACGAAAGTTTTAACGAATGTCTCCCATAGCGCTAGTAAATTCCCAGCCTACTGGGTTTATGAACTGCTGGAAACTTGTGTATAATTTTACATCTATTGCTTCTATAATTATTATAATTGCAAATTATTTCCTGCTCTGTGATTGTGGAACTATTTTCCTTTTGATATGAAATAAATATGATTAATTACATCATTCCTCATTGTCCCATAAGGTAAAATATTATTCTTCCTTAATAAAGGAAGAAGTTAGAAACTTCTGGGGTATCTCCTTGATTTAAGGTACAACTCATAGAGGGATTTCTTTTATTTATCTACTATAAAAATACCTGTAAACTCTTCTTGCTTTGCAGAATAATGTTCAAAACCAATGGTCCATTGTAGTGAGGAGAAGAGAGCTTGAACAAGGACAGAAAGCAATTTCATGCAAGCAGGCACCCTAGAATGGTAAGACAGGCTGATAACTAGGAAAGAGCTGAGGTTTGGATTTGCTGTTGGTTTATTTTTTCCTTTGCTGCATGCAAATTAAAATTGAAGAACAATTTTTGAAACATTCCAGGTTATTCCCAAAACCCAACTTAACTGTGTTGTGCTTTTAAGTCACTGGTAGACCACTGTTGACTATCGTTTCTTTGATCTCGTAAGGTTCCAGTTACATCTGACTGGAGTAAAAAAAAAATTTACATTTTTGGTCTCCTGAGAAACACTTTCTCACAAGGTATTTTCGAAGTATGTGAAACATAACTGATAGGACTGCAGTCCCTCTGCAACTAGTAGCAGCCAAGGCTTTCTTACAAAACAAAGCTGGAAAGAAGAGAAACAGCCACTTTCAACCCCCCACTGGCATCTAACAGGATAGTAATCATTTCTGTGGGAAACAGGAGTCTGAAGTTCACCTCCCGTGTCTGCCTGGAGGGTCTCATGGCCACTTCTGCTCTTCCCCCAGAGCAGGACCAGCCAAACTGGTTGAAGATGGGTCACTTTTGTGGCTAGGCTGGGAACTTTGGGGCCAGGACCTGGGAGGAGAAGCCTGCAGGACAGGATTTCCCACTAACCTAATGGCTATGTCTCTCACATGAAGAAGGAAACACAGGTTTTGCTGTCTGCCCTTTCCCCATGACCAAAAGAAAAGTGGGAAACAAAGACATTGGCTAAACCTTGATAAAATATGGTTAATTTATAGAAAGGCAATTCAAGGGGTAATATTTAGAAAGTCAGTGTCTCTTCTGTGACTCTTTTGTCCCACACTAGGAAATATCAGTAACAGAAAAAAATTGTTTGTGACTAGAGAAGAAAGTTGAACTACAAAGAGTGAGAAAAGAGACACAACTGAAATAGCTTCAAGAGAGCTATCTAGCATTATTAAGGAAAACATTTAAGAGAGAACTTCACAGCCAATAATTAATTTGGCAAAACTGAGGATTTTCATGAGTGAAATAGGTCAGATTAAGCTAGCTTTTGAATAAATTATGTTAAAGTTGTGTGTATTCTGCCTTTTAAAATAATAGTTTAAGGTGGAAGGAAAAATGTTGAATATGTAACACAGTGGGAATAACATTTACATTATGATTACATTTAATTACAGCAAAGTTGGAAATTATGCACAGAGTTTGAGAACTGACTTAATTCTCAGGGCAGTCAACACAATTTAATTTATGGATTAGGGTTGTTTGCAACAATGACTTAAGAAGTCAGAGACATTCACAATGCAGAGTGTGGTAAGGGGAGCAGAAAGAAGTGCTTCATAGGGTGGGAAGAGGAGATGGAAAAGGGGAGGAAGGCAGCAGGAGACAATTCAAGAAGAAAAGCACAAAAAAGAGGGGGAAGAAGAACCAACCAAAAAAAAGCCCTAAGTAGCTAAGTAGGTAAATACAGATACATGTAGTAGACTCTGTTGGATCTGCATATGAAAATGCATTAACACTGAGACCTTATGGTATTTACCTTCACTTCAGAATTGCTGTAACGCTGTTCAGAATTCCTCTCTGTGCCAGGCAGCTATTGCCCCAGGTAAATGGCACACTGGGGAGAGATGCAGGGGGAACCCCACGGACACGTACCTCCTCTGAGATGCAGAGTGATATGGGAGAAGCCCACAAGGGCAATGGAAATATTTCTCTGGAGAATCCTCTGTTGGGTGACTATAGCCCCTGTATGTGGGTAGTAATGCAGCTGCAGTAATGAAGGCTGTAAAATAACTCCTCAGTTTAGACAAAAGGAGTAAAGAATATGCCTTGCTTATTTAATCTTCTTAACATATCTTAGAAATCCTGAGCTAGGTGCTTGAAGCCTTTATTGATTCTGCAACAGAAGTGAACTTGCCACCCTGACATGCAGAGATCTGCAAGCAGGTGGGTGTTTTGCTGTTTTCCTAATGCATAAAATGGTCTAGAGCTAGACATCTGGCTCAGCATTTCTGAAGGTTTCAGACAGGTACAAAACTGACTGCTCAGCCTATTACTAAATCATAAAAATGTGCTTATTTTGCTTGTTCAGTATAGACTACGTACACACAGATTTTTTTCCATCCTGCTTATCCACAAAGCTAGGTAGCCATCTAGCCACATAAATGGGCAACAAAGGCTTAAAGGGTACAGCTCTGATAGCATATTCACAGAACTAGGATAACTATTCATATTTGTGAACACATATATTGTGAAATCCATGCACAAAGAGCTAAAATTAATGCCTTATGCCATCATAATACCCCACTGAGTTGCAGAACCTCTGTCCTGCAGGACCTGACAATGGGATAGCCTTCATTTTCTTCTGCCAAAGAAGCTCAGCTTTGATACTGAAGAGCTACAACCCGGGTTCTAGGCATGTGGGTACTTCATCCTCACTAATCCTTTTGGCTCTTGGCTTTTCTGCTGCTGTGTTAACCATAAGCGGAGGATTCAGTGTGACAGAAACTGAATAAAACCAACCTTTGTCACATAGGGTACCAACAGCCTACAGTCATCCGATGATAATGAATTTCCTTCACTATGCAAATGTAGCGTTTTGAGACTAACTTCCAAGAGACTGAAAAATGCATTCCCTTTATCAACCCCCTGAGCAACTGCTACTGCCACTACTAAATTGTGTTAGAGATGCTGGCTGGCATCGTAGCAAAATGAGAGGTTTCTCACACTGTAGGGTGTCTTGGTGTACAGTACTAGATATACAGCCTGTACTTGTGGCTCAGAGAGACACTGTTCACCATAAGAAAGGGTAGCAGAGTGCTGAATTGGGTGGCTGTCTGAAAAACACTTCTGGCTCTTTTTTCTTCAAGCACACAGACCAAGAACAACTCCGCTCAATTTCCACGTACAGCAAAATGAAGACAATTTTTAGTCAGGTGAAACAGAATTTGAGGACAGATTTCATGCAGTAGATAACCCAAAATACTAAAGTTTTTCTTTAAGTGTGGGGGGTTTCAATAACGGGTACAATGCATTTATAAATTGTGGTGTTTTTGTAGCTAGTGCTACTGGGATAGCTTTGCTGACGGTGTACCTCTGTGATTTCAACATCTCATTCAGCTATGAAAAGCAGAAAGGGGATCACACTGAAAAATACCTGAGGCATCCATCTGAATTGCTCTGATTTTAATGACCTTAGTATTGCAAATGCCAGGATTTTCTTCCTCAGGTGAAAGCAGTTAGGGCACTTATGAAGGTCAGATTTTGGCTTAGCCTTTTTCTAAGTAACCTCAGGGTCTTCCATCTATATTAAGCATTGGAGGTATGAGTCCAGGTTTTATTCCTTTTCCCCTTCCATTTGTTCAGTGCAGAGCTCTCTTTACTGTCTCAGCCCTTCAGGACATCTCAAAATAAACTTGTTGGGGCAAGAAGGGATTTTGCTGAAATTGAGTTTTGGGGCATTTCTGAGGTGCTCTAGGCTATTTAACCAAGAGAGTAATTTAAGCAGTCACATCCTTGTTCTAAGGGCATGCTTTCCATTGAATTACTTTAAGCTATCATATCTTCACACAGCTTTTGCAATCATATTAATTTGACAGACTTTTCAGGAACTTTCCCCTAAGATTTTTCCTTCAAAATGTTTGGTGCTTCCAATGACTCAGATAAGATTTAAAGCAGCAAACCTAATTTTAGTAGCAAAGTTGCATCAGTATTAGATTACATGTAGCTATCTGCCTTCCATTCGAGAACTGTTACTCTCTAGGCTAGCTCCAGAAATGTTTAGAGCTGGTGTTTTTATAACAGCAATGCAAATCTTATGTGCTCAGGAATGAAAGCAGGAGTGGGTGCAAAGGTTAAGGAGACAAGTTTGGAGAACTAGAAAGCAGAAAGATGTAGGCAGAAAGATGTAGGCAGAAAGAGACAGACTTGCTGGCCTCTACAGTCCTGCCCATCCTGCCCTTTGGCGAGTTGCCCGTGGAGTAATCTCTCTCCAGAATCACACATGAAATTTGTCCTGAAGAGTGTTATTTGGAGCAGATGAGGAAAGAGTTAACAAGCTGCTGATAAGCCATAGGGTGATTCAGGGACCAATGCTTGAGTTCACTTTCTTGTCATATTTTATTTAGTAGTCAGCCAAGATGCCTAGCAAATCAAATAATACAGTAATATAAAAATATTATTGGCTTTTATGAGCTTTCTTTCCAATGCCAAAGGCTTTAACTAACCCAGCAACAAATACACCTTTTTATGCTACATGCTCCAAAGCCCGAACCCTGACTCTAGCTCTGAACTTAAGCTACAGACACTCCATGTAAATACGTATGATTAAGGGCTTGGCCTTAATCTTATGCCTATTTTCTTTCTATCTTTTCAGAATGTGCAGAACCATTCAGTAAATTGGATGGTTGATGTTTTCAATTTTACAATCCCTAACCTTAATTGCATCCTTGGCACTAACGTTATTACCCTCAGGGTATCAAAGCCCGTTGTAAAACAGAATATAATGTCTAATCCCAATTTGTTCTTTTCCTGATTTTTGGATCTTTATGGGATTCTTAAACTGCTGAAATGTAACCACAGTCCTAACTCTAACTTGTATCCTTGGGTAAAAATCTTCTACTAGAAGACAGTAGCAATAACTGTAAGAATTTTTCTGTCTCTGGAAATTCCAAAGAATCTTGAAGTAAAACAGGTTTTTGTGTATTTGTATTTTTCTGATATCAGCTACATTCCCAACCATAATCCTTACCCTATCATAGCCAGAGGATCACTAAAATGAAAATACAGTAAAAGTCCTTATCAGTATGAGCACTTCTCCTTACTCTGTAGGCTGGGAACAATCCAAGAATAAAATAGGATTTTTAGACTTTAGGTTTCTTAACTGTAACCCATAGACCTCAGCTTAGTTATAGACAATGCATCAATATGGATGATAAAGGAGAACATAAGGCCTTAGGCTACAGTCCTAATCTTAATTATATATTGGCTCCAATCCTACAATAAGAATTAACAGCAGATATTGGTAACTGGTCACAAACACTACTCCTATCTAAAAGGACAATGGAGAATCAAGCAATGAGGGAAATCACATTTTAAAAGAGAATATAATTGAATGTCCTGGATAAGCACAAGCCTTCTTATTGTTATCAGAGGTCTTACAGAATTCAGAAATAAACACAGCATCTAATGATCTGAATTTCCCAACCTTAATCCCAAAGTAATGCTAACTACAATCATACCTAGAGTAGAAAGTGCTGTTTTTAAAAATTGTGTATACATTAGAACTTACCAGCACCAGCCCTCCTCCAATTTCCTTAGACCAGGTTCCTTTGTTCACTTAGTTTGGGCAGGGAAGAGATCAAATGATGCCTTGAAGGATTTACTAGCATCTCATTTACCTTTGACAAATGCTGTTGCATTGACTTTTTCATGTCAATAGTGTGTTGAACAGAAACTTCATGACTGCCTGACAGCAATGATCAGGTATGTCATTCTGAGCAATGGGGACAATAGTGTTTAAAATGAAAGAAAAACCAATGATTTGCAGGCCTGGGGGCTGCCTCCTTATTTGGCAAGACCTTGCTCAGTAAAATACTCTTCTTAAACATTCATTTGTGGGTTGCAGTTGAAATTACTGTTATTTTTGCAGTATAAAGTCATATTCAACCATTGGTTGCTCCTTGCTGCCTTTCAATCAATAATTTAAAAGCACTTTGAAAACCTTAATTCAGTCTCAGGGTTAAGCAGTCACGATAATTGATGTTACATTTAAGAAAGAAACCTGTTATGCCATCAGATTTGAAAGCTACCTCAGATTCTTGTCTTTTTCATTTGTATTTACTGCTTATCTATATTTTTTTGAGGTTTCAATGGAAATTGTCACAGGGAGAGAAAATTCTGATTATCTGAAAAAGAGTCCTATGATGGGTCTGTAGGAAGTCTTTAAAAAAGAGCTAGAGAATATTAAATAGTTTATAGCATGCAGCTAGGTTGTGCAAAGATTTCTAAGATTAACTTCATGCAAAAAAATTAGAAACTGTCAGTGATCAGATTGGCCTTTTTCTCATGTAATGTCACTTACATATTTGTTATGAATGGATTACTACAAAAAAAACCAGGACTCCGACATCACCTTTTGTTTTCACTGATAATCAAAATTAAGCACACTTACAGAAGACCTATGAAGCTACATAAATTTCTAAATTAGACATCAGTAAAAAAATAATAGTACAACAATGCATAAAGTGACTTGAAACATATACAAGGTCTCTTAGGTTGTTTTCACCTCAGTGAAGTTATTAGATGATGAATATCACACAGCAAGTTAGGGGGAGAAACAGAAATATCAATTGCAGGTTCCACAGTGAAAGGATAAATCTTAAGTATAGGTATAAATAATATCAAACAATAATTTTATATTGACATATCTACTGTTAGCTCTATAATCTGCTACTCTTTTGACAATACCTTTTTGTTTAAAGAGATACTGGTTTGTGCAATCCTGACTTCTCAAAGTTTTCATGTGATAGCATGTTAGGCAATATTCTCCTGTTCAGATTGAGAAGTAGATTAAATCATGAGGTTTAATATTAACTTCAATACAAGATTCCAGTTTTAGAAATGAGCTTGAAGATTATGTGCTCTGTGACATAGAAAGTAATTTGTCTTTTTGTAGAGCACTTGATGGCAGAACTGGTACTTTCAGTTAGGCAGACATGGAGAAGTCTGATTTCAAATATATGATGCCATAAATCTAGTCTGTGGGAATATCATGCTGACCACCTGGCGGTTCATCTACTCTGTTTTGCAAAGCATTCTCCAAGCCTTATAAAAGTTGCAGATCATGTTTTTTTCACTATATCTTATGTCTGCTTCTAAACTAAGAATTAGAAAGGTTGAGGTTGGAAAGGCCCTCTAGAATTCGTCTTGTCCGACCCCCCTGCTCAAGCAGGGTCACCGAGAGCAGGTTGCCCAGGACCACATCCAGTCAGGGTTTGAGAATCTCCAGACATATCAATGCATATGAATGCCTGATACTTTACATATTGCACCTACTCCAGGGAAAGTCACCCCAGGTATTGTGGTAACCATCACACCGGGTGTCTGGTTTGTGGGATGTGGGCTCTATTAATCAGAGGAAATGCAAACGCTGTCCCTTTCAGACAAAAGCTTCATTTTGGACTCTCTCCACCTTATCCTTCTGCCTCCAAGCAACACTTTATTTTGCTTCGGGGTCAAATGCAGTCTCTGTCAGCATCAGGCATGGCTCCAGCAAGTTTCTGTAAGTGGTGTCTGCTCTGAGTGTGGTCGGATCCACAGGACATCTTCAAACCTGAGATGTCTGCACTCCTAGCAGGAAGGGTGTTACGAGGCCAGCACTGCAGCAACCTTCCTTCCTAGTTCTCCTCCTAAGAAGGCTTTCTCACTCCCATTTTTGAGGTCAGCCCCTCAAGCAGTCACAAGGAGCCATGATTCTCCTTTGAAGATCTCCCCGTCCTCCTGGTGCAGACTGTGGAAGGGATGGAAGAGGACCAGAGCGTTTTGTGGGCAGCCTGAACCCAGGTTGAATTCAGGCAGGCTATAAGAAGAAATAAAGATGCCATGCGTCCTAGAATGAAGGTCCAGCCTTCCTAGCATGATGTATTTGCAGCTCTGACTATCTGGACTTTCCTACACAGGCAGTTTCCACCTGCCACTTGCTTGATGCCCCAATTTCTTTTCTGAGGTTCATCCCATCCAGTTATAGCTTACGGTTCCTTTTCCTGCACTGTAGGAACCGCACAGGTCTCTAACCAGACACTGGGCACATTCCCACACAGGCACCCTTAGGAACGGTAACATTCATTGCAATTAAAAGGTTTCCTGATTCATTGGATCACCGAGGAACACCAAACAGTGTGAACAAAAAGACTGGTGAAATACAACCACATCTCACAGTCCACCTGAACTACTGTGCAACATATAGGAGCAATTGCATCTGTACAGAAATAGACTTCGCCATGGTATCTAGCTAAACCTGGCATTTATGAAAACAATCCATAGGAGCTTAAATATGGAAACTAAATGGGCATGATTACTCTCCCACTAAAAACACCACTCACTTTACCAGCTTCCGTTTACCAACTTTGGAAACATTAAAGTTCAAATTGATGCTGCAGAGATAAGCATGTGGTACCATTGTGGTTATGCAAATATCCATGTTATGGTAATGGCCTCCACAGTATAGCAAAAAGAGCTGATAGGCATTTCCATTACTGCACTGGTAGTTGTTTATTAACATGGGAAGAGGCAGTCCAGCAGCTATGAACAACATCCTTTTCTCACAGCCAGTGTTCCCAAGCACTCAGCCATCTGCTGCCTTGCCTACCTGTGCTAATCACCCCTTTTCCCTGCCAAATTTTGTGCTGCGCTATGCATGACATTTTAAATGATTTAATGGACTAATTTGCATTTTTCAAATAATTTTACATGCCAGTTAATTTCAGTTTATGGTTAATCTGCCCTTCCACAAACAGCTTTAGGGAAAAAACGCAGAGAAGCACAAACTTTAACACTTCTGAGTGTATCAGAGAGGGTGCCTGTGGCTGCTGGGGTGAGTGTGTGGGTAGGGGGCTTAGGAAAGGTGTGCACGGGGGAGTGCCTCAACTTGATGGGTCTGTGATAGCAGCAGGGTGTGCAAGAGTGTTACGGTTTGTGTGCATAGCTGGCAGGCAGCAGGGAGTAAAGCAGAGTGCTGTAACTGTGACCTGCTCTTCTGGCTGGTGCTGGGGTGCCTGGGAGAGCTGCAGTAGCTGCACAGGTCATTCGAGCAGTGGGAGCCAGGGAGATTTGCTTTTTCCCCCTGCAAAGTTTTGCCAAACTGGTCCCTTATATCTGTCCTGCCCACCTTCCAGCTGCTGCCACGGCTGGGTGCCTGAGTCCCATCAAAGGCAGCAAAGGGCAACCGGGACATCAGCAGGGGGGTGTCCAGATGTAGCAGCTTCTGCCAGGAGCTGAGCAGAACTTAGAGGGCATAAAGGCTGGAGCATAAGCTTCCTGTCCCTAGACTTAATTGTCAAATAAAAGGGAGGGGAGAAAGCCAGAAAGATGTCCCTGCCTCATTTTCAATGCCATTTATATTATGAAACTGTAGATACCCAAAGCACTGTGTGAACTGGACATCTTTGAGCTAAGCCGTTATAAAGGCTCATCTTTCTTCGTAAGTCTTTTCAGATGATGCAATTAAACTTTCTTATTAAGAGCTTTTGATGGATTTAAAAAGTAAATTGCACCTCCAGGGACAACCCCTCCAATCAAAAAGCTCCAGCTTCGGACGCTTTGGGTGCTCCAGAACATCCCCATTTCCCACCGGCAGCCCTGAGCGACAGTGAGACCCCACACCATAGTCATCGCAGCCTCGTCTGCTGCCGTGCAACAGGTGACAGGCTGTAGGGAGGGCTTCCCAAAAAGCTGACAGAGGATTTGCAATATGAAACACTATGATTAAAATGCACAAAATGGTGCAAGTCTCCAGGATCTACAGAGTCTTTGGGGAAGTTGTTGCTGTCTTTATTTTTTGTGATTATGAATGGCCTAGAGTTGCTCTCTACAAAGCTTATTTTTCAGGTTGCTTAAATGTCTGGGTTTAGCCATTGTGCTAAAATGTCTGTGGCTAAAAATTAAAGAGACATTCTCATGGCTGGCAGATTCAAAGTATGATATATTTTCTGTGTTGAATGCACTTCAAAGTCCTTGTAACATGCTATACTGATTGATTTTTATCAAGAACAGTCAATTCTTTTTTATTTCATCAGTCCTTCTGAAAAACAAGCAATGTGTGCATGATGAGAGGGGAACTGTTTTATAAAGAAATTGTAGTTTATTACCAATCTTCCACATGATCATCAGGGAAAAAAAGCACAAACACAAACTACCATAAAGTTCTGGGAAAGTGTAGACCTTGTTCTCTTTCATTTTTCTTAGTTTTTAAAAGGAATTCAACTGCACCTATCAACATCCCTACACTGAGAAAAGTGGATATGTGAGGGGTTTTTGTTTGATGCTGTGCACCATTTTTTTGCTGTCAGATATCATATGCAAAACAGATTTTTAGTGGTTCTGACCACTTGCAGTATCTAACAACTTCTGTACATCACAAGTGCCTGGCACCTTGAGCAATCAAATCTGTAGCAATTTATAGCAATCTCCCACAGTGAATTAAATCATGATCAAAGTTTTCATTAACTTAATTTGGGAAAATGCTGAAGCCCTTCCATTTCTTCCTTGAGGGGAAAATATATATAGTTCTGCAGGTTAGAGCAAGGCTTGAAACAGTATTTGTATTGTTTTTCAGGCCTTCAGAAATGAGGCATAGAGAACCCAGATTGTTCTTAACTTGGTCTGCTCCTCTCTGTGAGAGTAATTTATGCCTCATAATATTGTGAAGCCAGATGAGAAGTCTCTTAATCAAGGTATTGGACTAAGGCCAGTAACCTCTTAGGAACATCTACAAGAAGTTTTCACCAAAATGTGACCTCCATCAGTGTCCTGAAGCCCTTTTACCGATATGAAGTCCCAATAGCAATTGCAAAAATTAATATTTGTATAAAGTATACAAGGACTTGGAGTGATGCCCCAGGTGTTTTTCTGGATTTCACTTTCTTCACATTTTTTTTGAGAGGAAAGAAAATCAGGAGACTCAAAAGTGTGATATGTATACTCATTCAGAATATGAATGATGTTTACAAAATGTTCTTACCTATAGAATCGGCAGCCCTATCTAAAGCTAAAAGAAATCTAAATCACTTTAATGACCTTTCTTGGGCTGCAAGAACCTGGGCCTCTTCCATCCCACCAGATATTGTAACATATGTCTGTAATTATGCGTGGGGAATATGTAAATACAACTCTTGTGTTAAAGAAAAGAGAATATAGGCTAAACAAAGCTATTGAAAATTTGTCTGCTTAATGCCAACAGAAAGCTGCTAGGCATTTGGGATAAGAGTATTAAATTGCCTTTTTTCTTAGGCACTTATATTGGCACACTGATGTAGTAACAGAGCCCTTTAAAACCTTCGATGTAATAAACCTTACAAGACTTTGGCAAGGAAAGAAAACCACCTCGGTCCTTTCATACTGTATGGAAGGACAGAGAAACACCATTATTCACACAGAATCACATGAGGACATTGTGCCTCAGAAAGATTTGAACTGAGATATCCAAATCCCAGGTTAGCAGCCTAGCTGCTTTCCCATCTTTCCCCCCTTATCAAGAAAACTACACTTATTTTTCCAACCAGTAATACTGTAATACAATATAAGCACAGAAAGTGGACCTTGCAGAGGGAACACACCAATGAAGTTGAAGTACTGGATTCTTTATGAATCCTCAAAGCTTCTTAAAGATTTTTGGGTCATTTTGCAACTTTTGGGATTGCCTACTGGCATTGGTAAAAACACTGTCCCTGTCATGTTTTGCAATTTATGTGACCAAGCCATCTGTACAAAAGCAATCAATCAACCCTGTTAGGGACTCATTATTTCCAGACACAGCTGGAAGGGTGGCAGGAGCAGATAGGTTGCAAAGGACTGAGGCTCAAAGACAGAAAGGCGAATGTGTTGAAAGGCTTGAGGACTTGAGTGCTGAGCAAAATTGGGAACAAACAGATCAATAATAGGAAGGTTAAAAGGCAGAATAGCTAGGGACAGAGCTGCAGACAGTATGAAGCAGCAGAGAAATGGTTCAGTGCAGAGAAAACCCTTGAGAGAGCAGGAAGAGCCTTCTGCCAGGGGCAGGGAAAGATCGCAAGGAACAGGAGCCCCAGGTAAGAGAGCAGACAAAAAACTGGGCTAAGTCCAGCTATTAATGGACAAAAGAGCCCTCACTGAGAAGGGGAGGTTGGTACTGAAAACTTCTTTCATGGCAGGAGGTTGGGTAGATGAAGAGGTCTTCCAGAGGAAGGTAGGAGTGAATGCAAAAAACCCTGCGAGGGGAACAAATATCTCTTGCTCACAAGCGCCTCTCTCGAGCCTGTCCAGAGCACCACAGATCAGCTTCTGGAATGGAGCATGCTGATGCCCCCAGTATGATGTATGGAAAACCCACATGCAAATCTGTGACGCTCTTTGTCTTTTCCTGTGATCACAAGTGCTGCGGCTGCCTGCAGCCAGCCTTTCCAGCCGCTGTTGCGCACGGACCTGGGAGAACCCAAACTCAGCTGCTGCAGGTTGCTGCTTGCCCAGAACAAAAATAACCCCAAAGTGTCCTTGCTTTCCAAGCTCTGAGGTTGCATCTCCATTCTAATCATTTAGCTCCAGTGCCTCTAAAACATCTTTCCTCCTTAGGCTTTAAAGGCACGATGTTGTCCAAATTCTCCTTCCATTCCCCTGCTTCCTCTTCAATTTTTTGTTTACTAGCCCATTTCCCCCACTTTTAAGCAAATCTCTTAATTTGTCATTCTTATTCCTCTTTTCTTCCTGTACTATATTATAGCTTAATGAGATTTCCAATAGTACAAACAAGACTTCTCTTACTTGATTCTGTCTCATATCTCCAGTTAAATTCTATGTCTCAGCAGATGCCATCTTTACCTTCTGTCATGGTTTAACCCCAGCCAACAACTAAGCACCACGCAGCTGCTCACTTACTGCCCCCCCCCTGCAGTGGGATGGGGGAGAAAATCGGGAAAAGAAGTAAAACTCATGGGTTGAGATAAGAATGGTTTAATAGAACAGAAAAGAAGAAACTAATAAAGATAGTGATAACATTAATAAAATGACAACAGCAATAATAAAAGGATTGGAATGTACAAATGATGCACAGGACAATTTCTCACCACCCACCGATCAACACCCAGCTAGTCCCTGAGCAGCGATCCCCCGCCCCCACTCCCCCCAGTTTATACACTAGATGTGACGTCCCATGGTATGGAATACCCTGTTGGCCACTTTGGGTCAGCTGCCCCGGCTCTGTCCTGTGCCAACTTCTTGTGCCCCTCCAGCTTTCTCGCTGGCTGGTGGTGAGAAGCTGAAAAATCCTTGACTTTAGACTGCACACTGCTTAGCAACAACTGAAAACATCAGTGTTATCAACATTCTTCACATACTGAACTCAAAACATAGCACTGTACCAGCTACTAGGAAGACAATTAACTCTATCCCAGCTGAAACCAGGACACCTTCCCAATCACTTGGTGACAATTCAGCTTTCTTAAGTTCATCCTAAGCCACTGCATACATCAGTTAATTTGCTTTTCTCATACCACTCAAAGCCTAGCTTTGTAAAATGGCAAATGTCATTGGTACCTCTGTGTTTGCATATATTTACATTTATTATATGAAGGATGGCAGAAGTAAAGTTAATCCTTAATATGTGTGTACCTATATCTTTCATAATACCTTAGCACTGTTGCTCCTCTTCCTCCAGTATTTGTTCACAACCCCGCATGTGTTATGATTTGGCTTAAATTAAGTCCGACAGATGCATCCTGCTGAGATGTATGTCCATATTTTGGAGACAGAGAGTATGACTTTTATTGGTTTGTAAAGTATCATACTTCTAGCGAGCTTCAGAGCTGTATGGACTCTGCAGTTCTTCTACCAGCATTATTAGCGTACAGTTAATATGCACCTAATAGAACATTTTTAGTGTAACTGTCTTACCATGATCAGCTGTAGGCATGGCACTGGCACTTCTGGAAACTGGATATGCATGTTTTCTACCTGTATTCATCACCATCCACATTAAGATTGTATCTCTCTCCTGATTTTTTTTTAGTGTCTTCCCCAATTTTTTTCAGGAAAATGACTTGAATTTTCAGTGATTTCTGTGCAAAAATTCTGATGGATCTGTTTCCTAGCAATAGCTGTACACACTGCACTGAACTTTATACTTATTTTCTTGATGCATATAAGTGAAACTTGTTGCCTCGTTTCTACAAACCTTTAGTGTCTTGAACAAAATAGATGCAAGTCAACAGATCTAACTAGAAATCTTATATTGCTAACTGTGTTTCCTTAACAATACGTAGGGGTGTATTCACAAGAGGGGTGGAGATGTTAGCCTGCATGTGTGGAGAAGAGGAGGGAGCTCCTTTCCAGGTAGGTACCTGATATTCTAAAGGTCTCCCTCTTCATTGACTATGGGGCAAGGACAGAGAGATTAGCTTCATGTGGCTATAGCTAGTATCTGAGAATTATTATTTTTAACCATTGCTAGAATCCCACCTTCTCACCCATTAATGGGCAGTAAATTGGTTTGAAGCAGGTTCTTACCTCTAGATGTTTTCCATTCCCCCCGTGAAGAGCAGCAAACCAGTCTAAGTGCGTGCACCGATGATCAGCAGCAACTGTGAAACAGCTTAGGAGCCTTTAGAAATATGGATCTAAGGAAAAAATTCCTCTGTTCTGCGATTCCACTGCAGTTGGTGATTATTATAAGCATAAGGTATTTGATCTTTGATTCCAACACAAGCTCTGCCTGGGCATGCGGATTTATTGAGAAATTCTATTACACCCCCTCACCCTGCTGTTTCCTTGCTGATTGATGACTACTTTTTGAAAGCTATCACTTTCCCAATTTGTTATGCATTTAACAAACACTAGGCAATTATTGAAGAATTTCAATATTTTAACTAGTGAGCCATGTATTACTAAATGAAAAAAAAACCAACATGGAAAATTCTCTTGTTTCTCTTTAATCAGCTAGTACTGCTGGACTTATCCCGTGTGCACATAGCTAGGTCTCTGAGTGCCATTAAAGGATAAATTAGAATCTGACCTTGCAGCCTGTTCCATGCAGGCCTGTGTTATGTTCATGCAAGTACCTCTGAAAACAGGAGACTTCTGTGCGCTTGTAACAATTTACTTGTGCATGATGAATTTCAAAACTAACAGCCCTGATCTTTGCAGGTCTTAATTTCTAGTCTGAGGAGTAAAAATAATAATGGTACTTCTTGCCCTGTTGACTGCCACTGGAACATTTCAGGCAAGATTCTGTGTTGGAGAGTGTGCTTGATCATGTATACAAATCACTGCTTGAGACTTCTCTAAGTATGTAGGTGCGACTGGCATGGAAGTCAATAATAATGAAATAATCTAGTAAAACAAAACAGCAAGTTCAGAATGGCAGGAAATGTTTTCAAGTGAAACAAAAATTGTGGTTTTTTTGGTTTATTACACTGCAAAACAGTTCTGCATTTGCTGCTTTCTGATTTACATACTGTTGTTCACTGTGTGTAAACTGAAATTAATTGCTTAAGTCCTACTTAGAAAAGCACACTGAAACATGTCCTGCAAGGGCCTTTGCCTACCCTTTCTCATGTGCAAGTATTTAGAAACCTGACCACAGTTTTGGAGCATCTGGTAACATCTGTACAAGCCTCCTAGATTTATTCCTCTTCCCTGTCATTTTAGAATGTATGTAATAAGCCCATCAACAAATACCAGGTTAGATAACCATATAATTGAAATTTTATTTTTCCCTGAATCTTGCCATCACCATAGAGCTAGTAGCAGCTGACAGCATGATTAGTAGGTTATGCACAGTTTTGATTAGCACCAAGTATATTTTAATAGACAAATCAGAAGCAATCTGGAAATGTTTGTTGATAAAGATAATTGGGAAGATAAATTCAAACATGACTAGAGAGAACATGTGACTATCAAAAGTATGCTTCATGTAGTCAATTTTAAGTTATTTCATTCCACACACTCTTCTTAAACTAATCACACACAAATGTTGCCCAAACTGGAGTTCCTCAAATGAACTGTGACTCCAGAGCATTTACAATATGGTTCACCCTTTAGGCAGGGAAATGTCATTGAAAATGCCAAGTGAATGGGAAGCTGAAAGCTTAAAAGGTTTGATATACTGGTAGTATTAATTTCCAATGTTTTCCCATTATCGTCAAGACTGTTCAAGTGTTCAACAATATCATTTTGTATCTCTCCCTTCCTTGTTCATCCTTTTTAGTCTTTGAGTGCATTTTTAGTTCTTGCAGGTAAGAGTGGTTAAGACCCCTTCTTATTCCATAATGTTGTTGTACTTGGCTCACAAAGCTCGGCAGCAATTGCAGTGACCTGCTTCTGAGGACACTGTTAATTCGCGGAGTGTTATCTTGGTTGGGATGCTACAGGGCGGGATGCTGATTCCCAGCTCAGTCCTGAGTTTCACAAAACCCAGAATCCTTCTTCTGCAATCTTTCAGATCTGTGATCTGTTAATAGACATCTATAATCAGCTTCCTTCTTCAGGCATGAAGGGACACCAGTAAGTTCCACATTTAAGAGTACTTTCAGGTCAATGCCTTTCCCTCACAGATACAGCTAGCATGCATTTCACAAACTGTGTTACAGAGTGACTTGACAGAAATGGCAAACAGCAAATAGTTTGCAAAGCCAGTCACAAAATTCTGAGCCAAACAGCTTGAAAAAGTGAAAGAAAACCTAGCCCTGATTTGAACTTCGCCCCAATTTGAGCAAGGGGTTAAACTAGCTGACCAACTTATTTTCATTACTAATTTCATTATTATTTATTCTATGGTCCTCTACTTTGGCAGCTAGACAACTTCACTTCCCCAAAGTGCCAGGTGCTCAGCAGCCCTCAGTTTATTTGGCTGTACAATAATCTCTGGTCACATCAGAGGCACAATCATGCATGTACCAAAACAAATAGTTAAGGCTTCTATTTAAGATTCTAGATTAGGTTTAGAGAATTGGTATGTGTACCTTTTGTGGGCTCCTTCAGACACTCCATCTGAACTTGTGATGGAGAGATTTTTTTTTTAATTTTTTTTTTGTATTTCATGCCTGAACTTAGTTATTCTTTTTTCCTTGTTTTATCTTTTGAAAAGCACATTCATTTTCAAAACTGTGTGGGTGTCTTACGCCCTTTAATGAGTCTACAATATAAAAAATAAACTTGGGCAGATTTCCCTTCTCCAAACTAAAACAACTCACAAAACCAATCAGTGTTTGGAGCAATAAATCAATCATTGTTACCAAGCTCAGAACAAAAGGAAAGACATATAAATTTTGTGACTTGTTAGTGTTCTTCTTTTGGTTTACTTTTTGTTTCTTTTAATTGACACAGAGTTGCCAAATGTCAGTTTGAAGGAACTAACTTTACATGGGTGCCAAAAATGAAAGGAAAAGACTTACACTTAGGATGCATTTTTTGTCATTGTGTTATAGGTTGGCTTATCCTTCGTTCGAAAATTGGGTTTAGTCAATAATACTACTTCCAGCTCATCCTTCAGACCTGCTGCTACGTGTGGACTTTGGCTTGATGTTTCTCTCACTTGCACTGGTGTAAAGCAGGACAGATATCAGTAAAGTCAATGAAAATTTGAAAGTCTCAAAATGAGAGTGAAAGGAAAATTATTCTCTTATTCTTAGCAGTTGATTAGTTTAAACACCGGGGAGAAAAGCCAGGAGGCATATCGCACTCTAACAAGCCTGTCATTAATACAAATCCTGAGGCTGTTAATACCTCGGTAAAATATTTTCAGCTGTTTATAGGACTACCATCATTTCATTTGAGAAGGAAGAAAGTTCTGGTCTCAGTAAACATATTGGTTTATTATGATCTCCGTTTTCATGTACTTACAGGACCTTTATAATGGAAAACCTTCCTAGAGGTAAAACAGAAAACTAAGAAATGAGCCTTTTAAAATCACTAATCAAAATGAAAAACAACTTCAGTGAAGGAGGATGAGCACAGGTATTGATTATACCACATCCTTTGTCTGACTTATGAAGTGACACTGCAGATCTATAATTTTTTTCAATGTCTTTTCCAGGCAGAGCTCAAGTTTGCTGGGGACATAGATCTTCCTTTCCCTCTCACAAAATACAACAGCTATTGGACTCAAATGTCCATCTTTGTGATTGCAATGAGACAGGAATTTTTTTAGGGTTACTCTGCTGGTGGCTGACCATTTTCAGCAGTTTAACAGGCAGGACTCCGGTGGGCTGGGGAGGGTGGGCAAAAAAAGCCATACCGTCCCCAGCAGACCTTTCCCCTCATCTCTCCGTGGCACTGGGTGGCAGATGTGCCTCTGCTCTTGCCAGGGAGCCCGCGGGGTGAAGTGAGAGTGTGTACCCTGAGCCAGGGAGAGGAGACCTCCAGGGTCAGCAGGGGCACAAACAGCATCGGGGAAGCACAAGTTAATGTGCTTTAGCAAGGATTTAATCACCGGGGAGCTTTGCTTTGAGTAGAAGCCTCAAAATGGATAGAAGGTCATTTTAACCAGTGAAATGGTTAAACAGTTAAGTGAAATTATTAATCAGAACATCTTTGACTCTCAATAGGAGTAGCTACCTAGGAATTTTGAAAAAGAGGGACCTTGGGCATTTTAAAAAATATTCCCTTGGTGATCTCTTGCATCTGACGTGACTTAAATTTTGTCCATAGATGAATAGCCACTGTGTTTCCTCTACTTTTCATCCAGAAACTAAGAGATCCACTGTAGAAATTTCCTGTAGAAATAATTATTATATAAAGGAGAGAGATTTCAGTAAAGCTGTCCACATACAAGCAATTGCATGAATGCTTAGTCAGTGCAGCTGTCAGCAATAAGGCAGTGGTGTGGCTCTCATTTTGCCCTTTCTATACTTTTATGCTGCTGTCTTTCAATATTTACTCTTTACTCATGTTCCCTTCTTTGGCATTTTTAGACATGGGTCTGCTGTACATGGTTAGGGCTTCATTCATATTTGGGGTGACACAGTAATGAGGGGGAGTTAGCAATCAGTGTGTTACATGAAAATCCTTTATAACATCCCATTTTAAAGCCTCTCACGTTTGCTAGTACTGTAGTTATTCACAACCCAGTTTTAGCAGAATCTTTATTGAAACCAAATAAGTCAAACATGATTTAAGTAACTTTCTTAGCTCTCTCCATGGCTTTGATTGCTTTTATCACTGTAATACTCTTCAAAAATGTGAGCAATACTGGCAAAAGAAAAATTCCTGGGAAGAGATGCTTGGTGGAAGGGGAAATTGGGGGTAAAGGGTACAGCCTACATCAGTGACTTGACTTACTAGAAATCACAGGAAATCCAGAAAGCACAAATATGGCATATATAACTAAGCTGAAATCTGGCATGAGCACTGGCCCACTTCAGATACTGCAGTTTCTAAGTCGTGGTTCTGAGCCTACCATGTGACTAACTTCACATATCCAGGGTATGTTAAACCAGATTCATATCTCTAAAAGCAAAAAGTGATGGTCTCCATCACTGGATGCAGAGATATGATTAGGTATTGATAGAAGGCACTTTTAGTCAACCAGATGTTTTTCACAGGAATCATAAATTCTTTGTGTTCCTCTCCTTCTCTGCCGGTGTAGGCCTGAAAGCAGTTTTCTCTGGACGACTTAATTGTTCTGTCAGGATATGCTTGGATGCCTGCTAATTCATGAGCCAGTAAGTCTGATTTATGGTGCATGACGTCACTACTGCAAGACAGAAGAATAAAGTGAAGAGGTGCTTTATATCATAGTAGTATTAAAGTTCATATAGCAGAGTTAACACTGTTCCTGTGCAAATTTTTGTCCTCTTTTGCACTGTGAAGATTAACTTATGTTTACACAGCACAAAAAGTTGCCTGAAAACTGGATCAAAAATAGAATTTTCATGATAAAATGTTTTATTCCTTTTACATAAGCTTCATGTAAAATTAACAACTATGACAAAATAACACAGCCTCTCCTTCTCTAGGTATAACGAGATCATTGTTACTGCTGAAATTTGGGTCAGTGAATATTGCATTGTTCAGGCAGTCAAAATTTTTAAAGATCTTAGCAAATAACTAGTCTGATATCCCACACTATACAGATCATAGAATTTCAACCAGAAATTCCTGTCTCAAGCACATAGTTTCTCACTGAGCTACAATGCATTGTCTGGAAAAAGCCTGCATATTTTAATCACCTCCTTGTAGTGCCATGCTAAGAAGTGCTTAGTGCTCAAAAATACTTAATAAATAATATTAGTGAGCCTCAAAAGTGGAAGAATTTTTTTTTTAAAGCTGTGAGTTTTAGAAATAAGAGACTGAGGCTGACCTAACTTCTGAATAAGCTGTACCCAGCTGGCAGAACCAGAAAGACAGCATTTCTAAAGTGAATTAGGCACTAAATACTAACGGATCATTGTAGCTACCAATTTACTGTGGGGATCTGGAAATTACTTTGCCCAGAATGCCAAAACAGTGAGAGCTAGTCTTGCTTGTGGCACATTAAAGGTCAGTGGAACAACACATGCCCTAAAAGCCATAAGTGCTTCTAAAAAAAAGCATTTTTTAATAACTTAGTGAATAATGGATTTCTGCTGCTGAGGGGTGAGGCATCAGATTCACATCAAGATCCAAAAGCAGCCAAACTTTGAGGTTGATCTGCCTGCATCTGTTATATACCAGCATGAAGATCCTTCTCAAAGGCTTCTGTAATAGTAAAGAGAACTTAAAAGTTGCATAAAATACCATTGTTAACAAAAAACAGTCTACTGCCATTACACTGAAGAAGATAAAGGAGTAACCTGCAGATAGTGGAAATCCACACGACACATGCTTTCTAAGGTACATCTGAGATAGGAACTGCCCCTCAGCTGAAGCCAGGAGAAGTTTTAGTTAAATCCAATTGGAAGAGTTGTTTTTTAATCCAAAAAGTCCAAGAAGCACAGGAGTGTAAACAAAGCTAATCAGAGAAGTGAAACACCACATGTGCCAAACTGAAAAGGGAATAATCGCAAAGAGAAATGAGCAGAAGCATAGTTAAAATTTCTTATGTTGAAGGAATAAAACAGAGAACAGAGGTGATTAAAAGGATGTTGACTGATCATTCCTGAAAACTTATGGATAATAACTAATGCTGCTGTAAACAAGATGAGTTAAACACTTTGTCTGCACATTATGGAATTTTGAGTAATGTTGTCAAAGGATAGGAGTTTGAAGAGTTAATCTTCATAAATAATAATAACAACAACAACAATAATAATAGTTGAATAGTTAATCTTAAGTGCTGACCAGCAACTTCTTATTTTCCTTTCTAATTAGAAGGAGAACATCTCTTGCAGCAGTAGAGAGATCTCTTATTTAGGAATGAGCTTCATTGGGAGGCAACTTGTTTTAGAAAATATCTCTTATCATATAACTTTTCCCATTCCCCTACCTTTAGTTTTGAAGACTTTGACTTCTTCCAATCAAGGAAGTTCCAAGCTAGTTCCAGCTGGACATGAATATTTCTGGTCATATCTTCAAGCTGGCCTTCCAGCTTCCTGATGAAAATGTTTTGTTCACCCACAGTAACATATGACTCACACACTCCAGTGCTGAACCTGTATTCTCAGAAGGGACAAGCAACTAACAGTTTGTATAAGAATATGTAAATGATAGCATGCACTTTTTAAAGCTTGAATCTTAGCAATGGGGTTAATTTTCTGTTGCTATGCCTGTACTAGTGTATTGGCTTTGTGTGGCAAGGTTTTGGTAGCGGGGGGGGGCTACAGGGGTAGCTTCTATAAGAAGCTGCTGGAAGCTTCCCCTGTGTCCGACAGAGCCAATACCAGCCGGCTCTAAGATGGACCCACCGCCGGCCAAGGCCAAGCCCATCAGCGATAGTGGTAACGCCTCTGTGATAACATTTTTAAGAAGGAAAAAAAAAAAAAGTTGCTGGGACAGAGTGAAACGGCAGCCGGAGAGAGGAGTGAGAACATGTAAGAGAAACAGCTTTGCAGACCCCCAGGTCAGTGCAGAAGGAGGGGAGGAGGTGCTCCAGGCGCTGGAGCAGAGATTCCCCTGCAGCCTGTGGAGAAGACCACGGTGAGGCAGGCTGTCCCCCTGCAGCCCAGGGAGGTCCACGGTGGAGCAGATCTCCACCTGCAGCCTGGGGAGGACCCCACGCCGGAGCAGGTGGGTGCCCAAAGGAGGCTGTGACCCCGTGGGAAGCCCACACTGGAGCAGGCTCCTGGCAGGACCTGCAGATCTGTGGAGAGAGGAGCCCATGGAGCAGGTTTTCTGGCAGGACTTGTGACCCCGTGGGAAGCCCGCACTGGAGCAGTGTGCTCCTGAAGGACTGCACGCCGAGGAAGGGACCCACGCTGGAGCAGTTTGTGAAGAATTGCAGCCCGTGGGAAGGACCCACGTTGGAGAAGTTCGTGGAGGACTGTCTCCTGTGGGAGGGACCCCACGCTGGAGGAGGGGAAGAGTGTGATGAGTCCTTCCCCTGAGGCGGATGAAGTGGCAGAGACAATGTGTGATGAAATGACCATAAACCCCCATTCCCCGTCCCCCTGTGCCACTGCAGGGGGTAGGTAGAGAATCCAGGAGTGAAGTTGTGCCCGGGAAGAAGGGAGGGGTGGAGGGAAGGTGTTCTGAGATTTGGGTTTATTTCTCATTACCCTACTCTGGTTGATTGGTAATAAATTGAGTTAATTTTCCCCAAGTTGAGTCTGTTTTGCCTGTGACGGTAATTGGTGAGTGATCACTCTCCTGTCCTTATCTCGACCCATGAGCCCCTTGTTATATTTTCTCTCCCCTGTCCAGCTGAGGAGGAGGAGTGATAGAATGGCTTTGGTGGGCACCTGGCGTTCAGCCAGGGTCAACCCACCACAACTAGTATTACTAATTTGATTTGATTCACCAGCTGGGACAGATGAAATAAACATGAAAGAGTTCAGAACAGTGCCTTGGCACTTAAATGTCATATCATATCAATGCTGGAGAAAGACTATTTTAAGAATAAATTTAGATGCTACAGATGAAAGCAAACAAACAAGCAAACAAAAAAACCTGTAATTTTTGTCATAAGCAGCAGAACTGAAGAAACCTCTTTTCCAATAGATTTCTGAACTTAATTCCCACCTGTTTTCTTCCTGCAATAATCGCAGCTCAATGTTTAGCAGCAGGTAAATAAAGAACACAACACCAAGGATCCAGAGATGAAAATGACAGCAGATCAGCTCTTTTGCAGGGTTGCTACATTTTTCTTCAAATGAGGAACTACCTCAAATCTTCCTTCAACTTATTCCTCCTTCCTATTCTTGTGTTTCTCATTCCGATCAACAGTCAAACAGTAAACACCATAAACTGAAATCCCACTTCCTTTTTAATAGTCTTATCCATATAGGTAGTTGTTGAGGCCAGGCAGTGATCTTGAAGAAATGATCTGTCAGTCATTTATAAATAAAATGACCTCTTCATTTCCTTTAGTTTCTTGTCATTGCAGGAAACCCAGAATGGAAAAATTCAGTGTTTTCCTAGCTTTTGGCAGCATTCAGGGCCAGGGATATGTTCTGAGGCTTATTAAGATTCTGAAACAGAGGTTCTAGTTTTACTTCAATTTTTCAACAAATGAACCAGAAAAAAATGCGTAAGAACGTCACTGTGTTTTGTATGTGCGTCTGTCTTTTATACCACTGTAATTCTTCTTGTTTCCCCATTGCAGAAGATCCTTAATCTGTGTAATCTAGGTACACCTAACCTGTTGCTCTTGAAGCGTCTACTACATATTGATATAAACTTGATATAAGTCCAGAAGTTATAGACTGTATTGGGGGAGCAGAGGAAGAAGTTGCACATTGTCCTAGAGAATAATGGAATATAATAAACAAAACTTGGTGAAAAATTCTAATTAAGAAATACCTAGGATGACAAACTGGGATCTCGGTTTACAGTTAAACAGGTTCCAGGTCATTTCTGATAAGTACCATTTATTGTGTTCAGACATCACAGTTTAACACAATTTAAAAACACAGCACTTTCATCTAGCACCAGGTGTTCATTGCTTCTGAAAAATCTGATTCATTCTGCTCGTGTAAAAACCTATCTCATAAAATATCTATGTACTTTCAATGTTAACTTGATATGTACAGTATCCAATGGAGGCTTCACTTCAGTTCTCAGCGTTCTTATCTTCCTACATGCTGTACATGTTGCTTTCCCAGTAAGGATGTTCACCTGAGGAGGGAATAATTGCCTGCAAGACTTTCACTGTGAAATACATCACTGAGCTGAACAGCAGGAGAAAATATAGCTAGGTCAAATGCTTCAGCCAAAGGGACTCCAATTATAGTCTCCAGAGTTGATTTTAGAGCTGAGCAATGCTGCACGTTAGAAATACAATTCAGAGTTCACACAGAAGAGCAGCTAATTTTCAAAAAGCAAAAGGAACAAAAAGCTTCCTGTTGCTATCATAAAACCCAAAGCTCGCTTGGGGAACAAGAGCCTTGGGGAACAAGAGCTCCAGACACAGTAATGCAACAATCCTTCCTTACGTCAGCTGAGGACTTGACTCCTGAGTTCTCAAGGTTTTTTAGATATCTGGGAATCACTTTTTCCACCAGAATGGCTCAGCCTTTCCTGTGGGCAGCATGTCACAACTGCTTTACAGCTCACAGTTAGTATTACAATTTAAGATGGGTCAGGATTATAAGGAAAATCAAATGTGTTATAGAAACCACAGTGCAATTCCTCTGAAGCTAGAACTCAACCATTTCACAACTGGGATGCACAGCTGGCAGATGCACAAAAATGACTTATGCCACAGCCATATTTTTGGTGACCAGTATGCCTCAACAAATTTTTTTGCCAAGTGCTGGGTTTTCCCTGTCGACTGATTTTACAGAGGGGTCAGTTCATTCAACCCTAACTGCAGCATTTCTACTGTGCCCTCAAAGACAGATAATATCATAGTACATCACACATTCCTCAGATGTGTGGACACGAGAGTCACAGAATCATAGAATAGAATCATAGAATCATTTAGGTTGGAGAAGACCTTCAAGATAATCGAGTCCAACCATCAACCATGCCCACTAAACCATGTCCTGAAGTGCTTTGTCTACGTGCTTTTTGAATACCTCCAGGGATGGTGACTCAACCACTTCCCTGGGCAGCCTGTTCCAATACCTGATAATGCTTTCAGTAAAGAAATTTTTCCTAAAATCCAATCTAATTTATAATAGTCCTAGTCCTCCAAAAGTAGAACACATTTCTCAGCTATAGCCAGATAATCATCCAGTAGACTCCAGAGATGATCTGCTTATAAGAGAGGAAACAGTAAAAGCAAAAAAAATAAGTTAATCACAGTACTAAGTTGCATCTGAATGTGTTTTTTTGCTTTCTGAAATCTTGTAGTGCAGATAAAACAAAAGGATGGAGTTATGCATGCCAAGTTTTTAAAAAGCATTTTTCTTCCTCTCTGGTAAGTCAAGCAGCCCTTTGTTCCCTGTAGAGGGGGAAGCAGTGTTGCCAAAGCTCCGACTCTTTCACTGATACAGAGTTACTCTTTGTGTTTCTTATGTTGGTGGCAGGTGTAAGAACTCCTCTTTTCAGGTAGCAATTTATTTTTAATTAAAAACCATCTTTTTTGATAATCCAGTTAGCTTTCAGTTTTCCTATGTTTGCAAACTAATTTCCTTCCAATTTCAAGCACTTTTTGTATTGCATAGGAGACAATTCATATAAAGTGTTTAATTTAATGGGTCTTTGGAGGAATGAATGATTACAAGGGTGACACGTTCTGCAGGGAGAGATAAATCCTAATGCAAATTCTAACTCTGCATTCACACAGAGTCTGCCCCAAATTCTAAGGTAAATCTTCATTGCAGGATTACCCATTTTCTTCAATGTCTTCTAACATCCTGATACAAAAGCCTTATCTTCTCGTTGCTTATAATTATACCAGTGAACTTTAAACCAAGCTAAAAGCTGAGCAGAATAATTCAATGTTCTGTAGTCTTCTAACATCACCCTACTATTCCAAGGCTTGTATTTGCTGATCCTGCTATTTACACAATTCCTTTGCAAGGTAAGCACCAGGTTTAAAACACCTGTTCCGTACCTGCACTTTATTCCATTTAACCTCCTCCATTTCACACTTTCCAGCTCATGTCATCTAAATGATGCCAGATGCCTATCCACAACAGTGATCCCAAAGGATTTAATCAGATTGCAGAAAACAAATATGAATTTGGGAGCCACATTAGAAGAAGGACCAGTATGGGGACATCAGAGAGCAGTCTGAGGAATGGGATCTGCTGGGTGGCTGGCTAGTGTAGGGCATGTATGAAAAGCTTCAAGGTAGACTTAACTGCACCATCAGCCAGACAATCATTCTGTTTTGTAGAGCAAAAGAGATTAATTTTCTTGTTATCTGCTCTCCTAATTGTTCCAGTTCGTTGAGCAAACTCCACATTTAAGGATCTCTTAGAGATTAATGAAAGTATGTTCAGTGAAATGCTGCACAGACATATCAGCTCTGGCCTGGAGGAAGCATAGCTACCTTAGCACCAGGGCTTGTTACTTTCTTAACAGTTTAATTTAGCCTGGGCACAGCACCATTCTGCTTTAACTCCTCTGCTCTTAGCTCCATTACTAACTTGGCTGCCTTTCAACATTACTGCTCTGCAGAGTGTAAACAGACCCTAAGCCTATTTGCAATTCTGCTGCTTAATAAGATGTGCAAAAAGAGAATCCCACCTTTTCCTTCCCTCCCAACTCCTCCCCTACCCAGTACAAAAATTACCCTATGGGTTCTCTTACCTCCTAGACTCCGCATGGCTAGGGCTGTGCTCACTTTGTGTACACAGCAGACCATCATGGCTTGAAAAACATTACTGGTCATTCCCAGGCATGGAATAAAGAAGCCATGATGAGGCAGTATGTGATGAATGCAATAGGTGGAGATGCTTCAAGAGGGCAGACATCAGACAAAGAATAATTTAACTGCTCTAAATCATCTACCATTGTAGCTGATTTCTATGTACTTAAGGTACTGGGACCCTTAGGGAACTGGCCTCATTAGACTAAAATCTTGCCTTTGTCAATACCCCCTCAGTAAGGCAATGAATGCATCTCTTTTTGCCCTGACTCCTTTTATTTTACATGAACCCCTTTCTTTACAGAACCTCATTCTAATTCTTGCATGGTCAACCCTGAAACAAGACTAGTGTTGACAGCACTCAAATCTCCTTGGCATGTCATTCAGAACACTTGGACAAGAGAGAATCAAAAAGTAGAATGGTTTTGTAACCAGCTAGGGTGGAAGCCATCTCTAACTAAATAAAAGATTAGCTGCTGGCGATCGTCCCTATTATTTGAAATCTCTTGCTAAATAGCAGTCTGTTGTGCTTTTGTTTGTTTTGCTAAGTCCTTCAGCCAAGCTGCTACAATTCTCACTCAGACTATAGGGCTGAGAGAATTTCTTTTGATCTGTTGTGAAAAAGTTAATCTTGAAATAAAAAAAAATGTGGGTTTTTTTTTTCTTTCTTTCTTTTTTTCTGGAGCGTGGAGAAAACATCTGATAAATGCTTTAACTTATGTCTTCACATGTCAGTAAAAACAGCAGTAGGAAATTTCTGCCCGCATAGCTGGGAGCATGTCTATTCTGATAACTTCATCCAAGGCACCAGCTATATAAACTTTGAGTCTTACTTAGATGATTGGAGGCAAGGGATACTTACAAAAATCCCCAGAAAAGACTTCTTCACTGGAAAGTCCAGAGGAACCCAGTTTAAATTCCATTTGCTTCATTTCAGAGGCCATCTTCTGAGCTGTTGGTCCTTTACAGTTCCTTTCAGTTGAGAGGGAAAATGAAGGAAAATACAGAAAATGTAATAGCACTGCAGATGCCAGGGTGGTGGCCAGACAATTTCTAGCAATTGTTACTAGGGCTGAGCTGATCTTCAGTCAAATCACATTACCAGACAGTATGTGCATCTCACAATCTCCCTGCTACCCCGACTGCAGCTAAAATGCATGACCTTACACCACCTTTACTGTGAGCTAAAATAACACTTTTCATCTTGCAGCAGGCTCAGTATAAAGATGTGTACATGTCTGTGACTGCAGAGGTAACTTGCTGCAGCCACTCAGTCACTCTGTGGTCACTTGCCTGTATCAAATGGCTTACCTACACAGCAATTTTTTTCTGGAGCAGATGTTTCTCATTGACTTTCTGCATGAACACCTTTGTAAAGATTGTCTATGAATTTAATCTAATTTTAAATTAAATTAGGTTAAATTAATATAGATTAGATTGTATTAATTAGACTGGGTCAATCTAATTTTTAAAAGGCTACCTTTACTCTAGCATAAAAACATTGAAACATAGAGTTAGCAATCATTCTTGTTCAAGTGCTGCTCAGAGAATGACTGTTATCACTGTTCACTTTTATTGCTGTTCTGTAAAATAAAGGCATGTATTGTCAGTTTTCCCAGTTCATGTTAGTGAGAAAAATGTATTCTCATTACACTGACTAGGATACAAGGATTTTTCTATATACAAAAAATTGAACATAAAATTCACACTTGTTAGGCCAATAGGGCTTATAACATAATAAGGATTTTGCTTGGGAGTCTAGTTTTAAAATTAAAGGTATTGTTTTGATACTCCCATGGAACTGTTTCTACAGAAGAAACATGAAGCTACTGTAACACACATATAGTGCATATATGAATTTATGTCCTTCTGTTTAGCTACGTAAGGATTTTTGAAGTACAGTCAGCACAGCAATGGGTACAGGGTTCTTTCTGCACACTGCCTGCCTTGCAAATGTCAATTACAGGCTAGTGGATTTTTTCTATGATGGAGCACTTGTTCCTTGCTGTACTTAAGATTGAAGCTAGATTCCCTGCAGGAACCATGAAGAATGGGGAAGAAAAAAAAAAAAAAAAAAAGAAAAAAAGATGTGACAATAGGAGGTGCGATTTGACATTTAGGTAAAAGGGAGATTTGACTTGTGCCATATTCTGGCACATTTCCCCAAAGGAAATATTAGGCACAGGACAATGATTTAATGGTTTCTGAAGACCAAAGGTTGATCAAACAAATAAGGGAGGAGTAGAAAACACATGCAAAGGCAGAGATTCAGACATGTTCTTTCTTCATGCCACTCCTCATGATTTGTCATATGCCATCAGTGAAATTTAGTAGTGTTCTTCTTTCCTGAGAGCTGTTTGTGAGTTGTAACAATACAGTCCTTGGGACTTCGACATTGTAATTTGTTGCCATGATAGTAACAGGGATATTATAAATTAAGCTCCCACAAGGTCTCCATGCCTCTAGACAGAGGAAGTGAAGGAAGAGGGCTAAGAAATTACACATGAAACTTATGAGAAAATATGGTTTTTCTTTCAAACCATCAGCAAAATAGGGTTTGATGCTGTCCAGCTAAAATCTCTGGGAGTTTTGTCACTGATATCAATGGGAGCAGAATCAAGCACAGTTTGTCATGGAGATCAGTATGAAAAAACAAGAGATGTGAGCAGCAAAAATCCTCTGCAGTCCTTCATGAAAAATCCTTTCCTGGCTTTTGAATGCATTTGCTGTTGTTGCTGCTTTACTACATGAACAAGAGAAGAGCTAAACATCAGAAAGATGATATTGTTTGGTAATCTCTAAAGGATATCATTCTGCTTTCAATAAGACAGATTTGGCTGTTTTCCTCACTTGAGGAAGTTAGATGGTCCCAGAAAGGCTTTGCTTGCAATTACGCTTTCTGCTAAGACAATTGTACAATAGCTGAGTGCCAAGTCAGATCAACAGTTTCAAAGGGCTTGAGACTAGACCCTTTGGCTCTCACTCGCAGAAATGCTGTTCAGTCACATAGATAAATTTCAGGAAGGACTTTTTTCATGATTAGGATTGAAGGATTAGGCTGTAAAAGAAGGAAAATAATCCCAAGGGTCAGCAATTATTTCCCAGTGTTTTTCAGTCAATAATGAAAAATATTGAACCCTTCTCACTGAATGGCACAGCCAACTTCAAGACAGTCAGAATCAGGGGATGTTAGAGCACTGAGGATATTTATCCTTTACAGCAAGGGATTCTTAACCTGGAAAGAGAGGAGCTCTTCTATAAAACTTTTCAGCCATTGATCTGAAAAATAGCCTGTATCGTTATACTCGTGCTGCAGGAAGGGAAAGGAAGGCACAGGGATATAAGCAATGTTTTCAAGGTTAAACCATAAGGGAGTTACTCTGTTATAGTACCATGGATGCCAGAGCATGTCTCTGCCCTTCCTGGCAGTCATGAGCCAGCAGGAATTGAATGCAGCACACCCTGCTCATTAGACATACCTTCGGCATATCCAGTGCCTTGAAAGAAAGATCCCAGAACGAGACGAAACAGAAGTTGACAAAAAGTGCTACATCGCAGGAAGAGGGGAGGCTTGGGTCTGTGTGTGCATGCTTCCAAACAAGTCATCGTTATTGTACGATGGCATCTTCTTCACAGCAAAGCCATCACAGCCCTCAAGTTCGATGTGCAGCCCTCAAAGTGAGGGTCTTGCACCGATGTCGGTGGAAAGATTGAATGTGCAGTGAACACACAACACCAACACAAAGCAATTTATTGTTCAGCTCTGAGAGCAGATTTTTGCCATCAGTGTTTTAATCAAGTTACAAGCCAAGATATATGTCTTATGGCTTCGGCGGTTTTCCAGGTCCATGACAGATATTCTATACAGATTTACAGGGCACTTTGCCATTGTTCTGTCCATTTCTCACATTTTATATTTCTATATATCATCTTGACTTCAGTTAAGATTCTGCTGTCTGCATATGATGCTTCTTGCATTCTCAGAAAGGAAAGAATACAGTGTAATTTCAAAACAAAAGACAGATAAAAAGACAGGAAGAGAAATGTTTGCAAGGATAATAGAACCAGCCTTTAAAGAGAGAGAAAGAATAATTATAACTATTACAGTCTGGAAACTGGTAAAACATTCTCTAAACTGCTGTTTTCTATACAATAATGGAATAAATCTAAGATCAGAAATCTCGGTATAAGATGTGAGAACAAGTACCTAATGTGGAGGAGGAATTCTTGTTACCCTTAGGCTTAAAATGCCCATTTTTTTCACCCTTGCCAAAGCACAGTAGGTTAGTTTTAAGACTCTTGTTGACCTAAGTAGAGCAATGTATCTCTTTTTTCCCTATCACAATAATTATACAGCTCCCTTCAGCCATTTATAAGGTGAAGAAAGGTGGCTAAGTATCAGTTAGGTCTATTACATAGTTTTCCAGGTAAAACACCCATGTTTATTGTTCCTCCACCCTCAGGGCTCTGATATGTAGGGTCTCCCAGTGCTCCACAGTTCCTTTGCACTGGCAAACGCCCGTGGGAAAGGACCCAACCAGCTGATGAACAAACATCCACTGTGGTACCGGTAGCACAGAGAAAACACCCAGCTGTGAACGAAATGCAGAAGTCACCAAAAGCATTACCTGTCAACTGTCCCGCAAGCTCTGGGAACACAGTGAACTGATGAGAAGCAACTTGCTCAGCTTTAGTGCAGAGAAGACTAAGGTGAGTTTGTGAGGAAGAAGCAAGGATTGCAGAGTTTGGCCATTATGTAGAAGGTAGCCACATAAATACTTCGGTAAATAATGCATACTCTGAAGGGAGTAACACAGTGCACCTCACAAAATTAATTCAGTAATGCTACTAATTATTAACAGTAACCCACTGATTATTATTATTACTTTTATTCATTATTTTTAATAACTGCCACCTGAAATTCCTAGTCTTTCTTTCCTTTCTGGATTATTTTCTTATTGGCTATTTCTATTTTATTTTATTTTTCCACTTCAGTTCTTAATTCTTCATTTACATTTAAGAAGTTAAACTGTATTCTGTTTTAAATGATACCTCTTTTTGTCATCTGCTACTGGCTTACGCTTTTGTTCATTCCAGCTCTTGCTTTCCTCTCTTTTCTTTCCATCCTCTTTATTTCTGCATTATCTGACTCTGTTTCTTCAGCTTCACCTATGTCCCACTGTTCTTCAGCCCCATCACAACCCATCTCTCCCTGAAACATTCATACATAACACTTTGCAAATACCCAGCACCTCAATGCAAGGCAAGGACATGTTTTTTCCAGGATCAAAAGGAAGAAAAGTTTGACGTGAACAAGATCGTAGATCAGTGTAGGTACCAGGGAGAAATCCTCTTGCTGCCATTTGAGCATGTAGTGTTCTTGGTCATAGTGCCTCCGGTGCAGGTAGTTGCCCTGATTAGAGACAACACTATCATACCTATAATAGCAAATGGTACCAGGTGACCTGGGAAAGGACTGAAATTTAATTCTCTCACTTGAGCTCCAACAGCAAAGGCCTGGTCCAGATTTCCTCTCTCCATAAAACTTCAGCTCTTAATTTAACAGACTCAAAAAAATTTTCATGTTGACAGCTTATATATATCTGCCAGAGTCCTGCAGAAGCTGCATATTTCCTTCTGTATTGGATATAATTTTAAATAAGTCTGAACCTCAGTAGAAAAACTATAGCTTTCATATATGAAAGGCTTCTAAAAAAGCCATCTGATTTACCCTAGGGAACAATACATGAATTACTAGTTACCATTTCATGAAACTGAAAATAATCTCCTGAGTTTGGAATCAAGAAGGTTAATTGTCATAACAATACTAATAGCACCTATACTAACTGCAGTATGCACAAAAATTGTGCATCTTTATTTGCAGTGCTGGAATTTTCAGATGTTTTGTTAAGGTCAAAGGTTGATGTCCTTCCATTTATTCTAATGGTATATTTCAATATATATTTTTAAAGCTAATCTTTGCTGCATCCTAAAAAAGATGTTATCTTAGCAAAGAAGGGAGGGCAAAACAAGGTGTTACAATTTTGCCAGGAGATGCTTGGGCTCAGACAATATCTCCACTGTCCTGCTGCTTGCCAAGGACCATACAACTCATTGGAAAACATTACACATACACTCTGCATTGCCAACTACCGACTCGTCCAAGCAATTTGGTGGTACTGTATTATAGCAGTACATACTGTGAGAGTACTCCAGTACCTATTTACCTGCAGCAGAATGTTGTAGGATTTGCCAGATGTCCTAAAATTACCATTAGCACAAGCACAGATAAAGGTAAATATGAATAATTTATTAACACAGTCCAGACACACACAAACTATTCACAAAGAATTTTTCAGTGGCTCGTGGAGAAAAATATAAATAACTGATGTTTAACTACTGTTACTCTGAATGAGCTCTAAATGGTTTCTCACACAGCATCTCTCAACTATCAATCTGTCAAGAAGATTTCTCAACTTTTTCCTTGGGAATCTAGCTCTTCTGTAAGCCTTTCATCTTGCAGTTTGCCTTTAGGGAAGATCGTGGTATTATGTGAGCCTATTTAACTTACCCATGCAAGCTTCTCCAAGGGGCCCACTGAGATTAAAATTCCTCCAGCATGCACACTGTCATGCAGGAGTCCTATGAGTATAAATTAGTTAGGTTAGCTAGGAGCTCAACTTTTTTTCTGAAGGATTATCCCCCACGCTTAGATTTTTTGACTTGGTGATGCCTCTGGGCATGGTGGGATAGAATGATTGCCAATCCAGAATGCAAGTGGAATTTCATAACCACGATCCTGGGGCTGACATACTCCCACAGCACTCTAGCTAACCGGTAGGACAAATTAGGACGTAAAAATAGACTGGGTTTCTTTGCTGCTTCTCATGTCTAATCAGATTATTAGTTAAAGGGAAAAATCACCAGTGAAATAAGAAGTTATTTTTTCAGATTCCTGAAGTGTCCCAGGTTCTTTCCAACATCTAGAATCTATGGATGTTTCTGAGTCAATGCAAATGATAGCACCCCATTGCATGTGTGCTTTGTCTGTTCCAATGAACCTTCTGCTCCAGGCATATTACTCGGAGTGTCATTTTTTGGCGTTAACATTCCAAGTGTTCCTTTCACTCAGAAACTGCTTGCCATCAAGTCAAGGCTATCTCCAATTTTCAGCAGATAAGATGTTAACGATCTTCAGAAGTCAAAAAGCACACTCACATAAGTATTTGACCTCTGACTGACAGGACCAGAAGGCTAGAAATAAAGCAACGAGGCAATTTCTGCCTAACAGACACATATACCCAAGGGATGAAGAAAAATTAAATTAAATCTCTGTTCAGATCAAGAAGGTACAAATATGAGAATGACTGTTATTTTAACCACAAATCCTCATCTCCATCCTAGTCTTCATTCTTGGATTTTCAAGGCTCAACTGAATAAAGCCCTAAGTAACCCAGTCTAAGCAATGTGCTGATCCTGCTTTGTGCAGGAGGTTGGACTAAAGACCTCCTGAGATCCTCTGTGACATGGATTATCCTATGAACCAATGCATAAAACAAAAAGCATTCAATCCCTAGTGGATTTTTAAATTTTGGATTATAATAATTAGTAATCCAATAAAAATGGTCTGAAGTTCCTCCTCTTATGTTGCTCTGATCTGCACGCCTCCTGGCCTTAGCACTCAACACCATTCCTCTAGATACACACTCTCACGCCTCAGACAGTCCAATCCACCACCCAGTCCCAGCTTGTCCCCGCTTTCAAAGAAGTAACTTTCTTTTGGCCAAAAAAAAAATATATTATCACTGGCTTAAATTATTTTTAAAGTAATTGCCATTTGTGAAACTTATAATTAGGAAATTAGTTATCAGTCAAATGCCTTAATTCTTATTACAGATACAAAAGAGGTGGTACAGGGAAAAAGTGTAAAATATTTTCCCCAAACAAAGTTTCATTCTTCTCAATAGCTTTTTCAATGGAGAATTCATGGCCTGAGTTTTCCAACACAGTCTGGTGTTTGGGGTGCTTAGATTGAGCCATTCAAAAGGAACCTGTTGTTCAAAGGGCCAGGACTTTTCAGTGTGCCCAGCAAATAAGAGGTAACAGAGAGGACTGGGTACTTTTAATAATGAAATTCTAAAATTTGCACATGTGCCCAAGTCGTTAAGGAGCCTACTGAAGTTGGAGTCACTGACCTGGTTCTTTTGTTAAAGTGCAACCTGTGTCCTTTCTTAAACAAAGATTTTCACATATGCTGCCACATAGGTCCATGCCAAGGTAATAAGTCAAGCAACTAGCAGGAAAGATTTGGCATTAGGAGTCCAAGGGTTTTTTTCCAGTCTTCTCACTGTCAATAAGAACTTGCAACATCTGGCCTGAGGTTCAGTGCATTCAGTGATAGATAATTCTGCTCTGTCTCTAGAGGATGGATAAAGGTCCTCACTTTTCAGCCAGACCTAGGATGCCAGGGATGGGAATGGAATGCACGGAGTGTCTTTCAGGAAGAAAGGAAGAAGAGGAGGAAGTTTTCTAAGGCATTTGTTTGGCATATCAGACTTTCTCCCCGCTTCTGATCTTTCAAGGAAAGGGATCTTCTGAAGAAGCTAGAGAAGGAATCAGATATATATGAAGCTATGAGAACAAGGTGAAGAGGTGATTAATGCTGCTCCAGTGCTTGGAAGGGAAATGGCAACTCCAAAGTTCTTACTTTTCAGCCTTATTATTTATACTTTTTGTGACAAACTGCCACTCATGAATGAGTGTTTTTTTTCTGTTCCATGGACACAATGAAAAGTGGAAGTGTTCTATGTCTTAAAATAACTCTTTTTATCATTCAAGACCATCAGATCCAATATGAATCAAATAATCTGTCTGATTGTCAAATTCTGCCACCTTCAATGCTGCCTTTCTTTACCAGAGACTTTTCCTTACCCCACAAAAGCTTCTGTAAATCCAGCCAACAAAACCTGTTAAATATTTTATGGGGTTTTGATAATAAAAAAATATTCTGCATCTGCCTTAAAATTGTTTTTTTAAGGGCTCATGATCAATTAGACCCAGGTAGCTGTGAGCTCAGAGACTGTGATCAGTGGTAGAACATCTGATATATGTCCTGGTTTTCATAATAGGTCTCTAAATAGATTCAGCAATGCATTTAGTTGTTTAAATATTCATACCTGTTCCCCCACAAGCAAGCTTTAATATGTTTAATTTGAAGGGATAATCAAACTCATAAACTTTATCTCCAACCTCAAGCACCATGCCACTGCTATGTCCTCCTAAGGTACTGTTAGCAGCTCCATGCTGTCATTCTGCGAGATGTATTAGCCAGAGGTAAGTTAATTATTAGTTGGAAGAAAATTTATGATATGCTGTGAAACACGCGAAGTGTTTCTTGGAGAACAAAAAATACAAAAGAAAGGAAAAAAAAGACAGAGGAGAGAGAATAAGTAAATGTTAAGCCTTGGGCATTACATTTACATTTATGAGAACCTCTACGATTTACTGCTCCAACTTGTTTTCCTAAAAATGCCTTGGGTTTGTTTCAGCTAAAATACACTGCAATAACATTAATTTGTTTAAGGTGCCCCTTACTCTGTGACTATTCAAGCACAAAAGTGGGTGCCCCATAGCAAAACTCGTCATAGTCACGGCTTAGAGCCATCCCAACGCAGCTGTAAGACCCATATTTGTACCATCCCTTACCCGTCTCTATTCGTCAAAAGCTGCATCAAGTCACCACCATAACCAGAGTCACCTGGTTTTTCCCACTCAGTGTCTGCATTTGTAGCCAGGATTACAACATGCCCTTCAAGAAGGAGGAAGCTGGCCATGGGCAGTTTCAGCCCTTGACACTCAATACTGGAGTAGCCACACGGTCCCCTGGATGGTGGCTTAGGGGCAGGAAGTTCTGGCTAACGTTGATTAATTATTCCTGTTTGAGTGCCACCTCTGATGTCAGTAATGGTGTGTTAACATGACTACTTAGAAGTAAAAGTAACAGAGTAGCTCAGTAGCTGAGCTGAGACTAAGATGTCCTGTCTGCTAACACAACAGCCCTTCACGTCTTTCACCACTTAAGTATTCCCTGACAATTAGTAACCACTGGCGAATGTTGACTCCAGTGAACCATATTAGTACAATATGGGGGAATAATTCCACTATTCCTGTGCTATTTATAGCTCCAGACATCTTGCCTTCTTGGCTCAGTGCAAACTCATGACCTATACGAGGCAACACTTTTTAATGCAATTTTTTGACATCAATGCTCCCTTTCTTCAGAACAAGTTGAAGTGGAATGTATTAAACAGTGATATGTGCAGAAAAGATTAATAAATAAGATGAAAAAGAGGCTTTGTCAGAACAACAAAGTTATCTGCATATTTTAAGTTGACAGGAAAGCACTGACTTAGAGAGTTACTGCAGACCATTCTATAAACAAATTTTAAAGAAACACGAATTGTTTACATTGTTGAAAATATTTTAAATTTTAATGGGAGTGGTTCTTACTGAAGAAAGCAGAAATGCCAAATCAAGATTGATTTATTAGCAATTAAAATGAAATTTATATATAGTGTGTCAAAAATTAATTTCTTTTTTCCCCTTAATCAGTAAAGATAAGCATTCTTTTCCAAAAAATTCCCATTATCCTCACTGAGTTACTTTTTTGGTAAAATTTGTTTTTTACCAGTTCTTGTAAATACAAAAGAAAACTGGATTTTGAATTTGAAAAAATATTTGTGTAAACAGAAAAAAAACTTTTATTCAAGGGAATGGAGGGGTACAAAGGACAAGCTAGTTTCAGAAACCTACATGTGAACACAAAGAAATGAAATGGAAAGTGCTTACTCAGAAAAAAGATGCAAGTGACAGAGAGTCTTAGAAGTCAGAGAACTCTCTTCTGAGACAGCTATTTGAAAAAGACCATAAAGTGGTAAAGCACTATCGATATTCCCAAAAGATTTTTTTCCATGAGTAATTTTTATAAACTGTGAACTGATTTTGCTGGAGCGAAATCATAAGAACAATTTTGAAAGTGGTGCCTTGGGAACTACATACGTAAATCCTGTTGTTTGCTAACAGGATTTGTGAACAGAAGTCCCCACGCACTGCGTTAAGACTGAGATCTGAGAGGATTAAAACACACTGAATGTTTCTTTTTCAAGCCTTTTTATTTTTATTCCCTTTCTTCCTCCTCAGTATTCAAGATGACACCATCTTTACAGCTAGAGGGAGCTGGCTCGTAACAAGGTCCATGTGAGCTGCAGTTAGGAGGTTGCAGGTAATTTCTCAGTCTAATGTCAAATATGACACAGCAGATATGCAGTTTGTTAAATCTGGAACAACCTTAGGAAGTCAGTGAATTATTCTGGAGCTCCATTGATTCAAAGAAGAAAATCAGAAAGATCCATGACTATCGATTACCAGTTTAAAAAGGACAATCTAAGCCAAGGTGAAACCAGCATGAGAAAAGAAGCTGACCTGGATCTCCTCCTCCGACTCCCCGGGGAATGAGGCTCTCCTCCCTACACTGGAACACAGTGAGAGGAGGAGGAAAGAAGGGATGTGAAAAGGGTTCCTTCCACCCAACGCCCTGGCACCGAGTGCGTGCCCATGGGTAAGGATGGCTGCAGCCACACCTGATTCCTGAAATGTGCCTGTTTACTGCCTTGTGACAATACACTGGTGAGTCATTTAGTAATTCTTCAGTGATCTACCTTGGTTTTAAAGAAAATATAAGACATCTATTATTAGGTCTGAGTGCCTTACAACATTTGAAAAATGTGTTTTATAAATCAAGAGTTGAAGCAGAAGGTAAAATTTATCCAGCTGCCAAAGGCCAGCGGAAAGTCAATGTACCATTTACTTTCTTAAAATAAGTTTAAGGGAGACCTATGGTTTCATGCTGGCCTTTCCCAAAAGGATGAGCTTCAAGATCATTCAAATGGAAAATAATCACCTTAAAAATGAATACTCTAATAGAGGAAAAGGAGAAGTTTCTTGACATAGTGAAATAAATAAAACCCCCAGCTAGTATTATTGAGATAAATGTCTGCAGAAAGTTAGAAAGAGAGGCAGCATATTTTTGCAGCACTACAGCCAGGAAATTGAACGTGTTATCTTGAAAGAGATGCTATATTCCAAGCAGAAACAGCCCTGCATATTTAAAAAAGTAAAACAACCTAAACTTATTAAACTCCTTTGAAATGTAATTTAATATTTCTTCAGTAATTCCAGGGGAAATAAAAGATTTATTTAAAATTCTCCTTCTAAATGCAATCTAGCTGTTTCCATGATGGCTGCTTAAAGAGGAAACAGGCAGAAATAATGCTAGAACGTTTCTGAGTGGCTTTTATTCTTGAATGTTTCCTGTCCTCAGGACAATTTTGCCCTTGCTCTTGTCCTCATGTACTCATTTCCGTGAAAGAAAAATGTCACTGCTCTGAACAAGTAACATCTTACATGAATTTAGGATTGGTGTAAAGGGTTGTTTCACAAGGTGTCAGGTTGACAAAGGATCACAGGACAGCAAAAACCAATCAAGGCTATGAAATGGAGCAGTAGTAGATAGGCTCTTCTTACTGACTTGGGGTTAAATGCTAATGGCTTATGTCTTTGTTACTGTCTTTTTATGTATATATACAAATATAAATATGTATATGTACACAAATTTTAGGAAGCTTTTTGTGTTAGACCCACAGCTTGAAAGGGGCTGTTCAGTGTGTTTGGCAGATTCTTCATCTGCATAGTGTCATCTATTTAATTAGTCATATTTTGAGGGATGGTTGTTCATTCTAGTCTGTTTTTCTTGACTGTATTTTCAAATAATTATCTTGGGCACATCTCTGAAGTTTTTATAAAAATACCCCAAGCCATAAATAATAGATCTTTCACTTGGTTCCAAACAGTAACACATTATTCAGCAGGGTCTTGTTTCTTTAAAACTTAGGAGAAAGCTCCTAGGAAACTAACTTTTCAGAGAGTGCATAGGACTCTGGTGTGAGACTCTACACAAGGGCACACTTCTAGGCTCCACCACAGACTCAGAGGTCCTTGCTGTGCCATGGAGCTATCACAGCATTTAACTGCATGAAACAGAGGAGGAGGAAAAACAGCTAGCTCAAAAGAAACCAAAGAGTCTCAGAGCCAAGCTGTAGCTGTATAAATGTTTGGTAGCAGTTGAAAATGTGAATTGTGAGAGCTGAAAAGCTTTGAAGTAATTTCTAAACTGTGTCCAGACAATTAAAAGAGGGATCTAAGTGGACTGGAGACAAAACAGTAGTCAGGTCAGCAGTTTCCAAGACTCAGACATTACTTTGAAAACTATTGTAGATCTGTTACAAGAGTAAACATCTGCAGGACAAAATTGTCAGACGACCTGCTTTTATCACAAGCCTGCAACTTCTTCTACGTAGCTTAAGCAGTTAGGTGTCTGCATTCTTCTCATTTTTTGCCTATATTAATTTTCAAATAAAACAAAGGAGAGGAAAATAAAAGATGAAGATGAAACCTAGAACATATGGGAAGTATCATAATATTAATTTCACTTTAGAAGCTAGTAGCTTTACTGCTACAAACTGCACTGGCTCACTATGCCTCATATCTGATGAAACTATACAGAGACACAACAAGACAATAATTATTATTAAGCAGTCCTTGAACCTTGTTAGACTTAATAGCTCAAACAAAATTGAAACCCACAAATGCTTATTTGAAATTTATGCAAACATCTTTATCTTTGACATAAGGGCTGGCAATGTCATCAATATAAGCTTTAGTTTTAGATTCTTGATATTGTCTGGTGCTTTCCTGATTAGATATACCACAAGAATAGCCCTTTTCATGCTGTGTTTTGACATGACTTTTTTTCTGTCTGTCTGGTAACAGGAATCTGAAAATGAAAAATAAAAAGAAGTTAGTATATCTGCCTGCAAAATAAGGTACATGTGTGATTTAAGTTAGTTCCTATGTTTCTGAACCTACTTTGCTCACTACATCACTGTCTAGGCATCTAGTGAACAGAAACCCAGTTTTCAAAGTTTCCTTTGCACATCTACAAGTATACACATTTGTATCTGGTATACATCTACCATTTGATCATTGGTGCAATAGATATATGCACAGTCAAATATTCTGCACATGCACAGGGAACATAGGGCTGTAGATACACATGTGCAAAAAGTCTGCTTTAAAACTATTCATAACTTTAAAATAAAAGGAGCGGCAAATGCCAAGAAGTATTTGATATGGCTGGTTGACTACGCCAGAGCCTGGTGTTCCATAATTTGCTGCCAATATCCTAGGCAGGCAAAGCTCCTCTTTCTGTTCCCTGACTCAGCAAACTACATACTACTTTCAGAAATAGGATAGGCAAGAGTCCATAGGTCTGATGGAGTGAGTATATTAATAGGAGAAAAGTCACCTTGAAAAAGTCCGCGGAAGAGCTCATGGTCTTATAGCAGGACAAGCTGCTGACAATTTTTCCTAAACATGTCATGCTCAAAGTATGGTGTCACAGATAATGCTTCAGTACTTGAAATGAAAGTCAATACAAGACAATTTAAGGACAGCAACCGTTCTGCCAGTGTGAGACTGCAGGCGGTGTTACTGCACACAGAACCTAGAAGAAACGAGGTTTGTTTGTAAGACCATTTTCTGAAAGGTTTGCCATGGTGGACCTTATATACAACTCCTGCTCTTACGAATAAACAGATGTAGCTGTCCCTTAACATTTTAGAAAACAGTGCAAAAGTGCAATATGATCTGGAGCTCAATCATTCTGATAAAAGAACAAAATCCAGCCAGGAGATCCACTGACAAAACCCCTAGCCTTTGCGGTGAGAGGAAGGGTTCAGCAGGTAAGACGTGGTGGTTCCCTCTTCCTTCAACGAACTGCCAGGCGTTGGAAGCAGGTGGTTTCTCATGACTTGTTACATATACCCCATTAGAGAAGCACTTCTCAAGTCGATCTTACAGAACATCCCTTTTGGAGTCTGTTCTTTCTCCAAGGTTTTTAATCAGTTTATTTTCTGCCAAGCTGCTCCATTGTCCACCATTTCCTTTAAGAAAGTACTCAGACTTTTGAATCTCACTTTCAAGCATACTGTGCATACTGTGGCATTATTACAAACATTCCATACCAAATTCCTACCAGTTTTGAGACTAGGAAATAAAAAGCTTAGTTTTCTATGTCCCTTTAATAATTATTGTGTTTACCTCAGTGATCCCTTCACAAAGCAACCGAAGATGTACCCCTCAGAGAAAGGTAGTCCTCATCAAATTCTGTGAAAATGTTCCAGCAATACATGAAATCACATAAACATAGTCTGCCTGTTTCATTCCAGTTTGGGAAAAATGTGAACATGGAAATACAGGTACAGGTAACTAAACATCCCTGGGCACTGGATGAGAATGTAGAATCTGAACACACCTCAGAATCACCTGGATGTCAGTCACTTAGTGGAACATGTGAAGAGTTACTTCAGTGTGAAGTGAAAAACTTGCTCACACAGTGGGACTAACGCCTTTTTCCAGATGCAGCCGATCTGAAGGTCTCATACTTTTGCCTGTGACATCGCAGCCCAACACCATGTGCTTAAGCTAGATGGGGAACCTTATGTACTGTGCCTGCTCTGATTCATTCCTCTCTCACCTTGGGACTGAAGCCATTCCAGGTAGTTGGACCATCTGTGAAGTCTAACACACTTGGAAAGCGTGGACATCTCTCAGCAGAGCTTAGACTTTCATCAGAGACACTATCAGCAGGCTTCTGGAGTTGCTGTTGCATTTCAACAAGCACGGCTTCAGTTGCAACCCTGAAGGTGCATGAAGTAAAATCCTGAAGTCCAAAAGAAGGTCCTTTCCCCAAAAAGGGTGAAGTTTGACTTTGATGATACCTCTCATCCTGCTGGAACGTTATCAGGCTGCAGTTTGGGTGAAGCGGAACCACTCTCTTTTGTTCTCACCCAGCTGACAGTGACACTAATTCCAAGAGAATTGTTGTCAGATGTAGCTATTAATACACTGTATATTTAAATACCGGTTTGTATCCAAGAGCACCTTTTGACTCTCTTTGACAGGCACTTCCTGGCATGTATTGCTATATTACAAGAGATACTCATATTAATAATGCACACACATTCCCTTAGCAAGAAAAGCTCACGTAAAATGAGCTAAATAAGAACATTGACCTCATGGTAAGGTAACAGAGGTCGTTATTAGTTACAGTATGCTAATTGAATATTAGCCCTAAACTATACAGAAATTTGGCCTTTAATATTAAAATAAATTACAATTTAATCATACAAATGTACTACATGAAGTAAGGTCATAAACGTTAGGAAATGAAAATATAGGAAAACTTTCCTGGGGAAAAAATCATACAAATTATTTGTTGAATTAAGATAACTGCTTTTATTTATTGCACAGACAAACTGAGGAGGATTTCTTGCAGAAATACCAGTTACTGTTTTATTTGGTGACATCTCATTTGGCAACATCTGGTATGCAGTAGGCAGGAAGTCAGCATTCAGTTTAAAAAAATCATAGACTTTTACTGAAAAACTAACTCCATGTCATGACGCTTCTATAGCATATATACAAGTGATTATCATTTGAGATGCAGCATCTCATTTCTTCCTGTTTATAGGGGAACTGAGACTGGCAAAAGGCAAGAGAGTCAGACGGGGTCAGAGCAGGAGTTTTTAATAGAGGTGAAATCTGAATTTAGGAGCTAATGCTCAATTCTCTACTCCAATTTTCCACCAAACAAATAATGTAATAACTTTTGAAAACTTAGCCGTGTCCCAGACAACCCACAAATTCCAAGTAAATTCTGAAACTCCATTCTTATTTTACTTTGGAATAGGTACATATTACAAGGCTTCGAAGGTTAGAGATTTAAAATACTGAAGAAAACTTTTCTCAGAGACATTGTTGCAGAGAAACAGAATTTTGCTTTAACTTTAAAGTTCCTTCCTCTAGCAGATACTAGTCAAATTCTTTCTATGAGATAAAAATTTTTGTCCTTACATAAGTAAGTAATACAATAAAATATCCTGTTTGCTTTATCATGTCTAAGTTCCTCATAGAGTTTCCTACCTTTGCAGTTCAACACTTACAGACTTCTCAATTTGCCTCAGACTAGACATTACCAGTGGAAAGACCTGGAGAAAGTTACGATGGAGAGAGAAGACTTCACTCTGCACTTGCTAACACTGTATTCCTGCTCTTCCTTCAGAGGACAGTCTTAAATGTTAGAAACAGACTTCCTGATTCAATGGGAATTTTTTGCCTTTCTTTAAAAGCTGCCTTTGGTAAGTTCCACTAAGGACAAATCACTTGCCCTAAATCATGGCTTGGACCATACATGCAGGGACCTTCCATTGAATGTTTTTCTTGTAGTGAGCGCTCTATATGGAGATTATATATTCAAACAATTGCTTAAAATGGCAGATTTATTTTTATACCCAAACTAAGGATGCCAGTAACTAATTATATCTGATTTTGATGGAGAGGTACTCGATAAAATGTATTAAGAGATAACTTCAGAGAATGCCAAGTACAGAACTACTCAAAGCCTGTGCTGATTTTGCAACACAAAACGATGTGATAGCAAAATGTGTTCAAGCCAAGTCTGTAGAGGGAGTACTGTGAGCTAACAGCAGGAAACTGAAATCACACCACATTCACAAGACGTGTTAGCTGTTAAATAAAGGCATTATATCCAACATGTCCCATCTGGACATCTGAATTCTAGGCATAAAAGGTTCAAAGCACTTTGCATAGCACATTGCATATGTTTACCTAGGATTGTCATATGGCTTTTTCATTCAATAACAATAATAACTCCAGCAATAGCTTGAAAAAGAAGGGTTTCGTCTGCAGCTGTCTTTGAGACTGTTGATTTTTGAAAAAACAGTGGTGTTCTTTCCTCTTCAATTTTCTCGACCAGTCAGTTTGTCTTTCCTGTTCCCTTTACTCCTGTCTTTTAACTCATGCCCTCCTTGCTCTGTGTCCCTGAATAATTCCTTCAGCTTGTTGCTCCTTTTCTTCCTCTCATGCCTTAAGGCATGATGTTGTAGAGACTTTACTCCTTATCCTTTTCCCCTCAATGTTCCCTTTTGGATGGCTGCTGGCAGACCACTGACCCTGTTTTTGTAAGAAGGGCAGGAACAAACTAGAACTATTCCCAGCTGTCATGTATGGGCTTCTAGATTCTTCTTTGCAATCCAGAGCTTAGAAGCAGCTGAGAGAGCCATCTGACCCCACGGATCACCAAAATACTAGAGAAAGTGATATATGAAGCCTTGGGTGTATAGCATTAGTAATTAAGAACAGGAAAAGCATTGTTGCTTTTTTCCTTCTATAGCTTGTACCAGTATGGACCATGATTTGGGACAGCAGAAAGTGTTTTGTCTACAGGTTTTCCTCTGTCCCACAGCTAATTTGAGAAGTTTGGAGAATCTAGATTCCAGTGCCTTTTCCTGGTTTAGCCACCAATGCCGTATTTGCTGTAGCTTGTTGCCTCTCTTGCCTAGCGTGTTTAAGCCCAGGCAAAGCAAAGGTGTTATATGCACAGGGATTAGGGGGAAATGGCAGAAAATCTGGAGTAGTCAAAGTGCTACTGTGTCCTTGCATTCCCTGACAGAGGGAAACAGCATTTACCAACGGTAATTGCTCAGGACTTGGGGGAAATTGTGTCAGCCCCGGGACCTAGGGTACCACTTGTGCAGTAGTTAGCTTTTTCTCCCCTATAAACACCTCACGAAGTAAGTCTTGGCTGGTCTGATCCAGTAATGGCCCTCTCATTTTATGCACTTTTGTATAGATCTAGTTTCATTTAACGTCTTGCAAATTACTTGATTCAAATGCAATTGCCACTACTCTCTGGAGTATTGAATTGTGCTAATAAGAATATACTCTTGGTTTTCTAGTGCTTTATTGAAGACATAAACTAGAAATTCAATCTTCTCCCCCCTCCCCTTTTTTTATTTATCAGTGAAGTCACTCTAGTCCTTGCAAATTTTATACTGTAAATTACAATATTTAAACTTCTTTTAAGCCTTACCTATGAACTGGAATTCATTTTTAAGGATAAAAAAAAAGGAACTGTAAATTACATTGGTAATCTCTAGCACCTGCTGAAGTTATAAAGTTTCTGCTACAGTCAGTGGGAAATCAGCTACAGGACTGTGAAAAATACACTTTGGTGTAACAGTGTATTGATGTCCCATAGTATTTAGTAATGTATATTGATATCTAATATTGAAACTCACACTGATAATGTGTTAACATCCTAGATATATTCAGAAAGATGATTTTAAATAGAGAAATAAAGATAACTGAATACCAAGATGGAAAAATGTCATACTTCTTTTTGATGTTTTTTTAATTCCTTTAATGAATATTTTACTAATGTTTTCAATAATACAAGAAATGCAAAACTAATCATGGTCAAGCTGTTGCTGAGTATCAGAATGTAAAAAGAAGGAACCAAACAAACTAATCCTGCAGATATATTCAGGACTAAGCAGCAGAGAATTTCATTAACTTCCAGTTCTATGAATCCCACTCTCCTATGGGACTCTCCAGTGTGATCCCTATGTCTATGAAAATTCAAATCTGAAGTTCAAATCCCAAAATTGGGGTAAGTTTGTGGGTCTCTGCAGTAAAGACATCCCTCTGATAAATGATCATCAGATATTGTATCTTCTTTGAAAAAGCAAGACATTGATAGAAAACCTGTATTATTCATTATCTTGTCAGATATTTTGAAGAATTCCTCATGTTAATTAACTCTTTGTATAAAATGCCATAATGATTTGCTCTTCTCATTTAAAAGAAAGTCATGACATGGAGTGACAAACTGGCCCAGGTGAGACAAAAGGAGAGAGGGAGTATTTCACTCCCTCTGCCTGGAATATCCCATTTCTCAGTTGTGTCTAAGAAAGGCCAAATGTTCCTGAGGGATACCAAAAGCATAAAATAGGTGTGAATGCTGTAAACACAACCTATAGTGAGCTGTGCTACTGTAGCACAATATTACAATTTATTAACGCTTTCATTCATGGCAGGTGATTTTTCCATTTTTCTTTTCTTTTGGTCCTAATAGCTATCTAGCACCTATTTTGGAAGTTTTAACTGTTTCGTCCAATGCCATCATCTAAATAACACAAAAGGAACTTAATTAAAACACTGAACTTACCTTTTTCTTTGGAACAGTATTCTTCATTAAGATAGTAAATGAATCATTATTTCTGAGGGTATTCTATAATTCAGTTAACATCTCTGCAGATCCCTTAAAGATGTTTTGTTTGGAGTGGTTCTCAAACTGATTGAAATGGCTGATTTGAGACATGACTGATGTATGTGTGATATTCAGCAAAACTAGACAAGTGTGCTGTTATGTTTTCACAGAAAAATAGGCAAATTTATACACCAAATATGAAGTAATTGGAGACATGTTTTTTACTTGTTTTCCTGGAAGACTAAGTGGTGCATTAATATTTTCTTAAAAACTCTTCCTGTCTTTTTTCAACTGTTACCCTGACTGGGGGCTGTTCTTCTTTCAGCGTGAAGTGATCAGTAATGTAACTATCAATAGTTGTCAGATTAATTCATTCCTTGAAGTGTGACCTTCTTCCCTAGGAAGCCCAAGGAAGATGATTATCAGCAGATCTTTCAGCAATAAATATCCAAGAACATGTATTTGGTTACAAACCACAGCCTGGTGCTCCTTAGTGACTGAATAAGCCCATCACTTTATGAATACAAAATCTTCTCATTCACCCCAACTCAACAATTATATAATTTCAATCTGTCTTTATTTTTTTTAATCTGAACAGTAGACTGTGCCATCAAAACATCTTTAAATGCACATCTCTTACCATATTACCTGCTGAGGTTGCTGCTTTTCTTTTCCAGGTCAAAGTAGTTCCTCGAATTTTTATGGCAAGAAATTAACCAAATGCAATTCAGAAAGCTAAATGATCTGTAGCGAAACACACACAAGTTCTCAGGACAAGCTTGCCTGGAGATCGGAAAGGTTATGCGCAAGCTGACCTGTCGTGTGCACTAGTGATACGCGTGGAGACTTTGGCATATATAATCACACAGATTAGTCCTAGTGTCACAGACCTAAACATCACAAGGCCATTTTTGTCAGAGAAAGTTGCTGACAAGAAGGCTGTGTTGATTAGTTATTTCTCACAGGCTTTGTAAAAGGAGGGGTGTCTCATTGCTGTGGTTCTTCATTCAAATATAAACCTGAAACCCTAAATGCAAATCTCCATATGTGATGACGCTCCTAGTTATTTTTGCTGTATTTTTTCTCCACATAAACAGGGCACTTTAATAAATCTCAGGACAAAGCAGAATTTTAAATATTCACCTCTGATTATTTTGTTCATTTTCTGGCTACCCAGCATGATATGGGAAACCTTATCAGTGGAGGCAGAGATAACAGCAAAAAAAGGTAGTTACACTCTTTTCCTCTGAGAAATACGCCCAGCATTATATGTGTAATCAGTGATTTATGCTAGTAAAAAAGAGCAGAAGGACAACAGGCATTTTACCCTTGACTCTCACAGAACACTAAATTCACAGACAAATCACACACACAGATGAATGAGGCTCAGACATCAAAGCATGCAAATTCATGCCTCCATTCTCTTTATTTAAAGAGAGCTAAGTCATTATTAATAAACCTATCTGTTTGCTGAGCATAGGTGTTGAAATTTGTATGCTGTATATATGTTGCCTTTGGGAGTCTGGGCACAGAGAATATGAAAAATATAAATCATATCAAGACTTTACAGGACAAAGTCATGCAACATACCTTACCAGAACACTGCTGCTGTGCTGCCACAGCATGTCTGCTCTTATAGTTTATACCGAGCAGGGTAGAGAATGTAGATATACAAAATTCATTGATGCATGGCCATAAGAAATTGCTGTAGAGTGGGAGCCATTTGAATTACTAGTAAGAAATAAGATTGTCACAGTAAACATAGTAAAACTTCTGATATGCTTTTCCATGAACTAACCTCCAGGCATTTACAACTAATGCATTAGACATCCAGATAAGGTACTGTTTTCTTCATTTCAGAGAGGGGTACCAAAGCACAGGGAGCTTTAAACTTTCCTCCCTCAGTAACACGAGTCCTTGGTATTCATATTTTCACGCTGTATACCACAACCTGTGTTGCCTGAAAAAGGAACTGTGACTTTAATTTGCAGACTACCACAACTTCACAGAGTTCTAGCTATCCTTTACTTATTATGTCTAAACCTTCAGCTACACTGGTCTATCTGGCAAGGCCTTGCAATAAAAAATTTGTACCATGACTTCCTTCATTGCCCCCCTCAGATATGATTTGACCAAAACTCAGATGTGAATGATTGAGAAGTATAAGGGAACACACAAGACAGAAAACTCTGGTTTCTGAATCAGTGCTAAGAAATCTTTGCTCATTTATATTCCCCACCCTCAACTGACAGTTTATATGGGAGACTGATAACTGACTCTTCCTAAAAGAAGATGGGAGAAATTGGAAACCAACATCCTTGTGGCCACAGAGGGCACAATAGTATCCAGCGTCTTTCCAGAAATTCTGATACTGTGGTTTCAGCAGAAAAATGCTCATTTGTGATGTGTGTGTGTGTGAACAGAATGGATCCTGAAACATGGCATCTGATGTTCTTTGCACTTTAGATAGCAGATATGAAGGAGGTGGCCACTGAGATTGAGCAGTGTCAATAGTTATAGCTGATACTACCAAGAAGAATTACAGGGAGGACGCTGCACTAATGGATATGCACCATCCACAAACTCCAGAGCAGAGTGGAGTTTGCCCACAGACAAGCTTACACGTAGAATGAGATATGGACTTTAGTTATTATATTAGTTTTTAAAGGTGTCAGTTTGTCCGTTTACTATAGGTAGGAAATGTCTCACTCACTCTTGCATGAGTGTTATAGGAGTCAGAATAGTCTGTGTTTCAGAAGACCAAACAGCAGTTTTACACTAATCTTTAAATCCCCATCTGGTTCCAGAAAAAAAAAAAAAGACAAAAAAAAAAAAGACAAAACAATGATTATCCAGAACAAAGCTCTCAAAGAGCTTTCCATCTCTGTGACAGCCTCACTAATGACCCATTCTCAGCAGCCTGTCTTCCTTTTCTTTATGACTCTCCTGCAGGCTCATTTTCAGTTAAATTAAACCTTCCTACTCTTGCTTTTTTACTGTCACTATGTAAAAGAAATACCAAGGCTAATCTTTAAAGAAATTCTAAAAGTCTTACCCCCATCTGCATCACCATTCTTCATGGGATGCCCTGAGCTGGCAGCTGCAGTCCCAGGAGCCGGCTGCAGGCTTCCAGGCTCCCTCTCCTCCTTCCCGACCGAGGCTCTGCGGTACCCCAGCTTTGCAGTACTTGGGTTGGTGCTGGTTATGGGTGGCACACCCCTTTCCGAGTCCTTTCGCTCTATTTGCAAAACACTGACATGGACCCTGTATGGTACAGAGAAAAGCCAGGGAAACGTAGCATTTCTGTAGCCAAACCCCCATGTCACTCATAGTAGCTCAGCAGATACCTTAATGTTTTAATACCCCCTGACACATTTAAAACATGGTCCCCTGAGCAGCTGAAGCAATGAAGCCTGGTTTCCTACAGCCACATCACCTCTTTGGATTCGCTGGTACCTTCTAACAGTGAAGGCACACTGGGATCCTTCGCTCTGTCTTTCTCTGGTTGCATGAAGTTTGTAAGAGTTATTTTTGAGACAGCTGCCACACAAATTGGCGTACAACTGCCCAATGGATTTATAAGTTTTGGGGTAGAGGCATGTAGATCGATATATGTAGATCTTATGTAGATCGATAGCATGATGGCACAGGTTTTATCTCCTTAGAAGAGAGATTAAAATAGTCCTTGAGCACTTCAGATGTCCCACTTAGGGGAAACCAAAGGGTGAAGAAGCTAAGCTGTTACCCAGGATACCATTCAGTACTAGGTGTGAAACACAGTAAAAGAAAACATCCAAGGATGAAAAGAAAAACAGGCAGGAGGAGGCAACATTTGCTAAGAGTATGTTAATGAAAACACTGAGGATGAATCATAAGTTGCACCCCGTATTGTCTATAGATGAAGCCAGGAAATCGGGTGTTCAGTGGAGCAAAGCAGGACCTCTGTAATCAGAGCGGATAATCTAAAATGTGTTACTGCAAAGTGGAGAGGGGGAAGAGACTAACCCAAGAAGATGGACGTTGTTGATTTCAGCTGTCAGGATGAGTAAGTGAAAATAAAAGAACCTTTCAGCTTCACAAGAAGCTCTTTCAAGTTCCTGATTAAAAGAAGCAGCGTTTTGTTACCTGGAAAGCTGGCCTTTTCAGGGTCTTGCCCCTCCTTTGCTTGCATAAGCAGGCTGAGGTAGAATTTTAAAAGCTTCCTGCAATCTTGTACGTCTGTCTTTTATAAACATTGTCCATTAATTGTTTTCAGAGAAGTAAATAAATGGAAGAAAGCCTGGGTCCTTACATTGCTCCTTGATTAAACATTTACTGACTGCTGATGTAGTAATGCTTTACAGCTATAAATGATTACTTCAGATGCAAGGCAGTAGAGGTATGGGTCTGAAATGTCTGCCTATTCCTACAGTCTTTGGCATCCTGTATGCTCATACAGGATTATTAATCTTTGTCAGGAAGGTCAGGAAGCATCACACAGTGATTAATGGTAAGTTGCAGAGGTTTCTGATAACTGAGCTCCAAGGATTGTAGTTGAAACCTGTTAGATGGCTATTAATACCTCCTTTGCCCTTGCTGTAACCCATTCTGACTGCAGATGACTGTTGAAGAATTGCTGGCTTTTTGGCTTGCAAGGATATTCACCACCCATCTCTCTTCTTAACGGGGTCACTATTTGAAGACCCTTTGTATTGCCAGTTGGGCATTAATGAGAAGGCATCAATGGGTCAGGAACAGTTACAGCCACAGTATTTTCCCTGTCCACGATTCACCATGGTAGGTGCTCTTGTCTGAAACAAGCTCACAAAAAGCAGGCTGGAGCATGTAAAAAAGGAAGATAAAACATTCAGTGTCAAAGATGTACAGAAAGGACAAAGACTGTTGCTTAGAGAAATCTCTGCAGGAATTTTGTTCTGTGCCCAGATGATGCTAATCCCATTCTTAGAGACTTCATCCAAGGCACCCTACTTGAAAGAAAGCCCAACTTTTTTTTTACTTTAAACTCAGAGAATACACATCCTGCTCGACTATATGATGCTATGGCAAAACAGAGTTAGGGAAAGTGTAGCAGACAAACTTGTAGAAGACCTCCAGTGTGGCTGCTTGCCTTGCTAGGATGGCAAGGAAACAAAAAGACATTTTCTTTCTTTGGGAAATCTTCCTGCTGAATCTGAATCCTTGTTCTTTACACTAGAGCACTGGCTTTCTCCTGCTTTCAAACCATGGGGGGGGTTCGGAGTAGGAAGGCACTGCAAGGTCAGCTAATCTACTCTCTTTGATCAGAATGTCCATGCTTGCAGTAGAGAGAGTCTCATAGGTTGTGATTGATGGGTGTGCAGTACAAGTTCTCCAAAATATAGTTAGCATATTAGGGAGGAAATGTAAAGGTGGCTAGATATTTAGGTAGAGATCTTGCAGGGCTTTTCAAAGATGCCTCAGTGTGTAAATCCCTGTTGATTACAGTGTGATTTAGGTACATAAGTAAGTACTTTGAAATTCTTTCATGAATGTCTATGTCATTTTTAAGTATGTAAATATATTTTGAAATTTAGCTCTAACAGGCTACTTAAGGCAAAAGACCTTCCAACTATGTGTTTACATGACTGTGTCTCGAAATTACTCTGTTCCTACATTTAATTGAAATCATAACTTTATAGCTGGTTCAAGCAAAAATATGTGTTTGCATAATCTGTAATGTACCTTGGTTTAAAATAGTAAATGCAGAGAAGCAAGTGTATCTAAACCTCTGCTGAAGATTGCTATGAAAATGCATAATCTGTAACTTTTCTCTTTTTAGAATAGATTCTCCTGTGTCCTCTAATCTTTCTCACAAATATTCTGCTGGAAAACCATGACATCTTCACATAAATAGCCCTTATGGAAGGATGCTGTAAGCAGTATCAAATTAGCTGCCATAGAATTTGGCCACTTAGTGCTTTTGCTGTCAAAGTCAAAACCCATGCTGAGTCACTGTTAACTGATTGAGCTGATACAAGCAAATACGTTGATTTATATGTTGCTGCTACAAGTCTATGAAAACTGCTAAATGTATTAAATAATCAATTCACTCAGCAGCTCAAGATACAGTAGTAGAAATGAAGTCCTGCTAAGTTTCCATCATTACTGCCAGAGTGACTCCTTGGATGCTCTGAAATGTTATACAAGAGGGTTACTCTTCAACAAATGTTGCTTACATTCAGAAAAGCCTGCATGACTTTTGAAAGAAAAGACATAAACCAAAGAAACTGGGAAGATAATTCTATGAGCTCTTTGTCTGGGGCTGTGTATTGGCTTTGTGTGGCAAGGTTTTGGTAGCGGAGGGGCTACAGGGGTAGCTTCTGTAAGAAGCTGCTGGAAGCTTCCCCTGTGTCCGACAGAGCCAATACCAGCCGGCTCCAAGATGGACCCACCGCCGGCCAAGGCCGAGCCCATCAGCGACAGTGGTAACACCTCTGGGATAACATTTTTAAGAAGTAAAAAAAAAAGTTGCTGGGACAGCGGGAGATGGCAGCTGGAGAGAAGAGTGAGAACATGTAAGAGAAACAACCCTGCAGACCCCCAGGTCAGTGCAGAAGGAGGGGGAGGAGATGCTCCAGGCGCTGGAGCAGAGATTCCCCTGCAGCCCGTGGAGAAGACCACGGTGAGGCAGGCTGTCCCCCTGCAGCCCAGGGAGGCCCACGGTGGGGCAGATCTCCACCTGCAGCCCATGGAGGACCCCACGCTGGAGCAGGGGGATGCCTGAAGGAGGCTGTGACCCCGTGGGAAGCCCGTGCTGGAGCAGGCTCCTGGCAGGACCTGTGGACCCAATGGAGAGAGGAGCCCACGCTGGAGCAGGTTTTCTGGCAGGACTTGTGACCCCGTGGGAAGCCCGCACTGGAGCAGTCTGTGCCTGAAGGACTGCACACCGTGGAAAGGACCCACGCTGGAGCAGTTTGTGAAGAACTGCAGCCCTTGGGAAGGACCCACGTTGGAGAAGTTCGCGGAGGACTGTCTCCCATGGGAGGGACCCCACGGTGGAGCAGGGGAAGAGTGTGATGAGTCCTGCCCCTGAGGAGGATGAAGCGGCAGAACTAACGTGTGATAAACTGACCGTAAACCCCATTCCCTGTCCCCCTATGCCAGTGGGGGGGGTAGGTAGAGAATCCAGGAGTGAGGTCGTGCCCGGGAAGAAGGGAGGGGTGGAGGGAAGGTGTTCTGAGATTTGGGTTTATTTCTCATTACCCTACTCTGGTTGATTGGTAATAAATTGAGTTAATTTTCCCCAAGTTCAGTCTGTTTTGCCTGTGACAGTAATTGGTGAGTGATCTCTCCTGTCCTTATCTTGACGCACGAGCCCTTTGTCTATTTTCTCTCCCCTGTCCAGCTGAGGAGGGGGAGTGATAGAACGGCTTTGGTGGGCACCTGGCATTCAGCCAGGGTCAACCCACCACAGTCACACTCAGAAATTTTTATATATTGATCCAGAACTGGGCCTTGTAAAGTCAAGAAAAAGATGATTTGGGAATAACAGTTCAACGTGGGTCTGGTTTTCTGCTTACTCTTATTCAGAGAAGCCAACCCTGAAGCTTCATTATTTTGCCTCTGTTTTACTGTATACCTAGGCATAGAGAACTATATAAAGTAATAGAGAATTTAGGTTCAGTGTCCTATGAACAGTAGGCCTTATTAACGTATCACACATCAGCATCAAAAGTTGGCTCTACGGAGGTCACAGCCAAACTCCTGTTGATGGAAAAGGGCAAAGATTTCATTACTAGAGGTTTACTCTGCTTTCTGTTCTCTCATGGTAGGAATGAGGGTAATCAAGCCTGTGGAAGGATGACACCAAATGCACTGAAAAAATAAGGTTGTAAAGGTTGGGCTGTTTTTTCTACTTTGGAATAGTGTTGATGAAATGAGCGTTGTCAGGAACAGCCTGGTTAGAAGGAAAATTTATTTTTATAAATAGAGCTGATTAAATAATACTGGAAAGCAAAGCAAAAAATTGCTGAAATATTTAATGTAATTGGATTTATTTGTGAAAAAAATTAGTTCATGCTCTTTAAAATACGCCCTTTGGAAGTGGCAGCAACACTCCTGTTTCTAACAAAGTGTTAGCAGTGGAATGAAACATCAGCAAAATAGCAATACTACGATGAATTTAAGAGGTTTGCCAAAGATTTGCCTATTTTGTACTATGATTTAAACAATAGCAATATCAAAACAGAAGTATTACAGAGACTTGCAGAAAGGTTAAAAATAACTTGATACAGAAAAGATTAAGCATCTAGTTCAAAAGGAATTGTATAATAGAGTTAAAATATACCCCTTTATGAAGGCCTATAAAGCAGAGAAGCAATCAGTTAGAAATATAAGAGGACATAGAGGAAAGCAAATAGGGTGAAGAAATAGGTCATCATTTGAGGAATATAAAGAAACCAGGATGGAAAATTAATCAAATTAAGTTGAACAACAAACACAACAACAAAAGCATACCAAGAGAAGGAGAGAGGCTGTTTAGGGAACTATAGCATGAATATACCCTTCAGGTCAGATGCATTTAAAGTCACTGTGGAACTGAGCAAAGTCACTCCTCCAGCTCTGGTGGGCATTTACCTGTATGAAGAAAGACTTAATAAGAGGCAGTTCAGTGGGGATGGTCTAGAGAGATGGCCTTTACTGCGGTGATGTTCCTACAGTAGTTCTGTTTATAACAGTAATTTCACAAAATGCTTTCCTAGAGGACAAGAAAGAAATTATTCCTCACACGGTATTAGATTCTCCTGGGTTTGGAAGTTACATATTAATAAAAGACATGTGAAATATATATCAGTATTTGTTACTTTTCCAGATAGGCAGCTACTACAGTTGCCATGGGATGTCCCAAAGGGTAGAATGAGCTGACCTCACAAAGGGGAACAGCTTAAAAAGCAGCTCATGTATTGCAAATGAGAAAAGATGAAGGTCAACAAAACAATTTCCCTAACAAAGTGACCCACACTGCAAGAAAGTTCAAAACTTATTTCTCAGCATTGCACTAATCAATGAGAATTAGAACTTCCATTAAATCTTTTTTTTCCCCTTGGTTAAAAACACCAACAAAGGAAATACAGTGAAATTTTTCTGATAAGAATTAAGATCTCCAGCAACAACCATTCATCCCCATTAAGTTAAATTCCCACCTGCCAGAAGATGCCATTTTGTACCATAGATGGCTCCCATTGCTCTCAAATTGCTTTACTTCACTACACTAGTCTGCTGATTCACTAAAGATTTAAAGGTAACGGGTCTGGCATTGTCAAAAGCACCACATGATATTTCCTCATACTCCACTAAATACAATTATGCTGGAGAAACCCAGTGCCATCAAGTTCCTGTGGTGATGACTGGCAGCCTGACAGAGGAAGGAATGGAAAGAGAGCCTCAAAGGGGTCTTTGCTGAGCCAAATGACTGAGGCTGTTTAAGGAAATGCAAAGAATTAGCTCCTCAGTGCCAGAGACAAAATTTGACCACGCTAGGAGCCTGCTTAATGCACTGTTGCTGAGAAAGCTTCCCCTGGAGAATGATACAAAGAATACATCATTAGTCAAAACTCACCTGTCTTAGGGAACAGATAATAGGGAATAGAGAAGGAGGAAAAGCAAATGCTAATGAGAACATAATAGACTATGAACCCAAAGAAAAATTTTAGAATTATAGTTTAAAATACCCACATTTGCTTGGCTTGATATGATTATTACAAACGGTACTTCTGCTCTTCCATCACCTGTTATTGTGTGGTACCTTGATTTTTTGCCTCTGGGTGATTCTGCCTGTCAATTCCCAGACTTTGATTGATTAGTGTTAGCAGCAAGAGAATTCTCTGGTGAAAAACTGCCCCATCCTAGAATTTACCAAAACAAAGAATTGTCAGAATTGTGGATTTAGACTTTCTGTGTACAGCCTAAGAATTTTAAATAAGTATGAAAACCAGCTTTATACGTTATTCCTTCAAACTGGGTCAAGGAAAGATTATGGCTACATCATCTGATTTGCTGCACAGTTGAGCAACTACAGTAGGCAATTGCACATTTATTTGATATTTTTATGAACTACATAAATGTCAACATTGGGCAACACATACTGTCAGAATCTCCAGGCCTTTAGAATGGAAAATATACCGCATTGATGTCAGCAGAGGGCTGAATATAAATGTTATAGGTGTAGAGATAAAGGGGGTAATTATATAAAATTAATAACTAAAAAAATGTCTCCATACTCCCTGAAGCAAGCAACAAAAGCATCTTTGTGAGTGCAGTTCTACACATATTACTGTTGCCAACTATCTGGGCTATGACCTAGTATTTAGCTGCAATAAAAGCCAACAATACATTACAGAGAGAGCAACTCTTCACACTGATGGTCCGTACTCAGAGGCTAGCCAGAAGATCATAGAAAGAATAAAGTTTTCTGTTTATCTGATCATAATGGGATTATCTCACCATTCTTGGTTTTGTTAATGCTGACAGTCTGAAGGCACTGCAAAAGAAAAAATCTGCATTTACCTAAAGCTTTTATGTCACAGACTAGAGGACAGACCAAGAACAGCACAGTCTGTGAGTTCTGGAGCAAGAATGACAAGAAGGGTCTGTTTTAGTGGTAAAATCACAGCTGCATTGCCTTTATGAACGCAGTAGGTTTACAAGGCGGATCTGAGTACATACTTTGTTTTTATATACAAGTGTGATGGGATATGAGAAGCTATTGTAGGTCTGTCCTTTCCAATTACTGAGTCTGTTTGCTTATGTTTGAGCTCAGACTTTTAGTATAATCACCATAAAAGGTGAGCCTGAGCCCTGGAAAACTGCATAATTTCTCTTCTGTTACAGCTGATGATCAAGTACTAAATAGCACATTCCCTGCATTTATATTAGCTTTTTCTTTATTTTGTTGCTAATCTCTAGTTGAGAGCTTGCACAGCCCAGCAGCAGTATCATACTGCTCCTCCTTTGACATTCACCTTTTGTTGTTCCTTACAGCTGTGCAAAACGGATCTCGTGGAACCATTCTAAGCAAGACAATATTTAAAGCTCCTTTTCTGTACAAGTGGAGATGACCGTACTGACAGCAGCCAACAGCAGGTTTCTAATCCTGAAGTAGCATCCCACTGAGATATTCATGGAAATGTGGGAGTGATGGGTATTAGATGCATAACTTTCTGAGGAACATTAAACCTCTGGTAGAACAAAGTCAAATTCAGCCAAGCCAGTTACAGCCGTTTGTCTTGAGGACAGAGTCTAGGTTACTGCTTTGGGACTACCTGTGACTATATGCTCATAAATTTCAAAATCACTGCCAAGAGATGCTAAGCACTTTCCCAGCCTTCACTGTCAATCAGAGCTGGCATTAGGCTTTTTGGACCCCACGCATGGGCTAAAGCAAAAAGCTTTCCTTTTTTCTGTCCAACTCTACCGTGACTTGCACAACTACATAATGATCTCAGGGATCCCCAACAGGCCCTGTTATCTCAAGCAATTGCCCTGTTTTCTCATCCCTAAAACTAACTTTGCAGCCAGGTTCTATTGCTAATTTCTCTATCTTTCTTACTAACCTGGGGCAGAGAATGCTGCTCATGTTCATTGCGATATAGCTAAAAGAAAAAAAAGCAAATAATCCAATACCTTTTGTATTACCAGAATATTTTACTGCTTGCAGAAAGCCCTGAGTAGCATACCAACAAAAATGTGACCTTCCTGCCCAAATAATGACTTACACAAAGGCAGCTCCTTTTGCAGGGCTCTGGGAACAGTAGGTTATAAGTGATGAAAGTCTTCAAGGGCACTTTATTTGAAATGGTGCTACGTACTTTCTCTGCCCTAGTGCAGACACACTACTTATCACTCTAATTGAATCAGTGACTTATTCTTATAGACAAACATACACATTGGCATTCCTGGAAGGCTGTGAAAGACACAGGGATAAAGACGAGTAGGTCTGTACTGTCTGGAGTGCTATGTCAGTGTCATTTAATGTACTTGTTACTCTAACGTCCATGCTATGGTAGTGAGCTGTGAGATGAAGTGACATTCTAATGTATCTGGACATGTTGCCTCCTACATGGAAGAACCTTCTTCTTCTTTACGGGACAGAACTCCAGCAGGTATAATAATACATTTGTCTTTGGGCTCAGACAGAGCCATAGCCATTTCCAAAACCTGAATATCTGACCCAACCATTATTCTGGTCTTCCTTTATTTTTTTTCTGTTTTGTACAGTTTTATATAATTGTTCTGCATGTCTTAATGTCTCACTTCATTGCAATGACCAAAGGAAGCTCTCCTTCCAGTTTAGGATACCTGAAGCCCACCGTGCAGAACCTTCACATGGCTCAACCTTCAGCAGGAAGAGTAGCTGGTACCCACACTCTGCCAGCATGCCCAGTCGGGACAACAGGTCGTCATTCGGCCCCTTCTGGGCTGAGAAAAAGCTTGCCACCTATTTTCCCCCTATAAAAACATTAAGGTCTTTTCAATGATGGCTATGTGTGTCACACCAGAATTTCATCTTCTTTCAGGTCCTTAACTGCCAGAAAGGGAAGGAGTTCGAACATACCTTGGCACATAGCCTTTGTCACCAGTAAGCTGCTCAGGATGTCACTAGCTAGGTTTCTGTCAAGAAGCACTCAACACGGTGCTGCTACGTACACCTCTCCTCTGTAGAAATCTAAGTGCCTGACCTGGATGCTCTAGATCATCACACAGGGGCAGGTGCCACATTATTAAGCAGTGTAACATTTGGTGTAAGTGCCTAAACCAGGAGGTTACCCATAGCATCCCTGCTCCTCCCGGCTGCAAACAAAGCTGGACATTTGGGCAATTTAGAAGTAACTCGATGTTTCGTTTTTTTAGATTTCATATATTTGGAGGTCCTAAGTTTTGAACATTTGAGGTGGGCAGCACTTTGAATATTTCATGTCTGAAATATAAGCTATGTATATTGAACACAGAGGGTTATTTCAGATCCTTAATCAAATTGTTGTGGGCTCTTATTCCCTGTAGATAGCCTGCAGTCTTCTAAAAATCCATAGACCTGCTGCTCAGTGAATTCATTTGGTGGAATATTGACAGCAAGTGAAACACCAAAACATGGGTGAGGCAAATTCATACTAAAAATGTGAAAAATAATAGAGAGCTTCTTTTTGCTTTTATTCATCCATTGTTCATTGAGGATGACAGTGTTTTTCCCAGTAAATGATAAGAAGTTGATATAATATTTGACCATGCGATTTATGCTCATCTGTTTCTTTGCTGCTGGGGTCCAAATTCTAGAATGACTTTAGTCATCTTGCAGCATCCACTGATGAACACCTCAGAGGCAAACAGTCAGGAACTAGCTCTTCTCCAGAAGCAAAACAACTAGAAGTAGTTGTGCCAACCTAGACACACTTTATAATAATCCCAGACATAAAAAAGGAACAGAGTTGGTTGGAGAAAAAGACACACATTGTGAAAAATGTATTCCATGTCATCTCCAGTCCAGTCCACTGTTGGGAGGAGGAGGGGGAATTCCCTGGGCATTTTCATTATAGAATGCTATTGAAATAAGAAAATAAATAAAGCAACCTGTGTAAGTTTGAGATATAGATACAATTAAAAAAATACCCACTAAACACCCAAAACCCCAGAAACCAACATCCCAATCCAATTACTATGAGTAAAAAAAACAGTTTCAGAAAACAACCTTCCCTGGAAACATTATTGTGTGTATATGTACTTCTGGATCAGAAGTTAGTGACCAAGGAAACTGGATTATTCAGGCTGAGAAAGAAACCTCTAATCAAAAACCTAACCATCAATTGTGTGCTACTTATGCCAGATCTGTTGGGTTTTTTAATATTCTATGTTATCTGGAAACATGCCTTTAGAAAGAAAAGTGTATCAGACAAAATCTGTACAGCTGCATAACCATAAGTCCATAAGATATTCAACCTTCTACACAGAATAAAAGATGATATGGAACAGAGGCATGAAAGGATGTCTGTTTGGCAAGAAATACAGAGTAAAAGAGCAAAATTACAAACAAACAAACAAAAAAGTATTTTAACATGAATGAAACATCTCACTGGACTAAGAAAAGTCTTCAATTTTAATTTATAAAAAATGATCCATGTAAAGAATGATAACAGCAAGTTGCAATAGCAACTTCTCCTATAAAGCTTAGTGATTTTAAACTATTACTTTCTGGCAGTCACCCTAATCTGATTTTCCAATGCATTGTTTCCCTCTTTGTCTATTATCGTTTATGACACACACATATAAAACTAGTGATTTTTATAGCAGTGATTTTATTAGTCCATTTCAGTTATGTTGTTTGTTTTGCACAATTTAATTATTTTAATCCTCATTTACATAAATAAAATTTGCATAATCTGATAGCTAATTATTTGAATATATGAGGAATTATGATTAATGACCAAAAGAAAGCCTTTTGTCTCATTTAGATATCTATTGTGTATCAACTAACTATTTTAAAGACAGTGAAAAAAAAAACCTTTTGAGAGAAAAAGGATAATAAAAATGAGAATTCCTCTCCATTGCAGCTTTGACACCATAATTAGCTTGCTTTCTTCCCCAAAAGATGATCGTTACGGCATGGGGGGAAAATGTATTATTTAAGTAACAATGGCTAATGAAAAGAATAGTGAAATAGTGAGAGCTTTTTCTAATTCAGAAAGGACCATTAGTAAAAACACGCTGCTGCTGCTGCACTCCCAGCTCCAGGACTTCAGTATTTTTCACTTGTATATAATCAGAATATAACTAATACTGCAAAAAGTTTCATTAATATTTCTATAGCAATTTTTCATGAATTTCCATCAACTACTTTCATGCTGCACTTGTATTACCATACCTTAAAGAGCAGATCTTAGAACAACATTGTAAAGAATTAGATGTGGGAAAACTTGGAATTCTAACAGGAATATTATCCTTTTTTTTTTTCCTAGAAGTTTTATTTATTTTTTCTAGCACCTATAATACCATCAAAGAAACAAATAGTAAATAGACTACCTTCACAGGTTAACAAGATCCTCTGTAAGTCAAACAAACATTTAAGTAATAATTTCAGTGTGATTTTTAGACCTGGAAACAAGGGGAGCCTTTGGGTTTGCCCATCCAAAGTGAGAAAAGGGAAAAGCTATGCTTGCTCATCCAAAAGTAGTTCAACACTTAAAGCACACGAAGGCACATCACAGGTCCTCTCTGGCAGACTTTTTTCTGTTTAATTATGTAATGTGATTTCTACTGAGGGACAAGGAAGTAAGCCAGCAACATATGGTAAAGCAGTCAAAATACTTCAGAATACAACTCTTATGACTGTGTTTATAACTCAATGGACAAGAAAATATTCTGGGCTTAGCTTTCTATAAGAATCCTACTTTTTCTGCCTGAAAGTTGAAATTACTTAAAAATATTTACCCTTGCGAAAACCTAAATTACATCTTCTTTTCGAGTGTGAAAGAAATTCCAGCAATCCCTTCTGTGAGATCAGGCACACATTTTCTTATATCAAAGCCTGTACCTGAAGCTAACACATTGCCCTGTGTCACAGTTTCATTTTAATGCTTTTGTTTTTGTCAGATATTTTCATATCAGTGGGAACTGCTCTACTCCAGAACCTAAAGACCGCAGGGAAGGAGTGAAAACAGTCTCTCTCTGCATCGTCGTGTCACTCTTCGGTAAGGCCATGAATCACAGGTAACACGCGGAGGAAACTGAAATCCTTCTACAGTAAAGCAAGAAGCAATAGTCAGGCCTGGCTGGTCCTGTTATCTGCACCTTCCAAAATATATCGTTTCTGGGGAAATCTTTCTGGATCCTCTGTAGGTCTTGTTTGCCTGACCACACATGCAGACTAACCAGCTGTGAAAAGATGGTTCCCACCTCCCCACCCAGGGCAGATCCTTTTGGAAAACCTCTGTCAACTTTATAGTGATAGTGGTTACATTGCATTTGTTGTGTCCTTTGAGACACGCTTTGGGAACAAGGTGGAAGATTTACCTGAAGTCCTCCCAGGATTTTTAAAGCTGCTTTGGGGACACAGTCACCCACCCAAATTTCATAAGCACCAGTTTTCAGTTTGTTTGCTAATGAAGCAGGCTGAGTGCAACTTGGGAAACATGGCTGCAGGGCTTTTCTTGAGTGATTTCTCATGCAAATACCTATGAAGCAGCTACCAAGAGTTATTATTCAGTCCTCTCCACCAAAACTGAAAGTCTCTTGGTTTTCAGGTGAACTGTGGCAAGATTGCAAATGTTTGAGCAATACATACTAAGATAAGGAAACAAATAATTATGACCAATCTCCAGAGGACCAATCTGAAAAGCAAGGGAATTCTACCTGATTTATCAACCATGTGCTGTATTCCTTCCTTCACTTTCTCTCTCCTTCTGCAATTATTCGTTTAAAAAAAAATACTCTGTTGATATTGCCATAGATACCATGCTGCAATAACATCACTCCAACTCAAGAAGAGAGAAGAAAAACTGTGAAAATGTTCGGTGATTCAGATTTCAGAGAGGATGTACTAAAAAAAAATAAATAACAGTAATTAAATCATAATTAAATAATATTCTTGTAGAATATAGCATAAACGGTTACATCTCACTCTCATTCTTCATTCTCATACATTCCCAAAGAAGATGGGTAACAGCAGGAGAATTTTTTTTAAATTAAAATTTCAAATCTTGCTATGCTTTGCACTTCCCACTATGCCTGTCTTTTATAGGGTCTAAAATCCATGAAGGGCTGTGGCTTGCCTTGAGATGGTAGGCAGGTAGGCAGGGGTACTCTGCTTCTGACTGTGATGCCTGTGGCTGTCCCTCTTCCCCTCCCAATCAGCTCAGATACAATGTCCGAGGATCACAGCTTGGCAAAGTCACCTTGGAGTGGTGGATTCCAGGCTGGAGAGCTATGAACTATCCTGCAGCAGATCACAAAGAGCAGCTGTATTTGAACTAGTTTAGCTCCATGTCATGTCTGCATCCCAGACTGGGAATTCAGGTAATCTGAATTCCCCCAGGTTTTTTTTTTAATATTCCCCTAGTTATTTTTTTAATTTCTGTCAGGTACTATGTAATTACATTACAGAGCGTTGCATGTGACTGTCACTTACAAGGTCAATAATTAACATTGCTGTGTAAGAACACATCTGGAGACCCAGAGAATGAAATATCAAATCCTCAAGCAGTAGGTTGGAATTTGCATTTTTCAACTATGTAAATCCACTGATAACAGAAACCTTTCTTTTGAAAAGAGGAATGCTTCAAACTCACTATGATAGTCTGGGACTATTAAAGTGAAGCCTAAAACCAGAAGAAAACTTTGAAGATATAGTTCATTAATGACTCCCAATGACCACACTTTCTAATTAGGTTGTACCTGCCAGTGTAGTCTCTAAGTTACCACTCTCAGTGATATCTCAGAAATAGGTGCCATAATTAGTCAGGCTGTAATCCTGACAAAACAAATCCTTCAGGTCCCTGAAAAGTGTTGGTGTTAATTGCTGCTCTGCTCGCAGGGCATCTTGTGTCTCTTTCAGCAGAGACTACTGTAGGCTTCTTAAACTACCAACTCCTAGTGCAGATTTTATAGAGTTAGCACGTTTGTGCAAAGAGGTGACTATTGCATTAAGAGGATTTATACACAGCCATTATATGGGTTATCTTCTGGTCAGATTTAATTAACCTATGCTTGTCTCATCTACTTCTAAAAGAATACAGTCAATGCATGTGTTGTTAGTACTCCGCATGTGCTACTAGCACGCTCCATTCTTTCCAACTTAGAAAAATAAAGAATTATATAAATGCACTTCTAACTAAGCCCCTAAAAGCAAAATATGACATCTGGCCCCATAAGGCTTTGTCCATGGTACATTTATTCTTAAAACTTATGAGTAGTACTGCTGTTGACTCAGCTGTATCATGGTCAAGGAAATGCTAGTATAGACTGAGGTACCACCAGTTTAAAAAAAGAATTTCAAACAAGCAATGTTCAAAAGCAAACCAAAAGCACACCAGGGCACACAAATACTGGGACATTGAACAGAAACAGCTGCAATGATTTCCAACCCTCTATGTTTACTCACATTTTCTGTTCTTACAGCAAGGAAAGCAGAAAAACACAGAGGGTGATTCTGGAATCATTACAGCACATTTGTCAGTGAGTCCAAGCCAAATCCAGCCCTCATCTGGAGCCACCTTCATACGTCAGGCTGCAGACAGCAATGGTACAGAACCTGCATCTTGCATGGTGCAGCTTCCAGGAGGTCAGGTTGGACAGCTTGAAATTGTCACATCTCCAGCTGTTCTGGTTCAGTCCAGCCGTGCCCAGAAGATGACACCTGTACCCAAGCTGAATTTAAAAAAAAAATGCGCAGTCCAGTGAAGTTAGAGTATTCAAGTGCTGGACACTGAGAAGAGAGACAGTAATAAAGAAAGATCAACTGCTTCACTTCTGTCATCCTTGAGACATTAGTGGAAAAAGATCATGTGTGCTTACCGTACTCTCACATAAGAGAGAGAGGTATACACAGCCCCCTCTAATGAAGAAAAATCATGTAATGATTGCAGGTACCTGAAGTAAGGTCACAAATTGTAGGAGGAATCTAAGTATCAGTGTTACACATCAGACAACTGCATAATTGAGCCAGAGGGAAAAAAAAGGTAATGAAGAAAGATAAATGCACAAACATGAAGGATGAAATCACGTATTAAGTGTATCTTGAGAGAGAGAAAGAAGCAGCAGTGCTCCATCTACACAAGCTTTTAATCATGCAAAACCAACCTGAGCTTGTTTCCAGCATGTGCAAGGTCTACAGTGCTCACTTATTCAAGTACTTACTGGAGGGCTGGGGAAAAAAAAGGTAATAGTTGGAAAAATTCCTTGGGTGCGCTGACAGGCTAGAGTAATGCTACAACAAACAAACCAACCAACCATTTCCCCCTCCCAAAGCCCCAGCTCAGCAGCTGTTGGTACCAGGTATCAAAATAACCAGGGCTAAAAACTAACAATAGATCAACTACAGATTCGGATTCTGCCCAGAACAGAACTCCCTGGCTCACAGTGCTTCATCCCAGTGCTTCGGAAAGAGCAGAAAAGCCATTCTGCAGCACCCTGCAGAGCAAACCTCCACCATGGCGGTGAGATCTGGCTCTCTTTCATGGAGAAAGCCAAAATACATGCAAACAAAGCAGGCAATGGCTTATACCACTTGTGGGTCATGAGGACACAGTAAAGACATAACCAATGTCTTAAAAAGCCAGGATATAAAAGACAGATCAGGGCAGAAGTGGAGGAGGAGGAGAGCTGAATGCAAAAGAATAGAAATGGATGGTAGAAAAATAAGTAAAGTAGTATCATAAAGTATCTTTCAGTCTTTCCACAGTAGCTTCATTTCAAGTAGTATTTCTTTCTCTCTACCCTTCTTGCATACATATACATCAGGTAGGAACAGAAGACCATGAAAAATACAGGATTTTTATTTCTACCTCACCATCATACAGTTCTGTTTCCTAGGGGACAAAAACAATCTCCATGAAGGATGTTCCCATGCGTGAAATGAGTTTGCAAAGAAATGGCATCACAAGAGTAGCTGTTTGAAAGACTGTGTTCCCTTGAGAGGATCATCTTACGTTATCACACTTTTATTTCTTAGCAGCCCCAAATAGTAAAATATAGAAATCACATAGATATACTTCCTGTATTTTTTCTAATATTGTTCATACTGTTCAAGGTATATTTACCTACTCCATACATCTTGGCAAAATGTGCTGAAATATACAGTTTAGGCATCTTTTCCTGCTGTTATGACCATTAACCAAATGTGTTAGGCAGGCTACCTGAAGTAATTTTCTTTCACTGCTGCATTATTTAAAAAAAAACAAACCACAGTGTTATACTGCATGATAAAATTAGTTTAGGAGCATAACTTCAGCTAGAAACAAAGTTTACAAAGCTCTGAAGAGCCTAGACTCCTATACTTTTAGTGATACAATTAACTTATCACTCTCTAAGGGTCATGAGCAACTGGTATTGCCTTCAGAGTCCTTCTGAGGAACAACTTCCCTTGAGCAGTAAAACAGTAAAATGCATTGCTCTCCCTAGGCTCCAGTTGGGAAGTAGATCACTCGCACAGGAATTATTTCAGAGATGCTTCACTTTCCACTCATGTGCATGCAACTTCATTCACATAAACTTCCTAAAAAAACCTTCTTTGGTGACATTTTTCTACTGTTCCACAGGCAGAAGGATATATGTTTATGCAGAACTAAAATGAACGCAGCTCATTTACATCAATAAATTGGGTTTTGTGAAGTGCATTTCAGTGCTTGTGTGCAAAAGTATTACTAGACATATTACAAGCTTTCTGGATACTAAAGGTGATGATCTTTAAAAAGTTTTTTTCCTGAAGAATATTTCTGAAAGATGTTATTGGCTTTTGCATTACCAAGCTGATTTTTAAATTATTGTTAATAGGAGGAAATGTTATGATTAATTTTTTGAGATATTTTTAATAAGAAAATCATAGTTTTATAGAAGATTAATCTTATCTCTGAAAGTTATTTAGATATTAATGTAAAATAGTCTTTTGCCTATTTTGGGACAAGGTGAACATGTTTTAAATGTTGATTTACAATATTGTAGGCATAAATCTAAATAAAATAATATTGCACTGTATTCAATAAAATCCAAACCTTCAGCAGTTAATTGCTCATAAGAAAGCTAAAACAGAAATAGTTAGATAATCCTTTCTAAAGAGAGAAAGACAATACTTGAAAAATTCACACAGGCAAAAACGACTCCTGAAAATTCTCAGACGGAAACCTGTTTTGACATGACATCTGATGGAATAGAGTTTCTAATTAGAAGCAGTCCAAATGAATGTCAGAGTCAACTAATTATTTCATCAGCCAATTAGAGGAACCAGCGATTTCACAGAGAGATTACAAAATCAATGAAGGGGGAACTAAAACATTTTGATTTAAAGTGTTTCTAATGTTAATTGAAGGGCACATCTGTCACTGGCTCTGTACCGTTACGCAGCCCTTCTTGGTTCCCCCTGCTCACTCTAGCAGCGGAGTATGGCCACAGTCAGGCTTCTCTGAGTGAACAGGTACCAGAGACTCTCTGCTGGCTGTGCTCCTGTCCTCTTGGCCTGGGACGTTCCTCTCTCATTAACTACGTATGCTAAACTCCAGGATTTTTCTTGCCATATGCTCATCTAGCAGAGCGAAAGAGAAAAGAGGGATTTTTTCCCAAGGTGAAAAATGAGGAAAAGAAAAATCAGAAAGACCCCCTTTTGCCTTGAATGCCCACAGCAATGAGCACAAAAGGCAGCTGAACCTACAGAAAGCAGTTAAATGTCATTGCTTATTTTGGACCAAGGCTTTGCCTATTTTGTACCACTGCTACAAGGCTCAATAAAGCTTTATTTGCCCAAGGGTAATTCTCTATGCGCGGGCAAACTGTGTGATGCATAGTAACATGGTCCTCGGACACAAGTCCCCTGCTTGGCTCATCTCCCCGCTCTACCAGCCTCTGACTGTTTGAGTACTTGTACTCCTTATTACAATAAATCAAGTTACTGAAGCAGGAAATCAGATGGCAACCAACCAATTTATATTAGCTTTAGACTCCATCAACTTAACATGTGTATCCCAGACATCACAGACAAGTATCTATCTGATCTATCACTGCATTTAGCTCAGCTGAGACAAAGGACCCATCTCAAAAGCACCCTGCTCCTGTGTAAGTGACAGCATGCGCTTATGTGATCCCCATGGATTAGGTCAGTGGTATATATAGATGCTTCATTAGCATGCTGAGATTCAAAATGATGTCCAGCCTCTTCCATCAGAGGTGGGTCCATCCATCACATGGCCTTCCTTTCCAATGCTCCAACAGCAGCTCCCAGCTACAGGCAGATTTGCATGTCTACTCACAGCTGGGGCATGGGTAGTAGTGTTGGTCGCACAGCCACCATCTATCTTCATCTATTTTGATACCCAGGAACAGTCATGATCCAATGGGAGTGGTAGTGCCTGGAAATATAACAGCATGCTGTGAACAGCAGTGTTGAGCACATGTCCCTCATGCCCCCCCTGAGGCTTGTGACTCAAATCCACTCTGCAGTTCAGAAGAGCATGTAATATCAAGACGTGTAAATTATGTGGATAGTCAGTTTAAAACACACCTGTAATTTCTTTTGAATAAGCCCAAAAGTTTGGGCACTGATCTAGGATTTTACCAGATTTCTCCAAGTGTAGGCATTCCTTCTGCATTGGCTAATTTGACTTGTTGATTTCCAGTCTCAGAGCTGGTGTTTTACAAAGCTTTTTTCTCACTTAGAATACAAGCCTTATTCTCATCGAGTTTTGATAATATGAATTCAAAATAAACTCACTGAAGCAAAGTTTGAGGTAGGTACAAAGACCAGAACACAGAGAAATGGAAATATAAATGAAAAAATTGATTACTAAAAACTAAAAACAAGTTGTGAAATTCTAACATACAGTTTCAGTTAAAAAATCAATTTTTATTTCATCTAATCTTATTTCCCATTAATAAAAGTGTTTTCATTAACAACAGCCTAGTATTGGGGATGGACTCTAGATAGCAAAAATATTTCTTCTTGTTGGAAAAGCAACTACAACCACAGTCAGCATTACAAGCCTGTAACTGGTAGAGAGTGTATATGAATGAGTGAACATTATCACATCATTGTAGTCTTAGTGGACATTTGCGTGCACCTTCTTTTCTGCTTGCCAGGACTTCAGATGCCAGTGCAAATCCCAGGCAGTTATTATGATGCATCATTTGTACCGAGGGGCAATCCATAAATCTGATGGGATCCTCTGCACTATTCCGTGTCTCCTGTGCCAAACAAGTGCTTTAAGCGGGGTTTGCCTTGGGTGACCTCAAACATATAAAATTTAGGTGATGTTGCCAGGCTGTCTTCATAGGCAAGAGAGAGGAGAAAAGCATCTCCAGGCGTTGACTTGTTTATCCTTTGTGTGTGGAAAGAACAAATGGACTCCTGGAGTTCCTCTCTCTTCATTGACTAGAGAGTGCCTACACCCCTAAGTTACACTAAATTAACCTCTACATCATACAGGCGGGTAAATGATTCTCATTTATGTTACATATTGACTCCACTTGAGCCAGTGGCAAAAATCCATTGAACCTGAGTGATAAAAGGGATAACCTTTTAGATTTGAGGAACAAGTATTTAATAACAGAAAAGACAGGTTTGCCCATTTTGAAAAACATGTGTTCAGATCCCCCTGTTGCAAAACCCTCTAGCCGCTCAAGAAAACAGAAGGATATAATGTTTAAGAGAAAGACCTTCACTTTCAGTTTATGGACAAATGGCAGACGCAGATACAGACACTCTTTCAGATGGATGCCAGTGGTAGGGGCTGACTGATGCACTCCTCATGGCTGCCCCACAGTTTACTGCAGGCTCAGGGAGCAGACCCTCACTAAAAGTACAGAGGGATTTTTTCAAGTGGATTATAAAGCCTGCCCTTTCAAAATTGTTCAGCTTACTTTGTAAAATGGCTATAAAGCTCATGTAATTGACTCACACTTTAAATCTGGTGCCATTATTTTTCCTACTACTGCAGTAGTTAATAAAACTTTTATCATTGCCACTGGCAAATTGTTAGTGCTTTATTTTTATTAAAGAGAAGATAAAACTGTGAATGATTTTAAGAGAATCCTTTTATTAGTAAGACTTCCTACTTGTCAAATAATACAATGCCTAGGTACCCCATATTGTAGAGAGGAAAACTGTAACAAAGTTAATTTTATTGACTTATACTTGGCTGCATCATCACATAGACTGGTGGTTTTCAATCTACGCTCCCGGGACCCCGGGAACTCCATGAGCTTCTTTTACAAGACCCATATGCTCTCTGTACAGCATTCCATAAGTCTAATGGAAATATATCGACATCTATAAATCAAACCCCACTGCATTAGACAGCGCTGCAAAAGCAGTAGCTTAAAGCCTCAAAGCAATTGTAATGACCTTCCAGCCATGGGCTTAATGATCATAACATCGGACACTGAGTGCAACCCACAATTTGCTGTACTGGGGGAAATAGTAGTACACAAGTCACATTGTATTTTTGCCACAAAATCATCAAAACTGACCCCGATTAACAAAAATTAAGTGGGTGGAGACATATGTGGGAAGGCATTTGCTCCTTTCCACAAATAGATGCCTTCCATTTTAAGGCTGGGCTGGCGTAGCCTTCTGCTACCTACCTGCCCAAGATATAAAAAAATAAATGTTAAAAATCTGGGTGAATTCAAGGAAGAGCAGATCAGGGGATTATCGCCAGAGCATTGAGCACTAACAAATCAAACTGCATCAGAGTCTGAAACATGCCATCCGCAGGTACTGTGGTATCCACAGAAAAGCCTTCCCATCACTCTTCAGTATCCACCATCTCTTCCGTATCTTTTCAGCAGTTTTATTCATATTATTTTCATTTCGGTTTTGCTCAGAAAAAAAATGAAATCAATTTTAAATAAGAATCAAATTATTTTTGCACCAATGCTCAGCCGTTGATGAACTAAGAAAGTAAAAGATTTTTGCAACCTTGCATATATTTTTAAACACAATTGCATAGCTTGCCACAGTCTTATTTCACTGAGTTTAAGGCCAGAAGGGCATCTTAGATCATTTAGTGTCGCCTCTTATACATCTCAGGCCATTATGTTTCACCCATTCCTCCCTCTATCGAACCTGGCGCTTTGTGTCTTTGAGTAAGTTAAAGCAATTACAGTTTCTTGATTTTTTTTTCTAATTCTTAAGCATCCCCACCATTAAATTCTTTTTCACCATCTTCATTTCTGAACAGGAGCCAAGGACCAGCTCTTAGCTGTGCTATTTCTTTGTAGACACTGAAGAACCTTTTGATACTCAGTGTCCACTTAATCAAATTACTTCAGTTTTATTGAGAAGCTAGGCAAATTCAAGTGTTGAGCCCTTTCCCGCTCCTGCCTTAGCCCCCCAAGAGTGCAAAGCCAGCACAAGCAACCAGTTCTGGCCACCTTCTGTCCCTTGGCTGCCTTCTCTTTTCTGTCTACAAGGTATTTGCACAGTTGGGTGGTGAATCAGTCTGAAAATAGCCTGGTCCAAAAGAAAAGAGAAGAATCAAGGGAGGAAACAACACGGAGACCACTGGTCTGGAAAGGGTAGGCTTGCCTTTTTCAGCCAGCGCTCTGGTTTACGCCAACTTCATCTGCTTGTGCAGCTGTGAGATAAGGCACTCTGTTCAGCTCATCATTCATTTTTAATTCGTATTTCCCATCTCAGATTTTTCAAAATCCCTCTTCAAATATGGGTTCAGGAGGTGAAGGTAGTGTAAGAGTATCACTCCTGCTAATGACAGTTGCCAAAGTAAAACTGCCTGCCTCTTGCTATTCATTATTCTCCTCTTTACATAGCCAAAGTTCTCATTCACCTTTTCCACAGCACTGGACAAGGACTTGAGTTGAATTGCTTCGCCGTTATAATGCTTAAATCCTTTTCAGGGTTAACTGTCTTCCAAGATATGGTCCCCTCCACCGATGGCATCCTAAATTTCTTAGAAAACATGAGCATTTCTCCTATAAAGAGAAATTAATGCTTATGCATATAGCATGGTTGTACCTGTGTACATGTATAAAAAGTAGTCCCACTCTCCCAGATGTTAATACATTTGAGACAGAGAATTATTTCTTGCCTGGATATACATCTTTTGAACTATTTCATCTTGCTTTTAATCATTTTCATATTATAATGAAGGCAGAAATGGAAAATTAGATGTCAAAGAAAGCTGTTTTTCTTTTGTGGAGAAGTTATTGCATCATACATAAATAGGAAAAATATTTGTTTCCTCTTACATTTTCTTGCCTTCTCCCCTTCTCCTGTTTGAAAATTGTTGCTTATGTACTTGAATGATGAATTTCCCTACTGCATGCAGAAAGCAGTCTGTAGATAATATATGCACAGTAAATCATACCATCCTTGAAATTTTACATACTGCATTGTTGGAAATGCAGAGTACAGTTTTTGTAGACAGACTTGGAAAGAAATTGCTAAGAAGGCTTACAGACCAGCACAACACCCCCACAACTGCCAGGATGTAGATAAAAAAGGGTCCCATATCTCTTCATTTCCGTCAGCAATTCAAAATCCCGATGAAGAAACCAAAGTGACTGCTTCATCCTCCACTTCCACAGTGAGTGAAACAAAACAAAAAGAGCAGTTTTATATTGCATAACCAATAACAACTGTGCCTCTTGTGATTAATGTTAGAATACATTTAAATCAAGGGGATTATCTTCCCCTAGAGTTTATGGCTTGGCTTGCTGTTAATTTGGGGGTTTTTTTCCCCATCCCACTCTATTACAACAGCGATCTCTTAATTGTCTGACTTACTAATTATTAGTCAGGTCTGCAGGACTCTTTCTAACTAGACATTCTCTGATTAAAAGCCCTTTTAGTGGTCTTAATTTCTATACATGGAAGGTTTTGAAGAGGAAAACCTGTGCCTAAAATGATCTGGTACAAGTCACTGAAAGTAACATTTGTATGGAGGTTTGCAGTGATTTTGTAAGTCTTATAATAAAGCTCAGGGAGGCAATCAAATGCTATGCATAATTTATGTGAAAAGTTAATGTCTGCTGGGGCTACCTGCAACTGTATTTTGACAGAAACCATGAACAAAGCCTGGGCAGGAAAAGTTCAATCAAAGGACCAGAGTTGTCCGAGCAAGAGAAAAATGCTGCCATGGAACTGGTAAGAACTGAACTATTCCTCCTATTTAGTTCCTAGTGCACAGATGTCCACACCAACAGAAATGGCTTTTCTTGGAACTAACCTCAGAGCTGTCTTCTCATTCAGTCCAACTAAGCAAACTCTTCTGTTCTACACTGGGATGTGTTAGCCAGGAGAGGTACATAGGAGTATAAACTGCTTCTCCCTAGTAAGAAAACTATTTCACTCTTCAGGGATACAAAGACATTTTGCCAGTACTGGAGTTAAGACAAAAAACAGGTGAGAAGCACTGGTCCAACTATGTGATGATTTTGTACTGACTCTTATTAAAGTAATGAAACATGATTTGTAGATAGAAAATATCTTTTCCTTAGGAAAACTGATAATAAGTAGGAAAAAAAGTCAAATAAAAATGTGGTCTTTCTGATCTAAAGAGTAAACTGGTTTAGTAAGAGATATTGCCTCTCTACAACCCTTGCCCCGTTTCCTTTTTTTTTCCTAAAAACTCCAACATCCCATCCATATATCATGAAAGCAGTTTCCACAGAGACTAAAAAGCAATGGTGAAATCTCTAGTGGACCTACTGAAGTCTCTCATCTTTACACACTGTCAAAGTCAAACTTCTCAGGGATTAACATTTTGTGGCTCGTTGGCTTAAGAGTAGAGGGGCAGATGAATGCCCTATTGTGGTGGTGTCCTGGTTTCAGCTGGGATAGAGTTAATTGTCTTCCTAGTAGCTGGTATGGCGCTATGTTTTGAGTTCAGTATGAGAAGAATGTTGATAACACTGATGTTTTCAGTTGTTGCTAAGTAATGTTTGGTCTAAAGACAAGGATTTTTCAGTTTCTCATGCCCAGCCAGCGAGAAAGCTGGAGGGGCACAAGAAGTTGGCACAGGACACAGCCAGGGCAGCTGACCCAAACTGGCCAAAGGGGTATTCCAGACCATGGGACGTCACATCTAGTGTATAAACTGGGGGGAGTGGGGGCAGGGGCTCGCTGCTCGGGGACTAGCTGGGTGTCGATCGGCGGGTGGTGAGCAATTGCACTGTGCATCATTTGTACATTCCAATCTATTTAGTATTGCTGTTGTCATTTTATTAGTGTTATCATTATCATTATTAGTTTCTTCTTTTCTGTTCTATTAAATCGTTCTTATCTCAACCCACAAGTTTTACTTCTTTTCCCGATTTTCTCCCCCATCCCACTGGATGGGGGGGATGAGTGAGTGAGCGGCTGCGTGGTGCTGAGTTGCTGGCTGGGGTTAAACCACGACAGCTGGAAAGACTTCCAAAGGCTTTGCAGCATTCTGTAAAAGTAGCTTCGCACTGTTCCTTCTCACACAATGGCAGGAGACACAGCAAAAAATCAGGTTGATTTGTTTTCTCATGGATCATAGCTGTAGTCTAACTTGAAATTAAGAAATAACTGTAATAAAAGAGAGTTGTATAGTAAATGAAGCAAGTAATGACTAGCCCTAAGAGTTGAAATTTATCTATGCACAGCAGGGCATGCCCTCTCCATTAACCATCATTATATGAAAGCAAATGCCCATAATACTTTTAAGTATAGCCACGCAGTTTCAAAACATCATGAAAAATAAGCCTGCTTCTAGGTGAACCAACTGTGTCAGTCTCCCAGACTGCATATACATCAATATCATGTGCATCGCCGCCTGGCATGCTCAGCAGTTTGCAGCCTGGAATAGGTGTTACCCTATTCTCACACAATTCTGCTCATTTGGGAGATGAGACAAGACATACAATTAAATTCCAAAGAAGGAGTTTAGACTAAAGATTAATTACTGGGAATACTGAAATCCATTGTTCTAACTGCAACTGTAAGGAATGCTTTGAAAAACAGGATGTTAGACCAATAATGTCTTTTCAATGGAAGTTTAATATTTGAATATCTTTGTCTCAGATTAGGTGGATAATTCTGCAAACATTTTACATACATATTAGATTGTATACCCTATACGTAATCCCAACCTACCTTAAGATACAGCATGCATCTCAGGCTATGGACTTCTTTTTAAGATAATCATTGTATTGAAATACCAGATCAGACGTCATTACAGCACTTTCTGAATAACAGATTTCTCATTTTCATCTATAGATAGATAGATAGATAGATATTTAGGATTGTTAAAGTATTTTTGACACAACACAATTCTGATCATATAAAAATAAATGTTACGGCCTGTTTCAAAGCCACAGTGAGCTACTGAGTGATAAACAGTGCATCTGCAGAAAAAAAGTTATGGTTGCATAGATGGAAATGAAAACATGAGTGTCAATTAGGTATCTTTGAAATGGAATACAAAAGACATCAGTCATCTAAAATTTATCCAAAATTTGCCAACTGGCCTGTAATCACAAATTATATGATAAGAAAAGAGACTTTGCATATTACAAAAGAGGGAATGAGGATGAAAAGGTATTAACTGCAAAATAACAAAGCAGCAGCTAGAGGAAGTAATTATTCAGCCTTCATAAAGATGAATTCAGCAGAACTAATAACTACTTGTCAGGTAGAAATAAATATAGAATTCCTAAATTTTGTCTCAATGACTGTTCATGTCCTCAGCTTCTGCCTTCTACTGTTTTCAGTACAGAAGGTTCAAAATGCATGGAAGGTGTCCCACTAGCACAGCTTATATGTTATGAAACAACCTGTTAAATGTTGCCATAGGGTGAATGAGAATGGAAAGCAATAGCTAAAAGCCAGTTAAAGGGGAATCTCCATGGGAGACTGTGTTGTACTGAGCATTACAATATACACTATGACAGCATTGGACTTTTTCAGCAGCACTTGTGAAAGTAAGTGCTCTTTTCAGGTGACTTATTTTATATGATAAGGAATGCTCTAATAACTTGTGCACTTAAACAAGGTTGGAAGCATAGCCTCCTGTGTGTACAGAGCTGAATAAAGTCACTGACAGAGACAAATGTGGCTAGAATTCTGGCAAAAGTCATCCTGAAGAAACTGGGACACATGGGAAGTTTTGTGGTAGGGAGAATTATTTTGGAGAAAGAGAAAAGATATAGACGCTATAATGCAAATAACACATGAATCATATTTCTATCAATGCACACAAATCCTTCCACAGACTTGAGTAGGTTTAATAATATGTGTGCAAGCCTTTCAGTCAGTTAGTGGTATGACATGGCGTAAGGTGCTGGCTGATGCTCAGGGAGTGACATTGTAACTGAAGAGTTTGAGTTTCTCAGCTACACAGTTAAAGTCAAAAATTCAGAGACTGAATTCAGAAGCGGATCCCTGCATCCCATATGTACACACTGCTGTAATTTTAAATATCTGTTTACATATTGCTTCCTTAATACTCTGTTCAATAGTGTGACAATTATGTATTTACTTGCTAATGGCATATGATTTGTTGAGAGTGTGTGACTGCCATTTCATCATGCTTACAGTTGTTTCATTGTAACTGTAGTGACATCCATATTTTTCAGTTGCGATCAAAAATTTTGCTATTGCAAATTCTCCTTTCACTAAGGTATATACTTTAGCTATTTGGAGCTTGGGGCATTTGCCCTCTTTGCAGATCCTGAAGGCTGTTGGGCCCCATCTACATAAATTCAAATCTTTAAAAAAAGAAAAGCATCACAGAAAAGTTTTCTTAAAAGAGCCTAAGACAAAGAAAAGTGGCACACACTTTGCTTCTCTCTGCTCTATTGCAAAGCTTTTCTCTAGAAACTAATCTAGCATAAAGCAGCTTGACTTTGTGCCTCGTTAAAGACTGACTGTACCTACTTCTGCTGGAGCCCTCCCAACAGAGCTCCACAGCTCTCTTTGGGCACTAACATCCTCACACATGGTCTTGGCACTCAGGTACAAAGGACTCCGAATGGGAAGAGATAAAAGGGATGAATACTAAGACATTCATCAGCGAGCAGTGAGTAGCCAGGTTAAGGTGGTGATGCAAATGGACCTTTGATTTCATTTCAGATTTTTGTGCAAGATGAAACTGAAAGTGACACATTTTTCAGAAAATAAGCCTCTCTTAAGTTGTTTTGAATGTGACCTTAAAGGAAATTTCCCATGGTTATTTCTTCCCCTTCATAATACATGAAAAAAAATTAGATCTGAAGAACAGTCATATTTCCAATAGGAAAAAAAAAAAGCTTTTCATTATAAGGGAATCCAGTTGTAGACGTACCTTGCCAACACCAGATGAAGCCTGGATCTGCCTGCAGAATACACGCACACAGGAAGAAGACATTCTGGAAAATTCACAACCTATCAATATTCTTCATGAGTAGACTTTTCTTCCTACTTCCTATCAATCAAAAGCACACTGGGAAGTTTGAATGGCCTATGAGGATTCATTTCAGCTAGAGCTGGGCTAGAGTTTTCCAAAATCTAAAGATTAAATATTGAAATATCATCTCAGCTGTCTTCAATTTTGCAGGAGGTTGATATGGATAAACAGCATGACAAAGTGAGAAATGAGTTCAAGACAGACACGATTCCTGCCAGCAGGACTGCAAAGTCTGCTTACAGTAGGATGGCTAAACAGAAAGAAGTTAGAAATAACATAATCAGTTGCCTATTAGACCTAAGAATCAGTGTAAGTCTGATAGGACCGCTGTCAGAATTGTTATGCTTGGGGAATTTAATGGCAGTTTTGTGCCTATGAATGATTACTGTACAAAAAATAATTTGGACTGCTGTTCGCTCTCACTCGGCTCTGATGTGATAAACCATGGGCAAAATATGGACAGGGATTAGATTTCAAGTGAAAATAGAATGAAGACAAAAAGCTGTCACCTTGGGATGAGGCAGTTTCCAATAACCAAGAACTGGCCATATGAGACCTCCTCTGCTGCTGCAACAGTCCCTTGGCTCCCTACAAACATCTGACAAGGAACAAACAGACACTTCTGGGTAGCCTCACCGGAAAACAAGAGGTGGAATCAATATGTAATGAGCTAGACGCGACTGCTAAAATGAGCAAGTTTCTCAACACGAACCATTTCTGTTGAGCTGAGCTTGAGTCCCTGGGGTAGCTGTTGCTTAGGGGAGCCTGTGGCAGTCATGTTAAACCACATTTCTTTTCCTCTATTCTAGCCTGATTCCCTGGGTTGCTAGAGCATGTCCCACCGAGGGGTAGGGGTAGCAACACTTGCAATTGAATTCTGTATTTGGCGGGTTGTCAAGGTAGAGAGCAATGTTAGGGAGCCATGCTGTCTGAGAGATACATATATTTAAACGGTCTTGTATTTGTCTCCGTCCCCTTAAGGTATTTGATAACATCATCTTCCTAAGTGTTAGTACTGGTAACCTTACCTCAATTCCTATCATGTTTTTACAAGACCTGTTGGGATTTTAAAAGTTTCAATTTCTGTTTCAAAGGTAACTTAATCTTTCATATCTTTAGGTGTTAAAAATGATTAATTACTGTGGATAAAACCCATTCAATCACAAGCAGTCAATTTTTTTATTTTCACTAGGATTTAAAGTGACAGGTGATTAACCAGGGACAAAAATAATATACCATGGATTCTCCACAAATTAACAGGGATTCTTTATCTTAGGTTCTAAACCAGTCTGATTTTCAATTTAAAGCAGGTAGCAAGGAGACATATGGAGTCCAGTGAATCCTATAATATGTTAAATATCTTCATGACGGTAAATGTTGCCTCTTACAGCAGTAGCCTTTTAACATAAATAAATATGTTGTCTAAAAGCTGAGAGGTGAGGTTTCCCAGCAAACCTCTTCAACCTTAGATCCTTGATCCACAACAGTATTACTATTGTGAAGAAAAGCTAACGCCCAAGGGATGCTCCAGGAGTGCCTGTTTCAAGTTTCAGTGAGACGTAAAGAAAAGGCAATCAGGAAGGGCTGTGCATTTTTGACAACAGTTGACAATGCCCCAATTCTGTTACTACAGTGCTTTTTTAGAGTACAGCTACGTTGACTGTCACGTATTTCATTGCCTTGAATTATCTACAGGGGTATTTACCACCTTGCTCCTGCCCATGAAGAGCTGGGATGCTGTGGGCAGTGTCATCCCTGTCCTTTCGTGGGAGTCACCATTTTAGCTGTGAAATTCCTGGAGCTGCAAGCCTCAGGGATTGCGGTTGAGGAAAATCTCATAAGCACAAGACATGAACTGGGGTTCAATAAGTAGTAACGACATGAACAATAAAAGGCACAATAAAAGTTCCCTTAATGTTAGAAGAATATTCAGCCTGCAAAATCAAAAGCAGGAAGTTTTAGAAGTTAAGCTAGACTGTGCAGAACTTTTCATCCCTTGTGCATTTGCACTGTGATGTAGCTTTAATTAAATTATCATATTTTATTGTTTCCTGTCCCATTCAATGAACAAGGAGGTACTCAATCTGTACGTAACATTGCTATTCATTGTACAGCCTCTGATCTTAATCTCCACACATCAGTTAAGTCTAGACTGACTAGAAAAATGATTCATTTCTGTATGGATGCCTCTTGCAGTTTAAACAGGCTGTTTAAAATGAATCACAATCAACAATAAATATTGTGTTTGTGAGAGTAGGCAACATATCCATTTTACAGGTAGGTAAAGGAGCCATAAAGAAATTAACGCTCAAACAACTCAATGTGCCCATTGATTTTTAGTGCCCAACTACACCTTGCTTTACCAGCATATTTAATATTAATCCATTCAAATCCCAGTTTCAAATTATTTTCTCTACTTGTATTAGAAACTTTAATTCTAGCTCTTCATAGTTTGCAAACATTTCTTTTTGGAGTGTTAAAATTCCATTAGCAATATATTTCTTGTACATTATTTTCCAGATAAAAAAAACTGTGAGAAAAAGATGAGAACTGTTATCATATCAGCATCATACTGACACCTGTGTATGTCATCAGCATCAGCTAGCACTTGCTTGTGTTGCGGTCTTCATGGTTGAGCCAGAGCCTTCTCAGGCCTGGTAAGAGCACTCTGGCTCCTGACAGCTCCCAAAGGACCCCCAGATGGTTTCTGTTATCAGACATATTCTCCTTGCTAGCAGTAGCAGGCTGTCCTGAAGAAGTTGATACTTATTCTTTTGATATCTCCCCCTGTCCCCCACCCCCAGTATTTAGACCAGGTATACCTTCCCCATTTACAAATATCTCACATTCTACTTTTGACGAAAGCTGTATTGGTTTTATGTGGCAAGGTTTTGGTAGCGGGGGGGGTTACAGGGGGGGCTCCTGTAAGAAGCTGCTGGAAGCTTCCCCTGTGTTCGAGAGAGAGCGAGCCCATACCAGCTGGCTCTAAGACGGACCCGCCGCCGGCCAAGGCCGAGCCAATCAGTGATAGTGGTAACTCCTCTGTGATAACATTTTTAAGAAGGAAAAAAAGTTGGGACGGGGAGAAAACAGCCACCGGAGAGAGGAGTGAGAACATGTAAGAGAAACAAGCCTGCGGACACCAAGGTCAGTGCAGAAGGAGGGGGAGGAGATGGTCCAGGCGCCGGAGCAGAGATTCCCCTGCAGCCCGTGGGGAAGACCCTGGTGAGGCAGGCTGTCCCCCTGCAGTCCAGGGAGGTCCACGGTGGGGCAGATCTCCACCTGCAGCCTGGGGAGGACCCCACGCCGGAGCAGGTGGGTTCCCGAAGGAGGCTGTGACCCCGTGGGAACCCTGCGCTGGAGCAGGTTCCTGGCAGGACCTGCGGATCTGTGGAGAGAGGAGCCCACGGAGCAGGTTTTCTGGCAGGACTTGTGACCCCGTGGGGGACCCACGCTGGAGCAGTCTGTGCCTGAAGGACTGCACACCGTGGAAAGGACCCATGCTGGAGCAGTTCGTGAAGAACTTCAGCCCGTGGGAATGGCCCACGTTGGAGAAAGTTCGTGGAGGACTGTCTCCCGTGGGTGGGACCCCACGCTGGAGCAGGGGAAGAGTGTGATGAGCCCTCGCCCTGAGGAGGCGAAGCGGCAGAAAATAACATGTGATGACCATAAACCCCATCCCTGTCCCCCTTGTGCCGCTGGGGGGGCTTGGTGGAGAAATCCGGGAGTGAAGTTGTGCCTGGGAAGAAGGGAGGGGTGGAGGGAAGGTGTTCTGAGATTTCGTTTTATTTCTCATTTACCTTACTCTGGCTGATTTGTAATAAATTGAGCTAATTTTCCCTAAGCTGAGTCTGTTTCGCCCGTGATGGTAATTAGTGAATGATCTCTCCTGTCCTTATCTCAACCCGCAAGCTTTTTGTTATATTTTTCTCTCCCCTGTCCAGCTGAGGATGGGGGAGTGATAGAACGGCTTTGGTGGGCACCTGGCGTTCAGCCAGGGTTAACCCATCACAAAAGCTTAAGTTCATTATAGGATGAAATAGCAGTTTGGTGCGAATAGGACCTTTTACTTTAAAAATATAATAATATTTTGATATAACTTAAGTTCTGACTTTGAAAAGCTGTAAGATTGAGCTTTACAATATTTTTAAAAGAACAGTGACAAATCCAGGTTGAAAGTTCTCTTTAAGGATTAATTATATATTTTAAAGAAATCATATTAAAGCTGAGAGACTTTCTTAATGGACACATTTGAGGCAGAGTTCTCACTCCTTTTAAACAGTGATGGATCTCAAAGGACATATTGGAAGAAGGACAGAACAAAAGAAAAAGTTAGAGATTTAACATTTAAGATCTTCTGAGATCTTCCAGCAAAAAAAATCTAGTTACCAAAGTGAGAGAGAAATAATATATTCCTGTGCATAAGCTTGAATTAATAGAATAAAATGAAATAATTCATTGAAATAAGTTAATAAAAATAAAATTAATGATACTAACTAGATTTGAATCCAACCACACCACCTAACAATGAAGTAGTGAAAAAAATATTTGCCTCAGCCTAATCGGAGAAAGCAAAAGCATACTCAACTCATCCCCTCAACCAGCCAACTTTAATCACAGCTCTTCCCATTCATCTCTGCACACAACAGCAACAATTGAACAGAGGAAAAAAACCAGCAGCAAATATAAGCAACTATCCCACCCAGCACTGATTTTTAATCACCCAGTGCCTGAAGAAATTGGCCAAAACACTACCAAAGAATTGCAATTTATTTTCATCTTTATATGAAAAGAGACTGACAGGCTGTTGTAGCTTCAAATAGTTTGGCCTGGTATGTAATGGGTTAGGTACTCCAGGAGGTAAGGCAGCCTGCATAAACAGGGAAGCCGTGGAATTAAATATGAACTTCACTGGAACTTTAACCTTCTTGAGTATTTATTCATTTTCTTGTCTCAAGAGCGCTGCCTGAATTCCTTTTTTCACCTAGATAGTTTAATTGTTTTCTTCAGTTTCGCAGAACCTAGGTAAGACCATTGTCCTTTATTGGTGAACTGTTTAGGATATTCTTTATTTATTAGGAGCAAGAAACAGGACCTTTCTTGCAATTGTTTTGCCCAGCTAACGCTCTTTAGCTTGTTCGTTACTGACTAGGAGAGGGCTATTTCTGTCTAAATGAATACTGATTTGGGGAATCAGACATTTTGCTCCCCTTACAAGCAAGAGATATTCTCGAAAGTGCAACCTCACTGTGAAATTTTCCATAGCTGCAGGGAATACCATTGTCTGTGTTGGGTTTTTTTGGTGTTGGGTATTTGTTTTTTGTTTGGGTTTTTTTTTTTTTTACTTTTCCTGCCTGGAGACCCTAGCATCATCCAGCTTGTGCTTCTGTGCAGGAGGACCTGTGGCTGCAGACTGCAGGCCCACTCAGCAGAGAAGCCCTCTAGAAAAACTGGCAGAGATCTTTGGCTGTGTCACCAGCAGAGTTTCTCAAAGCTGAGATGTTTACAAAACACTTCTGTTTTCACGGACTGTAGGATTTCCCTGTAGCTCTGGAGGGTTTCCAGTTTCCTTTGATGGGGATGCCATTTTGCTGGATCGAAACCCTTGGCTCTTTCCCAAGAAGTTCGTGCACTTACTAGCCTGAATTAAATTCAGACCTTTGAAGGAATAAAAATATTTCTTTTTCAAATTATCTCAGACTGTGCCCCTCAACCTTCTCTAATAGGAGACAGTGGAGTCTATCCTTATCGTTGTTACAAGAACTGCACAAAGATCTGGGAATTGTGGTATGAAATCTACCTGGAAACTTGTGTTAAAATGATGAGGCTGACGAATGAGCAGGGTCATTCTCTTCTCTCCCCTCCCATCCCCAACCTCATTACCATTAGGACTCTTGGTTTTGGCTGAGATGCAAAGGAGGCTTTTAGAGCATTTTCCCCTTTTCCTCATGCCCTCTGCCTACTTCCTTTTGCAGTACTCTTCCATTAGACATAACAAAAAAATATTTCTTTTCTCTTTTAATTAAAAAGCACTGAACAAGGCCAGCTCCAGTTCTTGCCAGGCATCAGTCTGATGATCTGTACTGGCAATTTATCATCTGAGTCACTTGCCAGCAGGGACAAGAGTCCCTGAAACTGACCTCTCCACAGCAGGCTGAATTTCATTATATTATTTTTCCAGTAAAGTTCTGCTTTTTAAGTGGAGAAGAAAGGGTTATAAATAGGTTAGACACATCTCGAGCCCTCAGGGATCTTTTTTACAGACTTAGCTATTTCTTTAATCCTGTCTAACAAATAGCATTTATCATTCTTCATATTCTGCATATTTTAACTGAGTACCTGACTTAAAAATTATTTAATCATTTTACCACCATAAGTCCTAATATCACTCTTAATTAAGCACAGAATATCTGAAATATTTTCACACTAACACCTTAGGAGATCTCAATGAAAAATTTTGTTTAGCATAGAAGGTTTGAATGCATCTCTTTTCTAAATCTTCTAGGTCTGAAAAACTGGCCTAAGAGACTCAGATGAAAATATTTTTTCTAATAATTTCTATCATGTCCTTCTCACATAGAAATAGCTACCCTCCTGATTGATGTTCACACATTTTTGTCCCATGTCCTCAGTAGAACCAGAGCATTTTGCAAAAAGAAAATAACTAGAAGGAACAAAAACTGATCAAATTTTTTCAAATGCATTAAAGCACTTGCTTGGTGTTCAGCCAGACCAAGTGGATGGCAACACAAATAAGTTCTTGTTTACACAGGTAAATAAGAGGTGGTTCAGTCATCTTAGTATAGTAAGTCTTAGCTGGCGAACAGAGGGACCCAGTTCTTAACTCAGGTGAAAATATGCCAGAAAACTGAACCAGGAGTATGGTAAAGCTTTCCACAGAAACATCAGAAGGTACATGAACTGCACTTACATTTTTGCTTTCCAATGTCCAACAAAAAACTGGGATATGGGGGAAATCTCAAAAAAATGGGAATGACAAAATGTATGAGCAAAAAAACCTGAAGAGGACTACCCTGGGTCCTCAAAGCTTTCATTTTCTGTTACAGAGCGGGTTGCCTCCTTACTATATTTTTCGCAGGAGGGATTGTTTATGTTTATAAGGTGAAGATTATACTGTCTCCTGGGAAAACACAGTCTGAAGTCATTTTTATGAAATAAAGGCTGCCATGAAGCATACTTTTTTCTATGATTTTTCTCAGTCAAAGGAAACTACTTTATGTCAAAGTTCGAAATTAATGGAATTTTTATATTAGTTCTAACATAACTTAAAAACTCATAAAGACTGCTATCACACATAGCATTAGAATGTTCTCAGAATTAACCCCAGAGAGCAAATTAGGTAACAATAAATAATTTCACCTATAAGCACCATTGAAGATTAGACGCACAAAATTTCTTTATCATTAACTTCCTTTCACTGGCATGCACACAAGTGCCCCTAACTGCTCAGGACCATAGTTTGATGTCACCTGGATCAGCTTGCCTATAGTAAGCCCTCATGTCACACAATCTTAGGTGTCTTCCATGTAGATACTAACATCTGAAGTGGTCACCTGACGGTCCTGTTACTTTCACTCCCTTGATTTTTTGTTCACTGATAAAAAGGTTTTTACTGCTTGACTCCTCTTTTCCTGTGTAAATATTATATGCTAAACTTTGTAATTTCTCAGAGCAACTATCCCATTTAAAACAATGTCTGTTTCAGTATGATAAGCTTTTAAAGTTGTGTAATTATTCAGTGATTAATTATCATGAGAAAAGTATGTACTCTATTATTATGTTTGGTAAAACATTAACATACTGTTGTAAAATGGAACTGCAGTTTATGTCTACGTACAGCATCTGTGTGCTGCAACAGAAAACTATCTGCAAAAAAGCACATTTTTCATATACAACTATGGGACACTGGCACATGATCAGCAAGTGTCCCATTACGCTACTGTCTTGCAGTATGTTTTCCCTCCACTGCTAAAGCAATCTGGAAGTATATTTACTTAGCTCTAGGCTCTGACTGTCCCCTTTAGCACAGAGAAGATCATACTACTCTTGGTCCTCTGCCCTCGGCAACATCATGTTTTTATGCAAAAAGTGCTGACGTGATGTTGGAGATCAATCCTTTCCAAAACCTGCTTGCAGTGCCACAGAAGTGACCATAAGGCATCCACGGTCAGGGTGCTGACAAGAACAGCTACACCAAAAGTATCCCCCATGGAAGCACTTAACTTCAGAAACTGGAGCTAGATAAAGTTGAGGAAGCTGGTTAGGAGGATATTAAAAAGCAGTAGTTAAATGGATAAAGTACCCACAGGGCATTTGGGTTTATGTTGAGTTTTACAGCAAATATATTCCAACTATTAAAAAAGACCGCTACAGAAGGGCTTCCTTTCCCCTGCTCTACATCAGTGTGGTTAAACAAGAAGAATCAGTGAGACTTCCTAGAGATAAAAGAGCAATGTCCAAATAGGGAAAGCTGAAAGTCATATGCCCCACAATCTGGCTGACTGAAATGTTTTGAAGACCAGCTTATTGAAGCTGAAAAAAAGAAAATTAAAGGCGGTGGTCAGAGGTCTACCAAAAAGATGATGGGGTGATAGATGACCAGTCTGTAGGAAAAGTAAGACAAAGTTAAAGCGACAGCAACACAAGGAAAATGGTTTGCATCTGTGCTAACATTTGACTAGGCTTTTTTTTACCGAAAGTCTGAAGAAATTAGAATATATGATTGCTAAACTAATTGCTGTGTGTGACGCATCACTTTAGATAACCTTGGTGCTGGAAGAATGGAGTGTGACAAATTTGACACCAATCTTTAAAAAGGGGCGCAGGAGGGATCCCAAAATTACAGACCAGTACGTTTGAGGTTGCTGCTGGGCAAAATGACAGAAGCCAAAGCAGAGAACATAATCAGTGGGCACAGGAACACATGCTGTAAAGAGGAAAGAGTCAGCATGTCTCTTACAGTGCAGAGGGATGTCTGTCCATTTATGCCAGCTTGCTTTCAGTGTATAATTATGCTATTTTTACATATCCCATTCTATGTCTTACTGTTGGTAAAATTTATCTGTTGCTGGTTCTTGATTGTAACTAATGTCATTCACGTTTTGACAGTTCTGATGGGCTATTCATGTTTTCCCTGTTCCCCCTAGGTGTACATGACACAAATCCAGATGATCAATTCATTGTTTTCCCTCTGCTGCAAAAAAATACATTCTTTCACACCCAAGGGACCACAGTTGCATGTTTTTCATGCTAATAATTAAAAGATTCTCTATGTTCTTCAGCCAAGGAATAAACAATACTTTGTGAGCTTAAAATGTTCCAACTAGCTAATTTAAGAACATCAGGTGTTCTATGGCATTTTGCAGTTGTCATCAGAGAGCAGTCATTGACAACTGCAAACTTTTATTTTAAGATAAGAAATTTATGCCTCTATAAAAAAATGACATCCAAAATTATTGTTTAGACACTTTCAAGAGAAGTAACAAGGGAAGAGAAGGCAATCATACATTTGCTTTAGTCAAAAGTAAACTCTAAAGAGCCATAAACTATAACAAACTGGAAGTAATTTTAAGTGATATTTAGTATGCATGAAATTGTCCTGAAAGTGAAATCCTATCTTTAACAGAAAAAAATAAAAAAGAAATTTGAGAAGATTTGTTTTTAGAAACTTAAAGTTTTAAAATACCAGTCTTTTCATGAAAGATATTTTCACAGAAGGTTTTTTTCTCTTAAAGAAAAATGCTTTGTCTTGAAATTGTTGAGCAATTTTAATTATGTTTGGAATTCGTACTGTGGTTTTGTTCCATCCATTTAGTGAAAATATTAACTTCATCCCAGATAAAAATTTACATGGAGATTTCCTGAGTCATTTCCCACTTGTTTTTCACATCTATTATTACTGTGATCTCAACATTAAAATAATAAACTTACTTCTTATAGTATTTATGTAAATATATTTTGTGCTGCTAGTGCTTAATTCTTTATTCAGTTGATGAATGGCATCAGTTACTATCTCTGTGAATCTTGAAATGAAAAGATTTTGAAAAGCCAAACAGGTGGTGAGAGACTATAAATCCTTTACTCTATTTGAATTTATCTAAATATCCCAAGCCCTGTTTTATTCTCTGTGTAAGCAATTGGCATGATTCACTTCTTATAACTTCAAGAAATTACAATCTCACAACACAGCATTTCTATTCATAATGTACAGGATGTACGTACCAAAACTGCTAGAGACAGTAAAATCGATGTAGGAGAGGAATAGAATGAAAAAAAAACTCTATTATTTGTCTTGCTTATGAGATGGCTTCCAGAATTTTATATTTTGCAGAATTCTGCATATATCCTTCGGAAATCTCGCACTGTAAGTCTGGATTGTTTGGAATAGTCAGAAAGTGCATTTGCCCTTATAATCCTATCCTGTCACCCTGTGCCTAGGCTTGGTAATCTTGGCCATTTTCTCTGTTACAGAATCCCACTGTAAAGGAAAAAGGGGGACACAGCTTCCCTGAGTCCAGTTTTGCTGTGCCACAGGCAGTAAGGTGTTTCTCAGCCTGACTGAAAAAATAGCCCTTATTTTCCAAAGAGAGCAGAAATACAGGTTCTTTGTTTTGAAAATCAATTCCAGACTAAAGAAAGAAGGGAAGATCACCACAAACAACTGCATGGGATTAAATATATCTGCTACAGAAGGACAGAGAGTTTAGCAATCCCTTCTGAGATTTGAATCAGTGACAAGTACTATCAAACTTGATGATTTAATATCAAACCGTGACAGCAGGAAAAAGAAGGATATAGAATCAGTAATGTACCAAATTAAATGTGACCTCTCATCTCACGATCAACTCAGATCATCTAATTAATGTTGAGAATATTGAAAAAGTCTTAATAAACCTAGTCTGCAGGTAAGGAAGGACATTTTTAGCATTAGTAAGCATAATCCTTCTGCAAAGACAGGAACAGAGCAGTGCTGTACCAGCCCCCAGCTGGAGAGTCTCTCTGCTCCCAAAACAATGTTGAAGCCAAAACTCTGTAACCAAGCAGCTAAGGGACAGCCCGATGATGTTCAAACACAGAAAACTGTGAAAAACATATTGATGTGGTATGTAAACCATAAGCATATAAGGCAGTGCTTGCATTTAATTGGAACTAGATAGAGGTATCAAGGCTAAAGTCCAATGACTTGCCTCAATGGGTAAGGTAAATGATACAGAAGCAACATAAACTGGAGAACTGAAGGGGACTTTAGGACATCTTTGGGGGACAAGCTAAATAGACCTCCACTCAGGAGCTCAATAATCAATAAATGCCTTTCCTGGGTGATGTTACTTATACCTTATCGAGCCTTCAAAAATTATTTTAACACTTGAGTCTTTCATTTAACTTACCTCTCACTGCAAAATCTTTATCAAAGATGTCATGGGATGTAACTTCTTTTAGAACAGGAGTTTCTGTATAGCAGAAGGTGCACTTGATAATAGTCTCTGTTAGAGTTCTAGTTTTCAAACACCTTTCGAGTACTGCATTAATATGTGAACACAGTGTGCTAAGTTCCCATTTGTGTAAATGATGAAGGAAATTCTTGTTTAAGAACATTTTTTACCAACCCTTCCCAGGTACAAATGATCAGAGAGGTTTCAAAGCAATTAAAAATCAGTCTCAATAGTATTCTGCTTTAAAATGTCACCAGGGACCTTTTCAGTCACTGCTTTTAACACTAGTTCCCCTGCTCTCTCTGTCTCTCTCTCTCTTTTTAATAAACATTTTGGTTCTCAAAATTAGCTTGGCCTGAAAAAATGCAAGTTTGCCCTAAGGACCAAGGAGAATTTTTCTGCAGAGTATAAAGCACATTGCCTGAACTGCTTCAGAGCTACAGATCATTAAAAATAAATTACTCAGCTTGAATATTTTAAAAGCCATTGCTATAAAGATTAAAGGTAGCTATCAGGCTTGTTTTTAACTTGGGAAATCACCATTAAAAAGAAGAAATAGAAATGAATGGAAGCAAATGAGGACTTGTTTGTAGTGCATGGAAGATTACTCGGATGCATATAACTTACACGGGTCATTTGTATGACAGGTTAATAAACATTTTGTATGCTTTTTTTTACTTGCCTTTTTATTTGTTTGTTTTGATAGAGATAAATGGAAAACAACAGGAGTTACTTTTTGGCATACCTGAACAAAAATCCATTTTTCCTGGCAAAGTCAATTGATGAGGAAGTCTAGGAGGAAAGCATTCTCACTTCAAAAGTAGATACCTCGGTCATAGCTTTGTTCCGCATGGTCTCATAATTAACTTGTGAAAATAAAATAAATGTTCACACGAGTCATAAACCTTCTCATGGTCCTCCATTTGCCCATGCCTGCCCACCTGGATGAGTTCCCAACAAGCTAATGGCATCTGTCTCCAAAGAATTTTGGAGAACTCAGTCGCCTCAGCCCTCCTTGGGACAGCTGTGACCAGTGGGCACCACCTGCTTGGAAAAGCTTGGAAAAAGCACCAACAAAAAGGCATCACTGCCTCCTTCATCTTCTTTTCAAACAAGGCATGGGGAAAAGCAGGTCAGGAATCTGCAGGAGGCACTGGTCCTCCCAGCAGAGGCATCACAGCCTCCCACAACCTGACCTTTCAGCCCGAACTGGGCAGGTACCTATGGGAGATATACCTTACCTGCCCAGCAGACCTACTGCTTTGGAGTGGGTTTGCTGCCCAGGCAGCACTGATATGGAGAGCACAATCCATATGTGTTGGAGCAGAGGCAAGGAGAAAAATTCTTGCTTTGTTTGCAACTGGATTGTTTTCCAAGGAAGCAAATCTTGTCAGAAAAATGCCAAGAGATTTAGAGAGACAAATATGGGGGTAAAATTCATCCCCACTTTCCTGCTTACCCTCGAATGGAAATTAAATTGCAGAAAGTTCATTTTGTTTCTTTACACATTTGCAGATAATAACCAAGCTGCAAATATTGGGCAGGATGACAAAGACTTCCAGCTCTCTAACCCTTTTTTCTTACAGTTTCACATGAGCTGACTGCCTATGAAGAGGCTGTGGTGAGAATGCTCCAGCTTCTTGCCTTTAAAAAACACCATTTCACAGTTCAATTGCACTGTAGTGGCTCTACTACCCTCCAACAAAGAATATTCTGGCAATGTCTAAAACAGACTTTTGCTGACTACTCTTCTGGTGTAAACCTACTTTCTCAAAGAGGAAACAAACAGAAAGGAAAGATCTGAAGACCATTTTCTATTTTTTTAGAGGCACAAAGTGATACTTAGACTCATAGTCCATGTAGAATTAAATGTCACAGCAATGCTTCTCATGACTGCTATAAAGTCTCTAGTCCCCCTTCTCCTGAGCAGGAGAGAGACATTTCTATTTGGACATTTGTATCTGCTACCTTAACTAGTTGACTTGCTTATTTGTTAGGGGGAGGAGAGGTGTCATTATTTTTAAGCTTGTTCTCTAATATGAATGAAGAACTACATCCCCTTACTTCAGAAAACATAGACAGCTAGACAGGAAAAGTTTCCTCATGACCTATGCGAGGAAGTATCATGTTCTGGTAACTGTAGGATTTAAGGCTCTAAACAGCAACATCTGTTGACATCTAGAAGATGCACACGGCTGCCCAGCTCTACCTTGCTCGCTCCCTATCTGCACTGATAACAAGACTTCAGATATTCAGCTTCCTGAAGTTCTGGTTGAGCATCTCTAACACAGAAAAAGTAGGCACCAAAGCTCCCAGGTTTCTTTATAACCTGGCCTTATCCATCAGAGAAAGCCCTTCTAAGCTCAAGTCAATTTAACCAGTATCTCTTCTTTTTTTTTTAATTTTTTGTCCACTGCCCTCCTTTACCTCCTCCTCCCTGTCTAAACAACATGTGAGCAATATGAAAAAGGTGGCTCTAGCATCTTTTGTTTCTAATATATTGTTTCCCTGTGTGAGTTTCTTTTTCCAAAAATGAAAGGCTTGATAATGTAAGTGACCAACATCTGAATGTGGGTTTTTTCCTCAAAATTTAGTAAGCATGTAGAAGGGATTCACTGTGATGGGATTGAATTAATTCTTGGTCTGTGGTTCTTCTACTTTGAATGTACACAATAGTGACAACTTATTGAAGGAGAATCAACTTATGTATGAGAATCATATTTAATTCTCATAGAAGTAGATGATTTTTTTAAAGACTGGTTTAAATAGAGCTCTGTGCTAACAGCTAAGCAATACGTATTACAAAATTGAAAAAACCCAACTTTTTTTTAACAAAAAAAAGACAGTTCATATGAAATGCTAAGTGAAATGACTAAATGCAGTGCTAAGCTTTCAGAAAAGAAAACACACCCTCTACCAAGGTCCAATGGACCCACACATTCATGCAGTTTTCCTTGCTCATGGGTGCTCTTTGGCCCCCTCTTGAATACTCACGGAAGGGAAATATAAATAAGCTGAGATGTATTCTCCAGTCCAACCAACTTACTGAAAAACTCAGGGCAGAAGAGGTTTCTACAGAGAGATAATTGGTGATTACTGGCTTTGGAGAAGAACATGTGGGCTTACGTGATGAGAAAAAGGAGGAGATGCCAGCAGGGGAAAGGATATCAGCTCTGCAGACACTTATTCTACAGGGTAAAACAAAACAAGGAGTGACACAAGTGGTAAGGAGGTCACGAGAGGTGGTAAGAGGTGAAGTACAAAACTAGACACAAACAAGCAGAGATGTAGGATGAATGGTATTATAAAGCCCAGCAGCTTGAGTTTGATAGTTTGCTTGAGGCCAGAAGCCAAAGGAGAAATTCAAGTGTGGTTGTATAACTGCTGCACGTAGAAACCCATATTTATGTGGGGAAACATAGAGTGTACAAAACACAACACAAAACCTATTAATGGACAAAATATTTGGGCAAGTTTATGCTTTTTTCTAGCTGTATGCAGCCAGCTTACTTTATGAAAGAGAATCTGCAGTTTGCACGACAGCTCTAGGATAGTGATTAATAGAAAATTGTTATTTCACATGGCACTTGTTATTAATGATTATAGTATTTGTTTAATGACTAGTCTATTTTTTCCCACATTCCTATGACAGCAATTATCACATTGTTTTAGGTATTGTGATTGGGGACGGTAATTTTAAAGGGTGTAATTTACTTCTGATTACTATATTGTGTCACATGAATGACTATACTTCATCATGGTGCACAATACTGTGGCAAGAGAGAGCAGCTACTGCCTTGCCTAAGGCTTGGTGGAGAGGAAGGAAATTAGATGTTAACATGAAGGAAAGCTTCTGTTTAAACACAGTCACTTGCTTGGAATACAGCACTCTCAGATGGTCACTGTGTAGTGAAGATAAAGACAAACTGAAGAGAGTATGTCTTCTTAAGGATTGCTTTTTTAAATCCTCAAAAAGGATTTAAATCCTAAAAAAAATGCCTGTTGCTAAAGTTGCCTACGGTATGGAAGTAACTAGGGTAATAAAGGCCTATTTACATAAAGCAACCTAGGCAATACTGCATGACTACTGTGTACCATTACAGTGTTATGTGAGGCACCTGAGTTACTCTTTTATCTGTGGGCTTTTTTCCATTTCCTGTTACAAAGTATGTAACACCCCAGGCTAACAAGAACTACATTGCACTATATCCTTCTGTATTATATAGGCTATATTACAGATGGCTACACTATATACTCCATTATCCTAAAACGTGAAGTACGAAAGTTGAGAGGTTTCTGAAACAGCTATTTTGCTTGTACAATCCAGTCTCTTTAGCAAAACTCTTTCACATTTATGCCATGTATGTCATGTATGCAGAATTTTTTCTCATAATATTTACTCCAGCAGAGAATGAGAAAGAAAGAGTGAGCTTGGATTCCTGTCACTTTCTCTCTTCCAGCTGTATACTGAAATAGTGAAAAACAATTCAGAGTATTATAATTATTCTGCAGCCTTGGGGAACACCATATTGACCCTTTCCATTCAAGTAGTGGAACAGTTACATCAGTAATGACACACTTCCTTTGTTAATGGTGCTGGGGCAGCCTGCCATAAAAATGTCACCTGATCTTCTCAGTCTAGCATGGCACCCAATATCTCAGGCCATTATGTACATATAACTTTCAGTAAATTACTTCAGCACTATACCAAGGTGAAAGAAATACTTTGAAACTTTGTGTTTTCAAAAAAAAAATTTTTTTAAAAGCATCCTTTTCACCAAGCTTAATCCTTCAGGCTGGTAATACTGATGAGCTATTGGCTTAAGAACGTGTAAGATGAAAGATCAAATTCCAGTGAAGGTCACAGACAAAGCTGCTAAATCATTTGAAACATTAAAAGGTAATGAAGTAATACACTGAAGAGTAAAATAATCAATAGGGCTAAAGAATTTTATGTTTTGCTGTCCCTTTTTAGACTCACACAGCTGTTTGACATGCAGCTGTGTATGTGGCTGCCTGCTACCTCTACCTATGAAATATCAATATGTCTCCCCAAGTACCACAAATACCTGACTTGCTCAGTGATGAAGTTACAATTAAGCAAAAATCCTGTGTATGGGAACAAAGGAACTGCCTATTTTTTGCTATTTCAAGTTCAAGATGGAGATAGAATTAGATGCCTAAGTGATAGATGCCCATAACTGCCAGAACATACAATAACAGCAGGGCAACCTGGCAATGAGAAAAGAATCAGTCTTGTTGATTTCTTAAAATTTTTCCACTTCAAGTTGCCCACCATTCGGTTCAGGCAATTAGAAGTGGAGAAAGATGATGGAAAAAGACAAAGTCTCAGAGAAAAAAGGTAGTAAAATATGAGAGATTGATTAAGTATCCTGAAAAGCATTGGCAATGGCTGTGCTGAAGGAAAAGGATGAAACATAAATCCAAAATTCACTGTTTGTTTTGTGAGGTACTGCCAAACTACTTTGAGATACAAGCAAAGCAGCTACTGCCAAACCACTCTGGAGAACTTCCCTTTCCTAATATAGTCGTGAGATTGTATATTTATCCCCATCTCAGTAAAGTCTGTTGAGTACAATTATGGTGTGTACACTTTGAGGGTATTTTCTTAGTACTGGAACTTTCTAACAAAAGGATCTGGAAGGCCTTGACCACTGCAGCACTCTCACTTTCAAAACTTGGCCAAATGGGTCTGCAACAAGTGCCAAACTATATCCTTTAGTTTAGCATTTTATTTTCTTGATATTTTTCATGGAAAATTGAGGTTGATGAAGTAGGTTTTTTTCTTTTCTTCTTTTACAGAAGAATATCTGGTTCTTAACAATTAAAGCTCAGCAACTGGAAATGGCTGGGCACCTTGGATGGCATTTGTTTCAAGAATAAGACACCCAAATTCATGCTCATGTTCAAGCTCCCATTACAATTCATAGAGATCTAGGGCTCAGTTCAGATGCTTAAATGTGGACTTCTAGTGCTCTTTGAGTTACCTTAGGATATCCAAAATACCCACTCAAGGGCTGCAGATATGAATAAAGTCAATGGAGTCTAGCAAGCAATTCGGCTTTCTCTAAAGGATACACCTAGGGCTGAGGTTAGTTGTTTAAACAAAGACACAAAATGCCATTTAAGAAGACGTAGGTTACCCCTCCTGTCCTTCAGTCACCTATGCAGAGGGGCTCCGATCTTTCATAGGTCCCACCTCATATCTGACTCTGTGAATATCTCAGAAACTCTACGGTAACTCAAAAGGCACAAAGCACCCCTGTCAGGGCATCTATCCTGAGTGCAAGATCTCCATTGACTGTAGTGGGAGTTTAGATAGCTACCTAGCATGGAGACCTCCAATATGTAGAGACATTTTTTAGGGGTCGCAGTCACAAATAGATTCCCCATCTTTTGTAGCTGTGGGTGGAAAAAGCCTTAATTCACATAAATAAAAAATGCAGGCTCCTGAAGCACAGTACTGTTGGTGTGGTCACACTTTGCTCCAATTTCCTCTTGCTTTGTTGTCTTGAAGACAAGAGAGTTGGTAAGTGGCATTCTCAGGACTATTGTTCAGTTAACCTCAAACGTGGTCTTTTTTTATTGCCAACTTATCCAAAGTGGAGATATAAAGAAATGGCAGTACTATTTGCCTGGTTTCTCTCAAACTTAGCCTTTGGATGATTTCTGGACTAGCTTTAACCGAAATATGTGTTGGGCTTTTTTTTTTAATAAATCAGAAAAGGTGAGAGGCATAGGGTTGGTACTCTTCTGCAGTAAGAAAAGCTGTCCTTAGAAGAGCTATCAGTGTCCAAGCAACAGCCATTTGTGTCCAAGCAACAGCCTCACTCACTCTGTTCTTTGACCTCTTCCTCTTCAGTGACTGGAAATATTCAAACAATGACGAATAGGAATATTGTAAATCTCCTGAAAAATGTTGACATCGGTGGGGATGGAGCTCACAGTGTGAAGGTCACGGAGCATATGAGACTAAACATACCTCAGGCAGTAATTCTGGCACTCTCAGCACTAACATCAACCATGGCATTAACAAGACAGCTGCACAAAAATTCATATATCCAGCAATAAATGATAACACAGATGCCTGAGGACAGGTTCTGGGAGCTTCTTGGTAATCCATTCTAGTGCAGATTGTGAAGCACATGCTGATACTCAGAACCACGACCTGTGCACAAAGGAAGAGCTAAGGAGATCTATCAGCCTCTTTTCTAAGACGGCTGTTAGCAGAGGCTTCAGGAAAGTACCCTGAGAGCTATTAATTCTTATCCAGTGCCTGCCACTGCAGCTTTTTACAGCAAAGATCTACCTGACCTCCTGTCTCAGTGCTGAATACTATTCAGCTGAAACATCAAGGCTTCAAGCACATTACAGGGGTTTTGCATTGTGGAGTTCTCACCACTCCTGTGTAAAATTTGTTGCTTGAATAACAGGGAGAGAAACAAGTTTTTAGCAATATGAATGATGCTGTATCAATGCTCAGTGTGCAGATGTCACTAATTCTAGCTCTGATGTTTATGCTACTTCTTCAAGCTAGTTGGGATATATCTAGGAGAGGTGGGAGGTATCTGATTCTACTCCTAAAGGCCTGTCATTAATTATCAGTGGCAGATGATGAGGTGGATTTTTGAGCTTCATTTGGAACACAGACCTGTTTAATGAGGCTTTTGGAAATTTGAACCCAGTCTAGTTTTACTAAGCAGGATGATAGGATACAAGCAGTCCTGAAGGCTTCATTAATACATGGCCTGCTACAAGTTTAGCTTTTTTCAAGACTTCCCATAAGTTGCAATTTTATTCACTTGAGAGCCAGGGGCATTTTCTTGGACTTGATCTCATTAACAGAAGTGAAGTAAAACAGTACTTGAAACACAGTGGGGTCATATATTGCTGTTTAAATTGCAGAGCTACCAGAACCTCAGTAAAATGGCTAGAAATGAAAAAGCAGAGTGAAAAAACCATAAAGCCATAGAAAGAGAGGTCAAGAAGAGGGACAGTTTATTGGTCATGGGTAATAAACAGTTAAAAAAGGAAGGAAGAAATGGAAAAGAAAGTTAATTAAAACTGGTACGAATACTGTATGTAACGAAACTGTAATACCATCAAATACAGAATTCATAGAGCAATAAGAATGTAAGCCTTCCTGTTTCCACTATCTTTTTTTACATAAATATTTTAGAAACTGTTCTTATTTATTTGTTCTTAGCATACCACAGCCATACATGCTCAACAAAGCAATAGGGACCGCTCACATGCTTTTACCTATGCATGTGCTTTCTGCTTGGTTAACGCCTTCTTATAGCATTGCTGTTCTTTAGCACCACTGACTTGTCCAAGAACAGTACCATAACGCTCACATGACTCTTCTACTCTTACAGTCACCAATGCTGTCCTATTCAATCCACTTCAAGTTGCAATTTAGGATGGTTTGGAACTGATAAGCTGCTGCTCAGTTCTGTTTGATGTCGGGCTAATCATTCCAGGAGCACACAATCAAGGATTTAACAAATGGAGCAGCATAAGACTGAGATGATGGTATAACAAGTACGTCTAGTACGTAGAACAGTCACAGGATACCAGCGATCTAAGTCAGTTGCTCAGCAAGTCTCTCCCCCACTATAGGAAAACACAATATTGCTAGCTAGCAAGCGTATAGCTTCTTCCTATAAACCCTTCTTTCCTTCTCCAGCATTTTCACTACCTTCTTATTTCTCTTATTTCTCTCAGAATGAAATTACTTTTATATCAGCTGCATTTCAAAAATCTTGAGTTCTTCTCCCTCCATATCACATATTCAGGGAAGGGAAAAAATACCTAGTAACACAGTAATCATTTGAGCAAAGTTCTTCCTGTACAAACCAACCAAAAAAATGAAAAAGTAAAGCACAGGGCATATCTTTGGAAATCACCGATAGAACTGAATCCATTAAGAAACAGGCCTGAAATTAGTATAATTCACATAATACATCTAAACATTTCTCTATATTTCCACACACGAAGAGTAGCAATTCCCAAGGAATTGAATGGTGTGTACTTTAAATGCCTTCCATTAGTTATTTTTCCCTTCAGGCCATGCCAGCTTACAGTTACTGTGGTTTTTACATTTCACTTAAGGGTTGTGGTTAATTAATATGTTGTCTTAGTAATGATCAATTGTTTGTGACAAGTTGAAGACATAACGGTTTCCACTATTATTTTTATAAAAATAGATGTCAGCAGTTTGATACTAATACTTCTCATACCATGGGTGGCACAGTAAGTCACAAATTAAATGAGCACTAATTTAAAAACAAACACTGTGGTCAAGTTTTAGGTAAACAGAACACTTCCTAAAGTTTAAAGAACCAGAGAAAAGGAGGAGTTGGCCTGTTTCCTGGTTGTGTTTGTGACTATTTCTTCCCCCAAAATTGACTTGACTGGTCAAAGGAAAAATATTCAGGTTATTCAGTAATATGGAACATTACACTTGACGTCCTTGAGCCAATGGACACAGAAATATTTGGGCTTATATTCTAGCAATCTAGGTGACCATGTTAAGAGAGTACCTCATTTTAAATCTGTTTACTATGTATTTACATAACTCTCCTATTTTTCTCTAATTCTTCCCTGCTAGTTGTCACATTGCAACTTGATAACATAATACAGAAGTCCAGCACAGCAAAGACAGAGATCTGTTCTTATCTTTGTTCCTTAATTGTACACATTTACATTTAGTAGAATCATTGTTAAATTTCTGCACCACAATCTGACTTATGTTCTCACTAATACACTTGTCTAATGCTGACACTGAATTTTACTCAAAAATGAATGAACATTTTCCAAAAATCCAAGCCAATTTCAACAAATGAAAACATAAAATTCTTGTCATATTTTTAATGCTTATTTTTTGGTTTATTTTGGTTTAATTTATTTTAAGGTTTCAGTCCTCAAATGATGGGAGAGAAAATACATCATATGATTTTCATGACCAGATGCATCTCATATGTAATGCTTACTAAAGAGTTAAAATAAACAGCCTATGAATAACCTACCTATGCTGCCCAATGTATACCGAGAAACAAAAACACTTGCAGAATGCAAAATGCCACATGAACCATTTGCAAACAGAAAAAAGGGAATTCTGCCAGCCTTAGTTATTAGAAGACAGCACCATTTAATTTGGCATTGACAAGGCACACATCATTTAAGATACTCTTATTTATAGAAACTTGGGATGACTTATTGGAGCATCATAGAGTATATACTTTCATATACAGAGCACATAAAAATTCTTGTCTCTACCGTTGTGCTATTTTTTAGCATTTAAATAACTTAGTGCAATCTGACCATCAAGACTAGTGTTGCCATTTGCCAGTGCGTCATTCTCCTCATAGGCTTCTACAGAAAATCTAGGTACCTTTTTTCAGGAGAGATTTTTTCTAATTTAAAAAAAAGTCTGTCTGTGATTACCTCTTTTGTGTTTCTGGAGTCAGTAGAGGACCTTAAAAAGGTTTTGTTCATTAAGTTTAGGTATTTAACCAAAGGATACCTCTTCTCCAACAAATTCTTTCCTTTCCTCAATGTCAAAGCACTTAAAAGTCTTTGGTTTCATTGCAGTAAATCCTGCAGCTTGCTTTCCATTATACAGTATATCCTACCTATTAGATAGGAATTGCACAAAAAAATCTTTCAAAAGAAATAGAGACAAAGGAAACGAAGAAGCTATTTCTCACAAAGGTAATCTGTCAATTGAAACTAGAAAAGAGTCATAACATGGAAATGTTTGTAGTAACTTGCAAAATTGCTGCAAAATATCTTTACTTTCTCCTGCAGAATATCCCAACTAAAAGTAAATGATCATTTTAGCTAATGATGCCAAATTGTACTTTGAATTTTGTAATTGTAACAGTGTTCTTCTGATATATAAAATAAGTCAGGCTTTTAGGGAGAAGTAGTGGGAATTATCTTTTATGGAAAGAGATGGAATAATTTGGGAAGGTGGACAAGGTTTTCAGTACTCAAAAAGCAGATGAGGAGGATAACAAATTTTACCTATCCTAAAAGAGACTTGCTTCTCCTTCTACAGTGTCATTTTCCTGATTTTCCCTTTGGAATTTTTCTGCTTAGCTTTAGCACCATAGACAATTAAAGTCAGAAATCAAGTTAGACCCCTGAAAAAGGTTTTCAGGTTTTTATTTTTTACGAGCTGGAGCTAGTTCAAGCAAGTACATTGCAATAGCAATGTGAAAAAAAAAAATCTCTTTGAGTTAATGTAATTAATACACAGGGACACAAAGGGAAAGAGGAAAGCTATAAATACACAAACGTTCTAAAATGCCACATAATGTTATCCTTAAGTGACTAAACAAGATGCATGAAGGAATAAAGGTCTCTGCAAGCCATACTACCAAGAGTTGTTCCCTGTGATTTACCTTCAGTGCTCTGTCACAAAAGGCTGCTGCTTACCTCAAGAAATCCTATGACTCAGAAAGCAAACTAGTGACTTGGGGTCTGGATTCCAGCATCCTTGTCTGCATGCAGGAGTATTTTTACCCCACAACTAGATTTAAGAAAGGTCAATGGGCAACAACAAAAAAAAGAATTCATTAGAACAAACCACAAAAACTAGGATGGTAATTCACTCTAATTACAATCACTGTCTCTCTAGCAGAGAACTGTAAGAGGAGTTACTTTTTCTATGAAAGCATAAATCATTTTCTAAGCCTGCCCTGCTCAGACTTTTTAATGCCTGGCTCCCTTGCATTCTTCTAAAGGATCCAGGAATCTCTAAAACTTTTCAGAAAATAGCAAAGGCCATCCTGTGGGGAATTGTCATAACAGTTTTCAGTTACAATCTAGTAACAGTTTGGTGAAATTTTCATATCAGTTTACGATTTTTATTTCCCCCCACTTTGTTAGCATATTTGCAAGTAGGGGATTGTGTATAATGTAGCTCTTTATTTTGCTTGGAATCATTTTTGACGCATCTCCTGAAGAGCTATGACACCTTCATGTATAGGAAACAGGTCACAGTTTAAGAAATACTGGTTCAGACACGCCAAAAAAACCTCCACTATCTTGCCCTACTGGCGAATCACCAGTTTTAACTTCTGTTGGCTGCAACCAGAATCAGAGGGTCTCACAGGCAACACATTGCCCTTGTATAGGTATCATCCTGCAGCTTTATGCTTGGTTCTGTACTGTTGATAATCAACCAAGTTGTGGTCTCACCTTGCACAATTCAGAAAACATATCACACCCATGTGATTCCCAGCTATCATACCATTCATATTAGTATGAATGTATCATATAAATGCAAAAGGACCTCAGTCTTATTAAGGGGAAAGCTTAATATTCACATATTCACATAATAATAACCACATAGTATGCAATCAATACCTTGAACCCATACAATTGCTTAAAGTTTAGTATGCGAGAGATTGATCAGCAGAAATTGAGAGTCAAATTCAATTTAAAACCAGCACAATACTTCTGTTCTATTTGAAAGAGAAATTTCTGACCTTGACCACTCAGTGTAGACCAGGACATATAGATGAATCAGGATTTTTACCTACATCCATTTTCCATAATATGAGACTAATAACATGAATTGAGTAAAAAAGTTATAAAACCTACAAAAGCATGAGCACTCAAGAGAAAAGACAGAACTGCCCCGAATCTTGGGCTCTGTCTTCAGGAATGGCATGTGCAGGGATTCAAGTATTAACATGAAAACTGGTAAACAAGGGAAAATTACATCTGCATATTTCCTTTTAAAACCCATATCACTAGGATTGATCTTAGCTCTTCCAGCTCTTCCATGGCTTCTGATTTCATCCAGATGGCTGGCGTCATCCTTCTTGTGCAATAGCACTGTCCTGGTTTCAGCTGGGATGTAGTTAGCTGTCTTCCTAGTAGCTGGTACAGCGCTATGTTTTGAGTTCAGTATGTGAAGAATGTTGATAACACTGATGTTTTCAGTTGTTGCTCAGTACTGTTTAGACTATAGTCAAGGATTTTTCAGCTTCTCATGCCCAGCCAGGGCAGCTGACCCAAACTGGCCACCAGTGTATTCCATACTGTGTGACGTCCCATCTAGTTTAGGAACTGGGAAGTGGGGAGCAGAGATTCGCCGCTCGGCGGGTGGTGAGCAATTGCCCTGCGCATCATTTGTACATTACAATCCTTTTATTACTACTGTTGGCATTTTATTAGTGTTATCATTATCGTTATTAGTTTCTTCTTTTCTGTTCTATTAAACAGTTCTTATCTCAACCCAGGAGTTTTACTTCTTTTCCCGATTTTCTCCCCCATCCTACTGGGTGGGGGGGGGAGTGAGTGAGCAGCTGCGTGGTGCTTAGTTGCTGGCTGGGGTTAAACCACGACAAGCACCAGGTAGACCATAGTACACAAAACCAATGTTTGTGCATTTGGTTTTAGGGTAGTTTGGATCTCCATTCACTGAACTTTGGGAAGCTGCTTACTGCTATGCACAAGCAATATAAGACACAATCCTTCTGAACTGGTAGCATTTACAGGTGTGGATGTCTTTGAATAAATGAAAGACAATGGAGAATGAGAATCTAGTAAATCTCCAAGGCCATGAGATACAACAGCTTCACAATTTTGCTTCTGAAAGGCAATCATAAAAAAGTGACTCTTTTATCACATCTCAGAAAGTACAGAAAAAGGAATTTCTTTAAAAACTTCTCTGTCAGAAACATCTCTCAAATGGAGGACAAACCTTCTTGAGTTTTGCCTAATTTGGGTACTAGTTGTTATCTTGGTTTGTGTCTTCATCAGCTGATCTTACTTGCATTTTCAGTTAGCTATGCAGGATGAATACAGTACTATTAAGAGAGAAATTTTCACCTTCACTTCAAGAACGAATTACTCTGAATACAATGCCTTTACAGTTTTACCATCAAATTGTTTCATTCAGTTTCTGCAAGATCATTCAAGCTCCATGGATTTTGTTCAAAAAGGCTGACTTAAAAATGAATATGAAGATTTTTAAAGTGAAATTTCCATTAAGGGCTCTAAAACTTCCTGTTTTCAAGTTAATGTTCTTAGACGAATGTCTGCTTTTTAAAGCAAATGCCATTTTTCCAAATACATTTGTCAGTGACCATAAAAAACTGAGAAGAGAGCAGAAAAAGAACATTTAAAGGACAAACCTGCCACTTAATATTATTGTGAAAATAATGCTTTTTAAAACTAGCTGAAAATAAGCACCAATGACAGCTGGTACATGAAATCCCTCCCACTGAGTGTTGATATTTGTGTTGTCTTCAGGTCCTGAATAAGAAACAAAAAAGCAAGTCAACACAATGTTGGTCAACCATCATTCTTCAAATGGCAGCCTTGGATTTGGTGGAAATCAACATGAATGGGTCCAAAACCCAGGAGACTGTCTTCATAGTCCCTGCCCACTCAGAAACACCCTAGATGGGGAAAGCAAGTGTAACATTAGGGAGACTTTCTAGGGAAAATATTTATATGGTGTTGCCATAGCTTATTGTCAGAAGGCCAAACGGTACACATAAAGGTTGACATTTTCATTTATGAACACTTACTTGACAGCTTTTCAAGGTCAGCTCTGAGATCACTGGTGATCACTCATACTTGTGTAGATAGCTCTCCACGTCCAATTCTGCAAGTTGAGGCTTCCTAAACAGACTATTGTCTTTCATTGCTCCACACACAAGTCTTGCCCCTTTAATTAGTGGCAGGATTTGGAGGTTTTGTAGCCCAAAGGAGAAGTCAGTGACACAAAATCCCAGGTCCCACTTGAGTGGAGCCCCATGTGCATTCCACCCTCTTTGACAGCCGCCAACCCCATAAGGACGTCCAGATCCTGGGAACCATCCCACTGCAGGAACTGCCCCTTCACAGCTGGAGCAGGCGGCAAGCAGTCAAAAGTGATGCCTTGTAAGCCTTCTTCATCCAAAGTAAAATGTAACACATTGCTTCTCAAAGCAAATGACAGAAACCTTACAATGCAGGTTTTTCTTGGCCCCCCTGGGGGACTCCACACTTGCCCACTAAGAAGCTTGAAAGTGGAGAGAGAGGAGTAAATACTTAGGAATGGCCAAGTACTTCAGTCAATGGCAAGAATAAAAGAGCATCAATCATGTCTTTCCTTTTAGCAAGTTCATTTAAACTTTCTCCTGTTGGCTTGGTGCTCTTCCCCATTAAATAATTGACTTATAAGAAGAAAATAAAAACTGTCAAGAAAAGCTGAAGAGAAACATAGTTTCCTTCCTTCTATAGGGAAGTAGTCATCTTTCCAAATGTGGAGTTACATGGATACCTGTAAATAACTGCTAGCATTTAATATGATTTCCTCAAATGGTTTGTAAAATATTATATCTAGTGCCATTTCCTGTTATCTTGTCTTTGTAATACCCACAGAAGTAAATGAAATTCAGTTCAAAAGAATGTATGATCTAAAGAAAGTTGCTATTAGAAGACGTGTGAGGCAGTTGCCAAATGATCTTTTGTGTCAGTCACTAACAGAAACTGCTAGCAGTAAGTTACAGCAATAATGAAGAACATTCTGTAACTGGTGGACAGAGTCAGAAATAGCTCCTCACACACTTCCATCAGTGGATGCAGAACAGCAGTGCCACTGAGGAAAGTGAAATTCACTGTATGGGCCTTTCACAGCTGGTAAGTGCCCCAGCACAAGATGCTGGAGCCAACCATAATGTAAAGAAACCCCAGGGTGCTTCCAGCTGACCAAGGGCTAAATCAAGAACCCGGGAGTGCAAATATGTCTTACAGGACTTTGTTCTTGCTTGTACTCTATGATGCAGAAAATATACCTCAGTTTCAGTCATGGGTCTGGTATAAACATAATCAGATAATTATAAGTCTACCTGACTGAAAGGAGGAAATGTCATTTGCATTCATGAACTCTGCTTTATCTATCTATGCATACAAATAACTGCATGCTAAAAATATGGGAAAAATATGAAAAGAATTTCATTCTCCAGCAAAGACATGTTCCTCATTGTTGAGTGACTAATTGATTTTTTTCCTCTGCAGCATAATACAGTTATTGGAAATTGCAAGGTGATAACACAGTCTCTCTCAGCATAAAATGGTTAGAGGATAAGAAATCAAAGACAGGAAAAGAATAACTGCTTGAGGCATAGGTCATTTGTTACAGTGTAGAATGTACTATCTACATTAACTTTGTTGGACATCTGAAACTTCTAATCTGCAAATAAGGTCAGATGCGCATTTCCTTGAACTTAGGTGAATTCAGAGCATTGTCAAAGGAAAAAAAAAATCTGAGAAGACAGAAAGCCCACAGTTCTACTAAGAAATGTTTTTCCAGTTAGTCTCCATTGTCTATTTTCCACAGTCATTTTTCACACTAGAGCAAAAAAGCTGTCATGATAGGCAACACCTGCATCCCTGGGCAGTCATTCTTGGGTGGCTTCTGCTGTGATCCTCTCTTCCACCAAACAGCTACTGCCTAATTCACTGCTGCCCTGCACTATAATAGCCATGCAGTCTGGCTGGAAAATACTAAAAACACCATGAGGGAATGCACGATTATGGTTTGGCAGTATTTTGCCTGCTGTTGTGCCTGAGGTAGCTCGTGGAGGAGAGGGAAGAAAGGGGCTGTGGCACTGCCCTGCCAAACATCTGGGAAAATCTGCCATTTTGGATGCTGCTACTTAGGGTGGGAGGAAAAGGGGTCTCCTCTCTCTGCTATTATCCACCCCTGCACTTTACAGAAGTGCAGATGACTATGCAAACAACACTGAACAGCAGAACATAAGCCAACAACCATAAGTAAAAAGGAATTGAATTTTCTATTGGGAAAATACTGAGATGTCAGATTACTCAGACTGCAATACAATTTCTGTGTTTGACATACCTGTCTGTTGATGTTCAGACTTACTGCCTCTGGCAAGAGGATTAACATAAAAAAATACAAGTATACCTAGCTACAAAATTAATATTTCTGTAGCTTTTGGTTTTTTCCCCAGTAAGCTGATCTATTTGCCTTTAAGCCTCTAACAATCAAGACTAACAAACTGCTGTTTCTGAAGTGCCTGAAAAAGCTCACCATTATTAACATGCACAGTATTATACATGCTTTTGATGCCATTTCTCATTTTGTCTTCAAGTTTACTGAGCAACAAAAGGCCACATTAACAAGGCAGCCATGAAGAAGGAAAGGGCGAGACAGCAAAAAAGTGAGCGAGCAAGTGAGGGAAAGACAGACAGACATTGGGAAAGTAAGTCTTAGCTTTGCGAATTGAACCAGTTTATTTGCAACTGCTTCCACACACAGATCCAATATTTATGTTGTGGGAGGGGTGAGCAAAATCACCATAAGGAAAAGACAACATTGAGATTGCAATCCATTAAAAAAACGTTCTGTGGGTGGGTTGCAAACAGGCCTGTACAGAGGTATTAAGCTCCATAGCTCCTAAAAGCCTAAAAAAACCATCACTGTAATCAATGAGATTTTTTTCAGCAGGTTCAGCCAAAGTTGCAAAATTTAAATGTCTAAATTTCTTCTCCTTAGGCAACCTCCCAGACCACTTGCCCATTCCTGATGCCAGTTCCAAGCAAAAATGTGATCAGTGCAACAGACTTTGGGAACAGCTTGTTTGGATACACACCCCATCATTCCCTATGAAAAACACGTGAGTGTCCCTTGCCTTTTTGTCCAGTGGTTCTGTGTGTCTCCAGCATTATTTCACTCTTCAGAACTTAGGACTTCAATTCACTAGAGTAATTCAAGGTATAGTTAAGCAACTGCTTAAGTCCCTTGATCAAAAATAACCAAGATATCAGTTTCTAAGCTCTCATGCAGGAATCTGTAAGTTCCCCCTGGAGCCTGCTCTGGTTGGAGCTGCCACCATTGACACTCCTGCAGATCAAAGGTGTAGGTTATCAGAGTATTTTCCACTGATTGCTTAATCTACTTAGCCTATACTTTCAACACCTGAAGTTACTCCCTCAATGCATTGCACAAAGTCTTTTTGCAAGAATAATGTTAGAAACTTGCTTTTCTTTACTGATTCTTTGTGTTAAAGGCAACTCAGAAACTAACAACAGACTCTATAGGGAGTATATGAACTCATAGACATTACTTACATTAAATAAGCTACTTAGTCTGCTTTTTATTATTGTTTCTACAGAACACAATCAATGTTTTAACTGTGCTAGCTGGAGTTCACATCAGCACATTCTTCAGTACATGGCTATGTTTCCATTGCAACACGAATATTAGCAGCAGCCAAAGTTAACACAGGTTTTCCCCCTTCAGTGATGTTTTCAAATGCTTCAGGATTTACTCTAGTCAAGCTTAGTTTCTGGTCAGTGGAATGTACTTTTCTTTTTATAAAGCTTGAACCACATTCTGCAGTCATTTCAAAACTTACCTTTTGTTTATTGCTCTTGTGTTTTAAAAATAGCTATCTGGAAGGTCCAGTTGTACATTCCTAACACTCTACAGACACTGAGACTGCTCTGACCAGTCCAGTTTGTTTTGTAGACTATACTGACAATTAAGAAACATAGACAATGTAGAAAATTAAGCAGAGGGCTTAAAAAATTATAATGGTCAGAATGTGTTTCATGGCTGTCCAGCAGTTTCTGCCAGTTGGGGTTGTGCATCAATAGTGTTGCATTGGATGTGCCTTTGATGCTGGTTTTTCAGACATACATATTCAAGCAGTTACAGATCTGGAAGGCTCTGATGGGCAAAACATATTGTCTCTTAACCATTGGCCCTAAAAGCAGTTCCAGGCAGAAACCAGTCTTTGCTCTCTTTTAAAGTCCTGACTGGGCCCCCAGCCTCACTTTCCAAGGGATTCAGGCCTTGCAGATCTGGATAACAGGGCCCGAATCTCCAGAAGCAGCTGGTTGTCAAAGGGTTAAAATTAATGCTCTGTTAAGAGCCTGAGCCTTGAATAAAGTCTTGAGTTGCATTTCAGCATTTTAAGTTACCACCATGAGTTTGCTTTCATCTTCTAATCATTCAATAAAGTGTTTCCTGTCATTCTTGTGGATGGTTATTGGTGTTTGTTTGCTGACAGCTTGTTTTTACACTGGTTCCCTTCTCAGATGGTCTTCCAGAGAGGAGACACTGATTCTGAACAAGCTAATGGGATCTGCTTCCACAGCACTGAGGTGACTGCAATATCTTCTCTGAAATACATAGCTCCCACTTGCAAGCCTGTCTCAAGCTCATCCTCTTATGGAAAAATGAAGATATCAGAAAATACTATCTTTGAACTGATCAGGCATTGTATTCAAACTTCTTTTTCGTTACTCTCACCATGTTATCAATTTTATCCAAAACAAACACTCATATGTATTCATGCACAGAAGTGAATATACTTCTGGAGGAAGTATTTAAGGAGACCTGAAGTTTACTATACTTCCTTTTTTATGCCTAATGTAACAGAGAACATTTAGCAAAGAAATACTTTATCTATAATTCAAAATTAGAATGAAACCCAAAAGCTCCAGAGCTGAATATAGTATAAAAATGGGAATTTTTTTCTGGGTGACTCTGACACTGACTCCTCGCTGAAGTTGCTGAAATTAGAACATCACAATCTTTGGAAAAGTTGGAATAGGATACTTGCTTGTATTTTTTCAGATTGTGTCTTCCTACTTGGTTCCAAGAAGCCAAAATTAATCTGTCCCTCATTAGCAGATTCTAGGTGGCATAAATGCTTCATATGTGAAGCTTTAAAAACTCTTACTTGCTTGGTTTTATTTTTAGATCATGTATTTTGAAGGACTGAAATGTAAGAGAATTGAAACTAGCTGAAAAAGCTGAAAAAGCAAACTGTACACAGGAGATCAGACATTAACTTCTCCCAAGACTCAAGTCATTTGATTGCAAAAGTACAGGGAACAATGTGCTGGATTTTCCCATTTTGTAGATAGCATTTGTAGGTAATGATACTCCAGTGAGCTGAAGCACTGAAAAAGTGGATGTTTGCGAGTTTGTAGCATACTACTGTGAGTAGCATATGCAGTGGCAACCTTCACGCCCTACTTGCCTGCCTTGTGATTAGATCGTGCCACTCACAGCTCTCAAAATCCCTCATGTTCACTGGAAAATAACTGACAAATGTTCAAAATGAAGAAGAAAACCCCCTCGCACCTCTAAAAAAGAACAGGCCAGGGAACCATCAGAGCTCCTCTACTACTGTTTAAAATTAATGTTTCACTCAGAGAGGAGAGAGAGTCGGAGCTTATCAACCCAGGGATAACTTGAAAGGCTTTCCCTTCTTTGATCTTAACAAGAACCTGTTTATGCTTCTGTGCATCCACAACAAATTTCCTGAAGGGTTCATGGCTACTGTCATGCACCCTCTCTCAAGGAGCAACTTGTGTTTAAAATCCAAAGCTCATCTTCATTCCTCAGTGTCACTGCAGCAAGTAAATATTAAATGTATGGAAACATGGCTTAGAAACACTTTACGTCAGTTAGTTGCTGGGAGTATGTTATAATAGTAATTTGTAATTCAGAAAAAAAAATGTTTCCAGCACCATGTGGTAACAGCAATGTCAGCAGTCCTCCAAAGAGTAGGGAGTTTTCTTCTGATCAGCTGCACAGGTTCAGATTGCTATCTCATATAGCAGGGTCTGAAGCTTGAACTGAGAAGTATCTCAAGATACACTGTTATGCACACTGAGAAAAGTTGTGCTCAGCCATCTGCATGCTGCTTTTTTTCTTTAATTTTTTTATATTACATAAAATAATGAATAAAGTGAATATCAATTTAAAAAAAGAAAGAAAAATGCATCCCAGAAGATTTACGGGCTTATCACAAGAATTTGTAAGGGAAAGGGGTACCTGCTTGAGAATGCATGCAACTGCCCTTTCATAAATACATCTGCAATGGGAATCCTTGTTTCAGAGAAAAACAACTGTGATATGTAGGTTATCATGACTTCTTGACTCCATTGCAGCCATTTACATCAGTTACCAATTGTTCGCGGACAGAAGACATGCATGGTTATTCTGCCCTAAGTTGTTACAACAGTCAAGATAAATATTAAAGAATTTGTGTTTAACCAATAGATAAGTATTCCAAATGTCATGTGAAATATTTGTGGATAAATTTGTCCATTACATAATTTGGGTTCTAAAAAGCATAACTAAGACCAAGTTCTCTAGCACTTTCTCCAAAATAGCAGTACATTTTACATCTGTTGGCCATCTTCTGCCAAGATAAATAAACTACAAACATGAAAAGGATAACAAATTGTTGGCAATTTTTTCTTATTACAAACACTTCTTTGGATTAACCAAGAACATTAACTCTGGCTCTTGATTTCTGCTTAAGTAAGCATGTGACTTCTTGGAATAACTTTAGTACATCTACTCAGTTTTGAACCTAAAACTAACAGATATAAATGAAACCTTCTCTAATCTCAATCTATCAGATAGCTGGCAGGCATGAGGTTAAGAAGAGATCAGAGCAATATTTTCCCAGTTCCCAACAAATCACACTATCGGTAAATACACTGTGACTTCTAATGAATATTGCATTTCTCCCAGTTTTCCAAGTGCTTTTATAATGCTGTCATCTCACTGTGGAAGCTAGAGAAAGAGTATGTGCTTTCCATGGAAAACAAAGTGCAAGGAAACATTTTTAACCTCAGTTTAGCAAACCAAGTTTTGGAAATTGCTTGCACTGTGCACTTGACAGCAGACACCAGCAATTCCAGCTGAACTAGCATGCAACATGTCTTGGTCTGACATGTTTTTATTTGATTTTACATCAGAGGAACTCCATTAAGGGAACTTATTCAACATTAGTACAAGTGAGATAAGAAGTCTGTATTAATGGAGCTTAGTCAATCATCAAGAGCAGCAAGATGTCTGCATTTGGAGTGCAGCTAAATTGTTTTCATAATGGATTCTATTAATTGAATTAATTTTCTGTCTAAGCAGGATTTAACTAGGGTCATATTTGCAACTATTATCCAATTTAGTAATCAGCAACCAATTTAGAAATGCAGTATTTCCTGTATTTTGAGTGCCAGATTGCAGATGAGTAAACTCAAATGAGCCAGATTAATTTTGCTTGAATGACAAAGATAATACAAACACTAGTAGGCTGAGACGGTCACCTTCTTTTTTCCCAGACAAAGGTTATGGATATAGTATTCACATGTATTGACATTGAGTACGCATCCATAATATGTTTTGTATTCTGTGAAAAGTAGTAATATCAAAATTTTTATCTGTTTGTCCAGCATTAACAAAAATCTACCACTGTAGCTGAGAGCTACATCATTATTCTCAGCAGAAATGTCACAGACTTAACTAGCCTAGACTGTGAGCAGTAGTCTCTCCAAAATCATGGTCCATGAAGTAATTTTTCTGGGTTTGGGTTTTGGTTGGGGTTTTGTGGGTTTGTTGTTTTTTTTTGGGGGGGGGGGGGGGGGTGGTGGTTAGCAGTCTCTGAAACATATATTATGCTTTTCATAACAATTATTTCTCTCTCCAGAGCTGCCAGACTCTGGTTTTCAAGAGGCACTAAATACATACCCCAAAACATTTTAAAGTTAATGAATGTTCTGAAATCATTATCTCTTGACCTGAAAGTGGAAAAACAAATTACAAGCCATTCCTCCAATTGCTGTTATTGTAGCACCATATAAAACAGCCTTCAGATGGAAGGCAGAGCCTTCCTAAAGGCCTCTGGGAATCTTCCCACATGGTCCAGCCATGGAATAATCAGAGGGGTGAAAGTGATTAAAGAGACAAAAATAGATAAGGGAGAAAAGGGAAGGAAAGATCCTTGAGAGTCATTTTTGCTTATTTGAAAGGGAAAAGGCCTAGCAAGCACAACTTCATTTACCTTATATAGAAGACAATTTTTATATAAAATAAGATTACATATTGTTGGCGATTTTCAACTACTTTATATAAAGTACTGAAAAAATAAAAAAATAAAAAAAAGAAAGAGGGCTTCAGCTTCAAGACAGCGTTCCTCCAGGGTTACCATCTACAGATGCCATAAGACCTTCCACATAACTTTTGACAATTAAATACTTTGTGATTTCAACTCCATTTCCTCCTTCTGTTTATAGGAATGTACAGGTGTTAAAATACAAGAGCAACTGTCAAGAGACTTGTGCAATACCATGTTCCTGCTTAGCTACAGGACTATTCTCAGATCAGTCACCAGAGCAAGCTCAGCTGAGTTACTCATGGGTTGATTGATGAGAAAATACTGGCAGTCTTACAGGTAAAACTTTGTGCTCAATGACTTTAAGAAAGAGCAATTCAGTTGCCTGAAGACATTAGGATGAAGGACACTAGTTCTAAGAGCTCCAGTTTTCTCTTTTAAGCCTTGGAATTCAGGTTTAAGCCTACCAAAGTCCAACTCCAAGGTCTTCCCAAGGCTAACGCTGAATGACAGCAAGTACTGGGCATTAACCACTGCCATCAGATATCAATGTCCCTGGAGGACTTTGCATGGTCAGACTGATCGTGGTATTCAGTACAAAAGAGAACTGTCAACTTTTTTTGATGGCTTAAGATCCAAATTATTTACAGTGAGACCCTACTGGTAATGGTACTCACAGGACAGCCTTAGTAAAGAGAAATAGTACATAGTGAAATGAAGTTCGCCATGTGAGTAGGAGCTCATGCCACTGATAATCACTAGTGGATAAAATATACAAAACTATCTTCAAAAGCCAAATGACCAAACTGATATCAGGCTCAAACCCAAAGATTTAACTGCATCTATTATTTCTCATTTTTAAATATGCAGTACAGAAAGCATATGATGCAGGTGTGTCGTGGTTTAACCCCAGCCAGCAACTAAGCACCACACAGCCGCTCACTCACTCCCCCCCCCACCCAGTAGGATGGGGGAGAAAATCGGGAAAAGAATTAAAACTCCTGGGTTGAGATAAGAACTGTTTAATAGAACAGAAAAGAAGAAACTAATAACGATAATGATAACACTAATAAAATGACTACAGCAATAATAAAAGGATTGGAATGTACAAATGATGCACAGTGCAATTGCTCACCACCCGCCGACCGACACCCAGCCAGTCCCCGAGTGGCGATCCCCCGCCCCCACTCCCCCCAGTTCCTAAACTAGATGTGACGTCCCATGGTCTGGAATACCCCTTTGGCCAGTTTGGGTCAGCTGCCCTGGCTGTGTCCCCTCCCAACTTCTTGTGCCCCTCCAGCTTTCTCACTGGCTGGCCATGAGAAGCTGAAAAATCCTTGACTCTAGTCTAAACACTACTGAGCAACAACTGAAAACATCAGTGTTATCAACATTCTTCACATACTGAACTCAAAACATAGCACTGCACCAGCTACTAGGAAGACAGTTAACTACATCCCAGCTGAAACCAGGACAAGGTGACAAAGTGGGAAGTTGATGGGATAGCTATTTCTTTTATTTTGTAATATAAAGCCATGAAAAGAGAAGTTTGCTTCAGAGAAAAAGGTAGACAAAGACAGTTTTTCCATTTCTAAAAATGGAAAAAAAAGGTGGCTACAGTAATTTTAAATACTGAGCTTGTTTAGAGGTCTCTATGCCTCTCCAATTTATTTTGAAAAATATTTTTGTGATATAAAATTATTTTTTGGTATTCTGAAGTTTTATTTTTCTAAAATATTTTTCTAGATTTTTGTAACAAGATACAATTGAAGATTGTTTTGAGGGGATTTATTTTCAAATTTTTAAAAACTTTTTTTTGTATAATTTTTCCAAAGTTAAGCAAATCTGGTATGGTAGAATTGTGAAAAACAAGTGCTTTTATGATTCTTCTATTGATTTTTTTATATGGAAAACGGGAGACAAAACTACAGATATACTGAAGCAATAAAGTTCTTTGTTCAATCTTGAAATGGAGGAACTCTTCTTGTAATTTTTTGTTACTGTCACGTAGTGAATATTCTTTGCAAATAAAAATCTTCTGCCTTTTAAATCAGTTGTTATATATGGCTTTTTATTCTATCACACACAAAGAATATGAATCATATAAACCTCCATTGAAAATTTTTATAAAGTCACTACAGACATAAAAAGATAATAACCCCAGTTCTATGGCCTTCACATTTCCAGATTGGTATTATTCTTACAATTCTCATTGCATTAGAGGACAATATAGGATCTTTCCAGTGCATAATTTAACATCCATATATGTCTGCACATTTTCTTATCAGAGACTTTTTCATTTATTAAATAAAATACCAACATTATAGTTCAAAGTAATAGACTCAAAATCTTATGGACCTGTAATTTATATGAAATACTTAGCAGATGCTTTCTCCAAGTTTTATGTATATCATTAATAAGTCTTATCTTTCAAAAAATTGCTAAACAGTTCATTTTTTGTAGGTACTCTTAAGACATTCTTTTGGAATTAACTAAAAAGACACATAGTAACACAGGCCTTTTCAAAATGTTATATTAAAATCTCGATAAGCTTCGCAAAAGATCTTAAAATACATCTTTTGCTTACTCAGAATATACCCTCCAGACAGGTCATCTTACTAGCCTGGAAATACAAGCAAGTATTTCCTATCATTTGCTTTGGCCTAGAAAATTCATACAGCTTTGCAAGACAGAACTGGCTGAAACAAAGGGTTCCTAATTTATGGGAAATATCTGAACTTCGTAGATTTAAAAATGAAGTTATTGCAATTATTTTTAAACGCCTATCACCTAGATAAGCTTTTTTTCCTCAGAAATAAGTGAAGCAATATTTCAGAAATAGTCACGAGCAGATGCTCAGTGCAAAAAGCTTTTGAGCTGCTAACATCTATACCTTAACAAACAATTGTACTAACAGACCTGTGAATAACACAGTTTAAGTTCTGACCTGGTTTTGTGGCACTGGGGATCCCAGCAAGAAAAATCTTATTCATGCCACCTCCTCCCTCCTGAAATGTCCATCTAGAATTGTTGGAGGGACTTTTCTGCCTTCCCTCCATGACTCCAGCCACACGGGAGTGAGGTCTGTCATAGCCTCCCCCAATACTACCACCGGCAACTGAAAAGCTCAAACAGACTGCTCTCCGAGCTGCCAGGTACTCTGACTGAGATTTGCTGAAAATTTATGAAATTTGATAAGGTAGGAACAAATGTCAAAGCCTCAACGGGTTTTCTTTTTCAAGTTTTCCAGTCCACTGTAATAGGAGTGGACTATATTTTATATGCATCATGAAAGGAATCATTAAGTAACTTCCACTACATAGTTACCTCTACAAGTTTTAGGGATGAGCTCTACGTTTAACTTTCTGCTCACACACTCTCCATTAATACAGCAGAGCATATTTTCCCTTGCAAACAGAACCATGTTTATAGAGAGACAGATGTACAATATTAGACTCGCATTTCTATAGCACTGATATCTCTTGCAGAACCCAACACTTTTAGTGCATAAATGTAAATATAATGGTAAACTCTGGTGTTACTAATAATAAATAAATCTATGTGAAAGTTAGTTTCAAAGATGGGGAGTAATATCATAGCTCTAATGAAGCCAGGGAAACATATCTGAGAAATACATAATTCTGGGAAAAGAAGAGTTTGGCAATGTAATGAAATTGATGTAGCCAGAACAGACCAGGTTGTCCTCATAGCAAGGAGATAGGAGGACCGCTATAAAACACAGTGAGAAAAGTCTCATGAGATTTCTAGCTGGATTTTTGCAAATCCTAGATAATATAGAAATCCTAGATAATACAGAAATTTCAAAACCATCCTGAGCAGTAGGAGGTTCATTACCCTTAGCAACAATTGTGCCACAACGGCTCAGACTGATGACTTCTGTGGGCAATTTTAAGCTTTGTAATTTAAGAAAAATAAGAAAAATTACATAGAATTGAAAGGCCAAGAAATAATTTCCCACCAGGCAAAAGCATGGGAGGAAAGAGGAAAGGAGGAAGATCTGCACAGCTATATAAACCACCCAGGAGGGAACTTCATCACAGCCTAGTGTCTCCTCCGAGTTAACATAAAGACAGAAAAACAATTATTTGCAGGTAAAGAAGGCAGCAGGAGAAGGAGCCATGGCTGGACTCTACATCATTTCATATGCAAAAGACAAACCAGATGGGATTTAAAACATTTTTAGAGCGAGGCATAATCCTGCATAGTATTGTGTGAGAGGTCATCGGGATGCATGATTTAAATTATTTTTCCTGGCTTTTCCTATCCACAAATTGATTTCATTCCTTTTGTCAGGGCCCTGAGGGCACTACCAGACCCCATGGGCCCTGCCCAGCCTCCTCAGGGTCTGCCCCCCATGCCCAGCACCGCGGGGGACGGTGGCCTGTGCTGGGGTCACCTCGGCTGGCCTGTCCTCCGGCAGCCAACGGCCCTCGACGTGCCCTGGATTCCCATCGACGAAGTTTTGCCATTGATGGCCAAAGAGCTAGGATTTCACCCCGGGGTTTAACAGTCTGTAGATACCCAAAAGAAGAGCTGAATGCTCCTTCCCCACATCCCTGCACCCCCTAAAAGGGCTGCCTCTTCCCCACAGCTTTTGGGAGCTCCCACAGGTTCACGCAAGCAGGACTCTTCAAATGTATGATAGATTTCTGTTATGGACCCATCATATCCTTCCAAGAAAGATGAAAACAAGTCTAGAGAAAGAATGTGTCAGTATGCACATAAGCAGGACCAAAAACATCTCTCGCTGAATGGCTTCCCACTCAGAGGGCTGCAAAGCATTTCATGTTTTAATAGCCATCCTGACACCTTAAAATTGAATCACTTAGACTTCCCACTTGGTGTAATTTATTTAATTTTTTGCTCAGGTTATGATATCATAGGTAGATTTGTTTTGCCTCAAAACCCATGACTAAATCTCTTTAATCTTAATGACATTTATTGGAGCTCCTCAATGGTAGAATTAAACCTTTCCTCTAGCCCAAGGCATCTCAAAATTACCTTCATAGAATGGCCAGAAAATAAGAACATTCATAAAATATCAAACTTTTTAATGTTGCAGTATTGACTCAGGACTCAACTCTCTATAAAAGATATCTTAAAATAGTATATATTCCCAAATGAGGTCTTTCCAGGGACCCCACAAGCTAACACTGCACTTCCACAGAACCAGCACAACCCACCGTAGCTCTGCTCACTGTCCCAAGATGTTAATGAGATCAGGTAATTCCATCACAACAACAGTGAGCACTATGCAAATGAAAGTTTTTCAAATGAATGGGATATTAAGGCCATTATGTTCTGACTATTAAGGCGATGTCAGAATTTTTTTTTTTCTGGCATATAAATGAAGTAAACACGGTTTGTTGTGCTTTCTTTAAGCCAGAAAAAGCACAAGAACAAAACCAAGCAGTTTTTATGATTCACTGTGAGTTCCAGGTCCCCCTTTAGCATATAGGAGACTTATGTTTAGACCTCTAGACATTAAGCATTCCCAGTGAAAGATTTGTCAAAACGGAATTTGACAGAAGATTTTTGGCTACAAGAAATTGGCTCTTCCTGAAATTTATTTTATAAAAACTCCTGACCAGCTCTACACAACCTGCCCACACACAGAGTAGCAAATGTGCTTAAAATATAACAGTGAGGTTTTGCCCTTTACTATGCAGGTATTTGTGGAAAAGAAAAATAAATCATAGAACTCAGAGGCAACACTTTTTTTTAATTACAATTACTAGTTTTAAGATCAAGAGAAAAGCATCCTATTGTCCACTTTTTCTTCTGGCTGATCATGAGAAAATCACTTCTCACAGTGAAAGTAAATACAGTATCTCTTTGCAAACAGCTGCAAGATCTATTGCTGCAACACACAGTATTTGGCTTAAATACCAGAGCACTTTACTCAGGATTATGGCTTTGTCCCGAAGATTGGCAGCAGCGTTGCAGCGGCTGGGGGTCTAACAAACATGGGCGAGCAGAGGAAGGTGGGAGGAAGACCCCTGCCTTCTCTGCCAGCTCCAGACTGACCCTGCTTCTCTGCTGGGTCTCTCTGAAATAGCAGCAAAGCAGTGGAGAACGTCCTGCTGACTTGGGTGTCCCTGGTGCAAAGTAGGCACCTGGGGCCAGTGCTGGAGCCCTAGCCACGCTTGCCGCAGAGCTAGACCTGCCTCGTGACACGAGCGAGAAGTCAGGCAGGGGAGGACGAAGGTGGGTTTGTGTCCCTGGCAAACGCTGTTGCGTTGCGCAAGTGCTGGTGGTGACGGCTGATTCAAGCAGACAGCACGTGGCGAGGTTAAGGTTACGTGCGTGGGGAGGTTGGGTGCATTCAGAGGCATGAGCACGCTACGTGGTGGAGGATAGCTTGTCTGATAGACTCTCAGCAAACCTAGCTGGGCTCCGATTTACTGCTGTGCAAAACTGCCACTGAGACACTGCTCCTCTGCAAAGCAGCTAGAAAGGGACCACGGTCTGTGCAGAGCCCCTAATTCTCCATTCCTGACAGTGGAGCAGGGCAGGAAGGCATGTGGTGGTTTTGAAATCTCTCTCCACATCAGGTTGCCATGATTCCTCACTACTAAAGGCTGCTTACTGTGTTAGCCAGCTTAGGAGCCGTAGTACAGTCTGCATGTCCTTTATTCCCTCTGTCTCCACTGTGATCAGCACAGGTACCTGTCCCAAGACATTAGCTAAAGCTGGATTCCTGAGTCATGCCAGAGGGTTGCCCTTGCGTAGGTGATCCTTCTTGGACTTTATTCAAACGTGACAGAGAGAAAATGTGACATTATAGTCTGTGGAGAAGGCACTGGCCTTGCAGATACCAATCAGTGCCCTTAACTCTCTACACACATCACATCTTACAGCATCCTGCTAGATACAGCATTCTTCACCACCAGGGCCAGCTTTCTGTGGTGCGAGGCCAAGGATGAGGCACGTTGGCAGCTGTGGCCTTGTGTGGGACACAGGAGACCTACTTGGACATCTTTGGAGGACTGGAAACAGCAGGGCACAGTCACACCTGGCAATAGTTGCATCTACGTTGTATTCATGGTCTGGATCTCAGCATGCCTTACGTGCTGGTCCTCACCCAGATTTCCCCAGATGAAGTACTTCCCTTACACAAGGGTGGAACCCAGGCATGAACCAAAGTGTATGCAGCACAGAACCTGGCATGAAACAGCAAGCCCACCAGCACAGCACTGCGCAGCCATGGAGGACCCATATGAGCACCCTGGGATGCTCTGAATGGGGACAGCATTTACAGCTGTCTCTCTGGCAAAGCCCCACCAAGAAGACACTGTGCCAAGATCCCAATGGATGTGCAAGGGAGAGAGAGAATAGAAAGCTTTGCAAAGGTCTTTGTAATCTTTAAAGTTAATTTTGGAAAGATGTTAATGGCTTCTCTGTGCTCATCTCAACTATTAGGAAGGTTTATTTTGAAAAGAGTCCCCTGGGAGCTATAAGGCAGGTGTTCACATTTACTGTTGCTTTTACAAAATAAACCATTATATTTAATGCCTCTGGTCGGATCAGATGGAGGAGTTATTACCCCCACTTTGAATATGGTTCTAATGTCAAAGGACTCCTGGTGTCCATGAAACACAGTCAGGTGGTAGACTGAGAATTAAATGCTGGGAACTGGAGTAGAAAAGGCGTATTTTGAACGATCCAGGTTTTCACAGATAAAGAAACTCCATTTATTGCAAAAGAAAACTTTCTAACAGTAACAAAGGGATTTTTATTCATAAATAGGTTCACAGTATCATTCTTTCATCCTTTGGATGTGTCAGCCCAGTGCTTGCTCCGAATTCCTTGAGGCAGTTTTAATTTCCAATTAATGCAGGGAGTTGTTACCATACCAGCCATGCAGTAGAGGGACTGAATCCTGTATATTGAGCAGAATCAACTGAACTGGAGGAGAAGTTTTTCCATTGCTTTTTAGAATCAGAGGGTAAGTTGTGCAAATAACATGACTTTTGTGGCAACTTTATCTTGGAACATGGGTGCTCCCTTTGCTTCAGTAATCAAAATGCTGGAGAAAATCTAATTAAAATTTTAAAATTAACTAGCTGAGAATTGTGGCACTGTGCAAGTGAGTTCCTCATAATTTCAGTTATACCTGTTCAGTAACAAATATTAACAAGTTTTCAACCTGAAAAAGACAAAAGCCTACATAACTGCTTTTCCTACTTCATAGCAAATATTGGTTCTGCAGTACCACAGATGAGTTTTGTAAAAAAAAACAAAAACAAAACCAAAAAAACCCCAGCATGCAGAATCACAGCTTCTATGGTAGAAGAATATTTTTATGGAGAATATTTTATCTGGGATAATACTTTTCGTATTTGGACAAAACTGATTTGAGAACTAAAGCCTTAAACCATTCCTGCTGCAGTCAATGGAAAGACGCCCAGCTGGCTCCTGTAGACCCAGCACAAATTGCATCCATTGGCTGGGTCCTGACCTTGAAGAAAAAGACAAGGTCTCACTTGCCAAAATGAAGATCACTCCTGAGCCAGCTAGCTTCTATTCAAGATCCACATTTGCTAAAATTATGAGAAATCTGTGCTCGTGACATAGAGGACACTGTTACAGCAATATTTGTTCACCAAGGCAAATGATTGTATACGCTCTCTTTTGACATTTTGTGTCATATTTTCTTTTTTTTTTTTCCCACTTCCATTGCCAGGGAAGCCATTTAGAGGCAATTCCTGGGCACCATAAGAAATCTAAGTAACCAGGTGACTTCACATCCCTCACCTTTAGCAAGGCTCACTCTGGTTTTGTGTGACCTAAGACCAATCGAAATAACATCCCAGAAGGGAAAAAAGCATGCCAGTGTAAAACCTGTCCAGGTGGCACCAGGGCCAGGCTGTGTAGGCTTTTCCACCCATAGATTAAAACAGGGAAGATATCCTCAGTGGTGCTTTCCATTTACTATTCTTTTTCATGAACAATATTTCTTCTGGGGTCTGTGAAACACCAAAGTGAAATCAGGTGCATCTCAGACAAAGTGACATAGGCATCTTGTCACACAAACAGCGATAGCCTGAGGCATCACACATATTTGTCACAACAAGCTGAAATGGGAAGCAAAAATAAACTTCTTTTTTTGAAGTGAAGACTATTGCTTCACCCACAACAAGTTATTATTAACCAGAAAACAGTAACAAAATGTTTTGCATTGGAAAACCCCTACTTAGTAATAAAAAGTATGGAAATACAGTCATAAGCCCTAGAATGAATCCTGCAGAAATTAAACATTTCCATTTTTGATTCAAAATAACAAGATAATATCTCCAAAGCTTATCCCTGCTGATTTTTGCCTGGAAAATTATATGGACAGACAGATTGCTTGTGTATCTTTATCCCATCTGGATCTAGAATAATACAGAAATATATTTTTTTTCCACATGTAATTATTTTCTAGAAGAAGCCCAAAAGTACAGAATCATATAAAAATTTTCTTTTTTTAAAGATCATAAAATTTTATTAAAAATTGGGTTAGGTCAGTAATGAAATCCATTCTCCTTTTATCTGAGTCATTTCAGCCAGAGCTGTCTACAGACAAGTAGGTCATTTTGAATTAAAGGAGACTCTGGGAACAGTTCGTGCACTGGTAGGACCCAGAAGGGAAGGTAAAATCACAAGTGTACGCTTCTTACTTGTGTCTGTAATTATACAAGATCACCTTCATCCCTAATGTACTATTATTAATTTATATTAAGAAAATACTGTGTAACATAGCTGGACAGAGTCATTATTGGGCCAAGGGCTACTCGTGAGAAAATATGTGTACCTATATTTACATCTATTTGTACCGTAAATAATGGGTTTGATTTTCATAGTCTTGCGGCTCAGTTATGATGATCAGGCCCTCAGGAATTGATAAATATCCTAATTAGGGCTGCCTAGCTGCCTTTGTATAACAAGCCAAGAAAACCTATGATCATACCCTGCTTTTTACGTAGGGCTTGTGGAGTGCAAGTAGCACTGGTGATCCCCGAGCAGGTCACCACATTTCTTCTTCCCTGTTTCCCTCCTCCTCACTCCCACCCCACCTATTGTCCTTATGGCAGAAACCTGCCACTCGTTCCTTTCAGACTCCCCAAATCCTTCCTGGTTTTTCCAGGGCAGAGAGCCAAGGGTGCGCGTCCCACAGGAAGGGTGGTGCAAATGGTCGTGGTCAGTGATGTGCGAACTGAGGCGAAGTGAACAGGGCTGCGTGCTGGGGGCTAATCTGTGGCTTTCATTCACGGTCTTTGTAGTAGATGGAAGTTACTGAAACCTACCATTTTATGATTGTATTTTTCACTTATGTATCAGCCTAAGGAACATAGGGATACGTATCTGTGGGCAGTTTGATCCAGGCTTTGCCAGCTTACATGGGAACTCTGCGGAGGAGAGAGAATAAATTTCTCTAGTGTGGTATTCACCACTACAGCTGTCTACTCTCTTACTTCATTTCTATGCCAGTTTTCCCCCCAAAGATACAATTAATTTATTCATCCCTAACAAATCCACAAGGTGACCTGTAGCTACAGGACAGCTTAGTTACTTGAGAGTGGATGCTATCTGAAAAATAAGATTCCTTTTGAAAACCTGGGGGTGAGATGAAACTATGCTACTGAAAAAAGAAATGAATGATTAACACACTCGGGGACAACGGGAGCTTACAATTAAAGTTCCATGTGCTATAAATACCCACTTGTTTGAAAAGTTTCTTTTAAATTTGACTTATAAAGCCCAAACTACATTGAAAGTATGCTGACCTATTTGCTGTGGCTTTGGTTCACATACTAAGTCCCATGACAAGTTTCAGTTTTCAGGCTAAACACTTCCTCGTTTATTGTCTCTTGTTCTACCGGCTGGACTTCCATATCCACAAGTACGCGACATACTAGTAATTAATGGTACTTTAATTATTCAGAAGCCACTTCCTGCACCTACCATTCTGTACTAGGTCATATGAAGTGTCTAAAAATAATTTAAAATATATTTTTTAATGGCAAAGAAAGTAAGACTTGCACTTTGACTTTTGAGGTCTCAGGCTTTTTATCCTCAGTTTTAAGGACTTGAAAGGTGTCCTCCTAGCAAATGAAAGCTGTGATGCTCACCTAATCTGAAGATTCAAGAGCTAAACTGCAAAATCTGAAGTGAAATCACCAGAAAAATATCTAACTCTAGGTGGCATTATGGTTTGCTTCAATCTTTGGCCTTCCTCAACATCTTTCTTTGTTTAACACCCAGTGTCATTTGCATCTGGTTAGGGACCCAGCTGCAGTTCTCCTGTTCGCTGGGTCTGATACCTTAAACTGCGTGCACCGCCATGGGAAACAGCACAGGAACCGCATGGAGAAGGGCTCCTCTCCCCTCCTACAGAAGTGATGCTGCCAGGAGAAAAGGAGCACGATTTTAAAGTCAGCAAAAACCCTCAGAAGTGCTTTCAAGGCAGATGGAGCTCTGGTCCCCCAACACACTGTGCATTTTGTCAGGGACTTGCTGGAGCATGACGGACAACCAGGAGCTTCACCGGGGCAGAGGCATGGTGTCTCTTGTCTGTCCTGTCTCCTCCACGGAGAACTGCAAGCTCTCAGCCAGGAGAGGTGCAGAGGATGCCTCCAGGTGAGTGTTATGACACAGGCATGATTCCTCTCTGCGTGAGGACAACCTTGGCACCCCACCAGTGTTACAAGTCTCAGGCACCTCGATTCCTGTCCCACTTGCACTTTGGGAGCAGCTGGCCCTTGCTGCACCCCAACACGTAGCTCAGCAGTACAAGAAAAAGGGTGAGGTGATTGACCACAACCAAAGAGAGGCTGTCATCTTCTAGGATGAAAACGATCTGAGCTCTGGATGCCAGGCTCACATCAGTACTCATCTGTGAGTCAAGCAGCCCAGTGAGGCATCAGCTACACCTGCATCTTCTGTGTCTGCTCTGTAGGGTCACTTGTGCATCCACCATGCTCACCACACCAGCTGCCATCTACTCCTTCCCTGCATGCCTACCCATCTCTGCTGGAGCCAATTTGCCTAGCACGTATTCATGAGTTCTGCTGCAAAACCTGGGTGCCTTAAAAGCCAGTGGTGTGACAGTCAGCACATATATGCCTAAATGGCTTTATGCATCTAGCATTTAGGTGATAGTGCAAGTGAGAATATGACTTAACTTGGAAGAAAATCAGAGGGATCAAGCAGAAAATTATTGACGTACAAAGACTTATTATTGCTAGTGATGAAACATTCATGAGAAAAGACTTAAACATCAATGTGTCAAGCCTTTCTGCTAATATAGGACACACCATTAGGATTTGCTGTAAACAACTGTGAACTTCTCCATCAACAACTTCCCTCTGCCCTTATTGGTAGCACATCCATGATCAAATACTGAGACCCCAGACGCCAGAGCAAAATGAAAGTTCAGTTAGATCTGCACAGGAACTTCCCCCACAGTCTTCCAAGAAGGAAGCTGAGAGGCGATATTTGCTCAGGATCAAGCAGGCATTCTGTTAAAGTAGTCGAGATACCATGAATCCCTGTGTTAATTATCTCTTAGTTAACAGTCAGCAGCTTCATATCACTACCATGCCAGCCTCGCTAGAGGCCCCATTAGCAAAAAAGCAAAATCCAGACTTCTTAAACATGTTGAGGAGTAGACTGGAAAAGGCAAGGAAGGGAGGTGTCTAGAAAAGTCTCCATCTGTCCTGCAGAAAAGCTTCCTTCAGCAAAGAAACAGAACAAAGAAGCTTATTCACTCCGTAACTCTTTGCAGCAAAAAAACAGTTCTGGCCACAGTAGATTAACAGTAAATCATTAGAAGTAATTTAGATCAGTTGCTAACAGCATTTGTTCAAATGACTTTTCAAACTCACCTGAAATTTCTCCCCTTATACTCCGAGCCTGAATTAATCTTAGGCTTTCCAAGCACTGCCGTGTGTTTAATTTGAAGTCAGGTATTGCACAGAATTCATGTGTCTGAACTTGGATTTTTTTGGTAGGTTTCTCAGCATGTAAGTCATGGTTTGCTGGCTGCTAAATCTCCTCAGTGAAACAAAAGTCAACTGGGAGATCAAACAGTGCTTCGCTTTCAGGGTACTCCAAAGGATAAACAGGACAGAGCCATCACAGAGAGGCTGCCACTCAGTTTAATATTAGGAAGGGCCATTAGACCCCATCCCATGTATATTACTAGTTTTCATTTGAGGATTTAAGAAAACAAGAGAATCCGCTGTTGTAGTTTATTTCAGTGATTAATCACGCCTTCTGATAAAAACAGGTTCAATTTTCACTTCTTGCACTCCATCTTAGGCTCAACACAGGTCACAAAGAACCACTTCAAGAAAGTTGTGCCACACCATATATGCTTTGTGATGTGCAGCTGTGAAACCTTTTTGATATGGTTTAGCATTGTTTAGAAATTGTTATGCAAAATAATACACTAAAAAAAAGTAAAACCCTTAGGATTCCAAGAGTTATAGAACATTTTGAGAGGAAAATAAAACTCTCTCTGAACAGATGGAGCAGATAAAGCAAACCTGATAACTACAAAATAATTTTACTGCAACCTTTAATTCTACGATAGGCATTGCCAGTGTTTAGAAAGATCTTCAGAGTAAGTAGAGAAATGAAATCAGGTCTAGGGTTTGGGGGATTTTTAAAGCAGTGTGCAAATTTCACACCAACTTTCTGGAACAAACAATTCTTAACTGAACATACTCTGTACAACTCTTAAGTGTATTCCCAACAATAAATGTCTTGGTTGTAAGCCTAGCAATTAGAGATCTGAACTAAATAAAACATGCTCTGGCTCCTTCATATTAACAAGTCTGTGCTTGCGCTATTTATGGATATGAAAATTCAGGTTAATTTGAAAAACACAAAGATAAATCTCTGGTGAGACTCTGCATGTGACAGAGACACTAATGGTAGCCATGTCAACAGGTGGTGACCAAAAGCTTTGTTTTTCTGGGTAATTACAGTAAATAGAGATATCAGCTGTTGTAATGCTACTGGACTCAGGAATACTTTTTTAGTGTACTCATTAAAGACCTGTTACACAAAAAAAAAAACCCCACACTCCACTTAATAAAACAAAATTATTATTTTATCACAGCTGTTAAGAGGCCCAAATTCATGCCTAAATTATACTGGTTCCAAGTCACTTATGAAGTATACTTACAGGTGATCACTGTGGAGAATCAATTGTAGAACAAGAAGGTGTATCAGAAGCTAGAAGTTATAAATTCAGTTGGTGATCAGAGTAAATTCATAATCTAAGGAAAGACATATCACTTCAGGTAATTCAGAGCAATTCAAAATTGAAGCCTTCTGGAAATGTAGTCTATTAACAGAGCAATGGGAAAAGATGCCTGCTTGAAAAACTGTTGTGAGACCATGCAGCGATATGTGATTATGAATAATTCACTGTAAATATTTGAGGTGCCTATTTTGATTACAACAAATTTTAATTTTCCCCCCTCATCACAGTATCCTTGTTGTAAAGATCCAAGGATATTTGATTGCCTTAGATCTGCATTCCCACATCTTATTCCCTCCCATCATTGCAGTGGATGAGGTCTCTTCTAAGAATGTTCTGTATTATTAATGATACGTTTGACTCCTGGGACTTGACTGCAATATTTCAGATGTCCTGTGTGCTGGCAGTGCAGCGAGATGGCCATGTGGGAAGAAGCTGGCTGCATTGCAAAATAGGATTGACAGAATCATACATTCCCCCCGTCTCACTGGAGTTTGGCAGTTCTCGCTGTTGGCATTAAAAGATGTTTGTTTCTCATTCAAATGGCTGCCTACATTAACACCCTGAGTACATACAAGGAAGTTCCCTCCCCTGTTGCACTAAATGTGCCATTGGAAAGCAAAAGGATTTCATGTTTTAATTTTGAAAAGGTCCCAGAGTAGATGTGCATTTTTTGCTCGTACACAAGTGCCAGTAAGTCACTGGGTACTGAGTGTACGACCCAAGCCCCCCCTGCTTTTCTCACCGTCATTGACACACAACTACTGAGGAGCAGCCCATGGTCGTGCACTGGGGCTCTACACGTGGGGCAAGCACTGGGGTTTACCAAACACTTTCACCAGCAGCAGGCCTGGCCCTGAAGTCCTCCTCCTCCTCCAGGAACCTTTCTAATAGAGACAACCAGTTCCCACTGAGCCAGAACTCCATCTTATTCTCTTTCCACACAGACAGCTGGCTGACTGAGTAAGGAGTCATTTCTCTGCACGTTGCATTAAGCACTTCCTCACTGAGTTTGTAAGTAAGTTGTTGGGTTTTTTCCCCTCTAGTTGTGTTTTTTACCCTACTCCATAACTGACTTTCTGAAATTGGGTAGGTGGGTGGGTCATACCTCGAGGCACAGGCATAGCTTGTTATGTGCAAGGTTGGGACCTAGTCAAAGTCCTGTCAAAACCAAGCCAACAAGTGAGCATGCCTTTGTTTATCCTTCTTTCAAGAGAAAACTGAAAGAAAATAAAAGCAGGGTTTGGGGCTGAAGCTTGGATTTTCTTTTGTTGTTCAGGAAAGAGTAGCATGGTAAAAAAAGATTAATAACTAGCCTCTGGGAACACAGTCCAAGCTTAACTGTCTCTCCAAGACTTAACTCTGATGGCTCTCTTGTTTGTAGCAAATATAACCCAGCAGAGCATCCTGCTGACACCAGGACACATGGGGACACCTTTTGTGGTCCTTCCACAGTCAAGCAGGTTACAGACCAGGTTTACAGGCAAGACAGTTTTGATGTGTAGCTGTAACTAGATTCTGAAGAGCATAACTTGCTGCACTGATATTTATGTGTTTAATCATCACCATCGTCTGCTCAGTGCAACTGCAAAAGCTAGAGCATCCAAACCCAAATTAACGACTGATCGCCTTTGTAGAAAGGAACCTCTCTCATTTACTCTCTGCCTTTGAAAAGGTAATACAGCTTAAATATCAATGTTGCCTAAATCCCATTTACAGAGGTAATGAAGGTGGGAGGGGGATTTGCAACTAGGACTGGTTTTATTAAACTGTGGAGCCAAAGCAAGACTCTGAACTTGGACTTCTTCTCTAGTGCCATGGTAGCAACGATGTTCCCAGATAGAGCAAAAGGTGGGACCTGCTTCCTAGACACACCTGACGCTTGTTATGTCAAGTGAATAAAAGCTAAAACCAACTGTTAATAAGTTTCATACCCAACATATCTGCTGGCTGATGGAAGAGCATGCTGTGGTAGGAAATGCAGTTATATGCAAATAATCAGTGATGTGAGGTACTGTAACAAGTATTAATACAAAGCCATACCAGTCCATATGAATGCCAATGACAGACAGGAGAAATTACAGGAGAAAAAGAAAAACAATCCTATCTGCCTTTCTTTGAGTTTCTCAGTACACAGTACTGTGCTATCCAGCAAACTGCCTATTCCAAAGCTCTGACTTAACCTGTTTTTGTCAAGTAAGTGTCTTCTTCATACCTCGGAGACATGCTCCCTCTCCACAATCATGACAAGAAAATTAACAGGTGCATCAAAACTTTCATAAATGTGATTCATTTTGCAAAATAAAAAAACCCCAAGCAACCAAAAGAACCCACACGGCCCGCATAAACAAGAGAACAGTCCTGATTGCCTCAGCTCCTCTCCCCAGGACCGCGTCTCATCAGGCAGAAAGCAGACCCGGCACGGGAACTCACGCTGTCCCGCTGGGCTCCCACGCCCCAGCTCCAGCCCTCCTGCCACCTCGCAGCACCCCAAGCTGCAGCTGTGTCCCCCCCCGGCTCTCGACAGGCTGTGCATCCAGCTCGGCACCACAGACCGGTGAAACGCGGGAGCAGCAGGCGCACGTGGGTGAACTGTCACCAAGCCACACTTCTTCTGTCTGCCTGGTAGTGGTTACGGCACGTTCCTGGGGACACAGCTTAATGTGGCCCACAACTTTGTGTGGCAAATTTAGACGTGGTCCATGACAGAGTGTCATGGTTTAACCCCAGCCAGCAACTCAGCACCACACAGCCGCTCACTCACTCATCCCCCCCACCCAGTGGGATGGGGGAGAAAATCAGGAAAAGAAGTAAAACTTGTGGGTTGAGATATGAACAGTTTAACAGAACAGAAAAGAAGAAACTAATAATGATAATGATAACACTAATAAAATGACAACAGCAATACTAAAAGGATTGGAATGTACAAATGATGCACAGTGCAATTGCTCACCACCCGCCGATCGACACCCAGCTAGTCCACCAGCGGCGATCCCCCGCCCCCACTCCCCCCAGTTTATACACTAGATGTGATGTCCCATGGTCTGGAATACCCCTTTGGCCAGTTTGGGTCAGCTGCCCTGGCTGTGTCCTGTGCCAACTTCTTGTGCCCCTCCAGCTTTCTCGCTGGTTGGGCATGAGAAACTGAAAAATCCTTGTCTTTAGACCAAACATTACTTAGCAACAACTGAAAACATCAGTGTTATCAACATTCTTCTCATACCTAACTCAAAACCACAGCACTGTACCAGCTACTAGGAAGACAATTAACTCTATCCCAGCTGAAACCAGGAGACAGAGCCCCAGGGACCTCTGCTCCTAAAACCCTCCACGAGACGAGTACAGAGTCAATCTTTGATGCCAGACATGCTAAAAGTAAGAAGGCAAGCTTCAAAATTCAGTAAACCTAGCATGTTCACACTAAGATTTTAATTCTCCTGATTTCATTGCTTTGCACTGTTATCTCAGTTACAGCTTGCGTTAATTTACCAATCAATTAAAATATGAAAAGAAGTTATCATGGAAAATGTTTTAGAGTTGAACTGAGAGGCTAAAGCAATTCTAATTAAAGGAGATATTTTCTAAATACATGTCAGTAATTGGAACAAAATTGTCTGAAATTAAGCTTATGTTGGATATTTTTCACAAGTTTGACTTGCTTTAAGAACAATTACTTTTTTTTTTACTTTTAATGATAATTATGCAAGTCTTCTGTAGCTATCACGTTCAGTCAAAATAATCTCTAAGTAAGCACTATTTAAAGAAGAAACATTAACCTGTAAATCTAATTTGCAGTCTCTACTTTAGAAAACCCAGAATTCAGAGCCTTATCATACCAAGTGTTAATTTGCATCAACCCTGTGGATCGTCAGACTCTTTACTAATTCAGTTCACCTGACACAGCAACAATAGTGGCTTCAACAACTTACTCATTTTTATAGCTCATGTTCTGCTCATTCATCCTGCTCCCCATGGCTATTGACCTTACACATAGAAGTGACTCCTGCAGAACCATAAATTAAACAATCGACAATCAAGATAACCTTCAGCTGTATCTGATTTTAAAGGTATTTTCTCACAATTCATTCTGTATTGGCAGCATCACTGGTTGGGCCAGCCAAAGAGAGACACCATTTATTTGTACTACATTTTGCCCTCCCAGCAGTATAAAAATATATAGAGGAGGGAAGTGACTGGCATGCACAGCAGCTCTCTGACAATCCTGTTAGCATCAGCAGAGCTGTTACTGATACTTCATAAATATTTGTACAGCTTCACAGGAAAGGGTTCCTGGGGAATGGCAAAACAGTTCCCAAAGGAGAGCTGAAAACTCTCCACTACCCAACCGCAGTATCTGTAAAGCAAAAACCAGGAGTAACAAAAGTCCTCTATCTGTAGCCATTGCAGACAAATATTGGCTCCAAATACTACTCCCGTGTTAATTATTTCATTGCAGAAACAGCAATACCCTTAACCTATTTACGATAGCTTATTGACATGGGTTGGCAAGCCTCTTGGGTAAGCAGAATATGTGTTACACATCTTATCAGCAGGGAGCCAAATGAAGACATAGCTTCTCCAAGCAGGATACTGGCTTAGTTCTGATACTCACTGAGCAAGCATGACTCTTATTTCAAGCATTACCAATGGTCCCGGGACTTTGATTACTGTTATTAAGTAGAGCCAGCACTAGCCAGACAGTCAAAACCAGGACTTTGCTCCAAACCATTTATTCACATGTGTACATGTGTGTATCATGAAACCACACAAAAATACTGGGATGTCTAGCTAATGTTTGGGTTGCATCAGAAAGTATCACATCTGGCTTCCTGAGGGAGGCAATGTTAGCAATATAACAGAAGCACCTGAGGACTCCGGGTAACATGCAGCTATTGCTTTACCTGGTACTTTAATTCGGGTGTGCGCCATTGTTCTGATACCTCCTAGCAGGGCAAAGCCATGCGGAAGGGGGTGCACAAGGCTTGCAGACTTCAAAATTGTTTTTAAAATTACCATGGGACTCTTGCCTGTACTCAAAACAGTAAAAAAAAAAAGCCCAAATTAAAAATGCAATGCATTAAGTATTGAAACCCAGCTGACTTCTGCCGGCAGTGTGACTAATCGCTGCTCTCTGGCATTTCTGCATGGCTGAGTTAAGGGAATACGAGAGGTGACCTTCCTCCCACTTCACTCCCAGACCCTGGCAGAGAAGTACTATGCCTGCCTGGGCACAGCAGGCACTGTGAAAGCAAGGAGCAATGATGCTGGGACCTCTGAAGTCATCTAACCAGAGTGTTACGAACTATCTAACAGACTGTTGCTCTGCTGCCGGTGGGGTACTGGTGATACTGGTAACATTGGCACTGCAGATCTGGCTGCAGTAAGCGTCCGTTTAATGTCCTCCCTTGCACAGCCTCTACCGCACTTCGGTTCTTTGGGGTTTGCTTTTGACTCCTGAGGTGTCAGTGCCTTCTCAGCGCGCTTCCAGGCTCCTTTCCTATTGCCAGGTTCCCGTGTTATGACTCTGCTTTCCTCAGACTGACCCTGCACTGGCCTGCTGGCTACTGGCTGGGGGACGTGGACCTTGTGGCATGAACCATGGCTGCGTGCCCCCACGGCCGTGCTAAGCTCCAAGCACCACCTTGCCCTGAGCAAGGAAGAAGTAAGCTCCTTTCAAGCACACAACCAGCCTCCTTGCTCTCTGCTCTTTTAAGGATTACCCACCTACACTCACCGCTTAGGAATTTCTCACTTTAACTACAAAACTTAGTGTAATTCTTTGTCCCACTCACTTGCTAAGCGTAGTATTTCTAAACCAGAGCATTTTAGGCATCAACAGGTTCCAAGATTCAAGAGTTTAGGATGAAACACAGGTAAGAACACATTGCTCATACACAGTGAGTAACCAAATACAACTTGAAGGCTAAGTCATTCTTTTTATTTGTTTCTCTTTTAACTGATAAAATATATCTCCCAGCTGAGTTCTTCTACCCAAATTTCAGCACAGTATCTAATACAATATCTATCACAAATATCTATTACACCTGTGTAAGAAACCCTTGAATAACAATGTTTATAAATAAAGCAGCTGACCTAACCTTACCCGTATGTACCCTCCAAAAGCACATCATTAATGCAGAACAATAATCCCAGCCATAAGTTTTGAATTGTGGGGTATTTTTAAGTTAAGGAGAAAAGAATTTATAGAAAATTAACCTTTACTTACAGATTGGAGCACAGAGTGGTATTCCTTTCTAAACTTTGCTTTATTGCTTTCGCAGAAAGAGGTATTACGGAAAGTGCTTTCCCATCCATTAATACTGCAGGGCAGCTAGTTAGCATGGAACAGCTGGTTATACCTAGAAACGGGATGTATCCCCAAAGCCAGTATTCATCTTACTGCCTGGGAAAAAGAAAGATTGGGTTTCTTCTAAGCTCTAACACGTACTTCCAGCTCTGAAGTGACCTGAATACCACGCTTCAGGTTCAGTTCTCCAGTGATCACTCAGGCCAACAGGGTCTGGTGGCCCTATTTGATTCATCACACCTACTTCTGCTCTTGTGCCTCTGCACAACACGTAGCAGATCACAACAAACAAACAAATTTATCTCGGAGCTTTTAAAAAGATGAAACCAGCACTTAGAACGGACCATAAGATCAGTTTTTCCCTGCTCAGGACGCTTTTGTAGTGATTTTGACACATTTGAGGTCCTGCTGGCCTGATGCCGTTAATGAAGGAAGAGTGAAAAAAACACGAAACAGTCCCTACAAGTGTATGTGAAAATACTAAGATGCAAATATTTTTCTGCAATGTATGTCATATATAGGCTGCATGATTATAGTTGTGACAAACATTTTCTTGGAACTTGTTTCACATTACCTCTATAATTTTTATTCATCTCTTCACAAACATAAATACACAATTTACATTTATAGACTTCAACTAGTAAATGAAGCAGTATCTTTACATTATATAGGTATCATTCATACCCCCAAGGTAACAATTTTGACTTGATTAGACTACACTCAATGAATCTAGATCAGTGGAATTTAGACTTGCTAAAGTAAATTTATAATCCATGAGGGACAATCTCTTTATCTTCAGTGCTAACTTTTATCCTCATCACCAAGGGTTTAAGCAACCCTTGAGGAATAAAGATCACAGGTAAAATACAAGATAATCAAATCCAGCGCCAATCTTCTGATAAGTAAGGGTCCGCTCCAACCAGCTGAAGCAGTGGAACGATGAGCATCGCTGTTCAGGAACCCTCAAAACGCAGCTTGGAGATGTTGCAGTGCCAGCATGGTGGAAAAATCATCCAACCTTCGCTGAGAAAGGCAGAAGGCTTGCTTTCTCTGAGGTATGCTCTACTGTGACTTTTGAACCAAGATAAGCTTTCCCAGACATCAAAACAGGGTTGCATCATACACCTCCCATCTTCTTTAGTCCCTGCAAGGATCCAGCTTTACCCTACAGCTCAGCCACCAGCTTCTCATTTCCCCCAGAAAACAGTGAAGTTGTGCCAGCAACACACAGGAGACAAGACTGTGGTAGGGAAGAGCAAGACCAGTCCTGTAAGGAGACAAGAACTGCCATGGTTCAGAGAAGCCCTGCACGGAGCTGGCCCCAAGTGAGGGCAGCTGGTCCCAGTCTCAGCTGCTGGGGCTCAGCCACCTCCCAGCTGTGCCTGATAAAGCAGCAATTAGCTCCTCCCTGGCTCGTTTTACTCTTTCTTTGCTCTGAGGCTTGCTCTGGTTTGTATGCAAGCAGCTCTCCATGAGGATGGAGCTGATGGTGGTGGCGGTGAGTTGGGTTAGTGCCTTGCTGATGGGGTGGGAAGGATGATGGTCTTGGGGCATGAGGGGCTGGGGAAGGCAGAGGGGAGCAGCCCGAGCTGGAAGGGGGTCTGGAGGCGAGTACAGTGGCTGGAAGATTAGTTGTGTACGTGCAGCAATGATTCTTCCCTTTATCTTCAGGAAAGAGAAGGTGAGGAAGCGGTGTCTGCTGATATGTCCCTTATCTAAAATACTAGAGTCAAAGCTGAAAATAATCTGCTTCAACTGCTGTAAATTCAAGTTGTTTGTCACTATGGTTTGGGGTACTTTGTAGCTTTAGATGCCAGCACTGATGATTTGTAAGGCTCGCTAATGTACGAGAGGGCTGAGATGCTCTGTTTGTGGTAGCTGTCTGGCCTCTTATAGGATGAAGTTACAGGAGTAGATGATATACCGTTGGGGCCTCCAGATTATCTACTGCTGCTGGGCAAAAACTGATTCCCTTCAGGGTTTACCAGTAATAGCGACAAAATACATAGACTGTACTAAGATCAAATCATGTTGGATTTATAGGTAGGAGTCGGGATTTGATAACAAATCATGTGGTTTAGGAATATTGCATTTTTTGCCAAAAAAAAAAAAAAAATCTGGCTTGAAATAAGGAGCTGGTAGGAATTGCTCCCCTTCTTGAAACTGAAGCCACCTGGGAGTACTCACAGCTGTGAACTTTTGATGGTATGCAGGCCAGAAGACTGAATTGAACTTATGGTACTGTAGCAATCGGGTCTGATTGCTCTTAAACCTCCCCTGGCAGCCAAAGAGTTCTGGGTTTTGGCTTCTTTCCATTTTAAATGTGGACATTTGCAGTACAGGTATTTCAGTGAAGTCTCCCAGTTTGCACTAAAGTGAACGGGGAGTTGCCTTTTCTGTTGACTCTTTTACAACTTTGGTATCTTTCTCTATTTAAATGAGAGCTGTAGCTCACAGCTGGAAAGTCTGGCAACCTGTGAGGCTAAGCTGATATTGAGTTTCCCCAAGAGCAAAGCAGAAGCACAGTCTGATGAACCATTTCTTAGCAATATTTTTACTGAGTGGACTTCAAAGACTTGGCTTGCTGTTGGGCAACGAGGGAGGAGAGTAGGAGGAACCATAGGGATGCTTGTGACTTAAAATGGAATAATTTAATTTGTAACACCTTTGGAAAATACCAGCTCTGTGCGCGCGTTGCTGTTATTTTCCCCTTGCTGTTTCAATGGAAGGCATGTTTCAAGCTGCATCTTGGTCACAAGTTGGAGGTAGGATGTTAAGTTCTGGCAGGGCCTCTGGGGGATATTTGCGAAGGAATTAGCAGTTGCTTGATGCTGTGGAGCCCAGGAGAAAAGAAGATCCCTGGATCAGCAAGTTTCATGCAGCTGGGCATTGCACAATGCAGTCTTCTTCCCCAGGCTTTTGCCCTGGTACCACTTTGAACCTGAGAGCAGCAGAAGGCTGTATCAGTTGCCTCACACCTAGCTTTTGCTTGCCTCCCACCCTCATAGGAGTGTCCACAAGACAATAATATAGCTTTCTGGAAGCTAAACTGCCTGAGGTAGGTGCTAACCTGAAAAGAAATCTTTCTTTCATTCCATATTAACACATCTTACATCAATCAATTTAATACTGAGACCCAAAATTTATAACATATAGTTTGTAGTAGGAATTGGGGTGTTTATTCTGTTTTTATAAATTTTTTTATCCTGCTTATAAAGATTTTCTCAAAATCTAAAAGCATTTTAGCTTTTTTTATATTACCTTCCCTCTTACATACTCCTAAATCATTTCCAGAGTGACTGGGTTCACTTACAGCTGTGCCATTACTGCACCTAAAATGGTTGAGCGAGAGGTGGCTGGAAGAGTCTGCCTCACTACCGTTAATGGTGAAATTATGGGTGTGTGACACTGCGTGCCTCCAGTTGGTTAGCGCTGCAGCTCTCAAGTACAAAGGTAAAAAGAAATCTGCGTTAATAACTTTATACCAAATACAAATGGGTATATGAAGAGGAAGGAAAAGACCTTGCATGAGTAAAGAGTGAGGAAGACAAGGGCTGAAAAGCTGCTGTGTTTCCTCCATTATGAAGCCAGATGGGTAAAGTGAAGGATATTCATTAGAAACCCGGTGCAGTGATTCAAATAACTGGAGAAAGGACTGCTTCTGTTTGTTTCTAGGAAGCACTTCATTGAACAATGTGATTTCATACTTCATTACTTTTTAACTGTGTACAAAGGCTTATTTGTAGCATAAAGCCTTCTGGTAGTCTAAATAGGAAGCTTTTTTAAGATACTTCCACTGACTCGCAGCGTGGTTGAGGTTGGACTCCTGGAGGTTGTCTTGTCCAACCGCCCTGCTCAAGCAGGGGCCACCCAGACCCAGTTACCCAGGACCATGTCCAGGCGGCTTTTAAATATCTCCAAGGATGGAGACTCCACAACCTCTCTGGGCAGCCTGTGCCAGTGCTTGGTCACCCTCACAGTAAAAAAAAATGTTTCCTGATGTTCAGAGGGAACCTCCTGTGTTTCAGCTTGTGCTCATTGCCTCTGGCCCTGTCACTGAGCACTACTGAAAAGAGCCTGGCTTCATCTTCCTTGCACCTTCCCTTCAGGTATTTATATACATTGAGCTCCCTCTTCTCCAGGCTGAACAGTCCCAGCTCTCTCAGCCTTTCTTCATAGGATAGATGCTCCAGTCCCATAATCATCTTGGTGTTTCTTGGTAGTCCACAGCTATAAAAGCTAGCATGGATGGCAACCCAAGCATCTGATTTGGATTCTGTACATGAGACATACAAACTAGCAAGCAATTAACTTAAGACAGACTAGTAAAGAGAGCTTCTGTCATGGTTTAACCCCAGCCAGCAACTAGCATCATGCAGCTGCTTGCTCACTTGTCCCTGCCCAGGGGGGATGGAGAGTCGAAAACAAGTAAAACTCGTGGGTTGAGATAAGTACAGTTTAATAATTGACATAAACAATAAAATACAATAATAGTAATGAAAAAGGAAGGTAACAAAAAGACAGTGAAATATAACCCAAGAAAGACAAGTGATGCACAATGCAATTGCTCACTGCCTGCTGACCTATGCCTGGCCAGTCCCTAAGCAGCAATCGCCCCCCCCCAGCCAACCCTCCCCCCAGTTTATATACTGAGCATGACGTCCTATGGTATAGAATATCCCTTTGGCAAGTTTGGGTCAGCTGTCCTGGCCATGCTCCCTCCCAGCTTCTTCTGCACCTCCTTGCTGGCAGAGCGTGGGAAACTGAAAAAGCCTTAACTTAGTATAAACACTACTTGGCAACAACTAACACATCAGTGTGTTATCAACATTCTTCTCATACGGAATCCAAAACAAGACACTATACCAGCCACTAGGAAGAAAATTGACTCTATCCCGCCAAAACCAGGACAGCTTCTAACATGTAGAAGCATTAAATAAATGCAGACTAGAAGTGACTGTTTTGTGGATAGTAGGAGACTCTTTGCTGGAATAGGACTAATTTCTTTCTATGGAATGCCTGGACTCTTCAGTCTACGTACCTGTTAGATGGATTTTTTTAGGTTATGGTTTCTAAATGAAACAAACTGATCTCTTCTTTCCCAGCCGTTGTTTCTGTTAGGGGAGCATCCCTGACAGTTGTGGATGTTTACAGTGAGGATTAGTCATTTAAATGTAGTTTATATTTATATACATTTTTTTTAATGGCATAAGGGAGTTTGTTAAAATGGGCTGTGTAGCTAGTAGAAAATTGTGCTAAATTAAATCAAGTCTGTCTTAAACTTTTGTCATTTGTTTCTTTAAATTACCTGGTTAAGCCTCCGCCTAGTTGCTTGCAGAGTGATTAAGTGCTTACCCATGAAATATCCTGTAAATACTTAGATTGCTAACCCTGGGCTGCAGTGTGTCATTGTGATAAGGCTAAAAATATCTCCCAGATAGATAGAGGTCATAATTACTGTCATAATTCCATCTTTCAGTATTTGCAGCATAAGAGGAAAAACTGGAAATATAAAGCCTCTGAGACTAATTCCTTAACAGAAAAGCTTTTTAAGTACCACTAATTTCAGCGAGAGCACCAAGAGTTACAGGCATGCATGCTCTACCAATGAATAGTGTTTCTACTGAAGATAGGATAAGGTGTGTAAAAATCTGGGGGGCTAAAGCATACCAGAAGCAGGATTACTATTATGTTGTTTAGAATCTTCCTTTTTTTTTCTTTTTTCTTTTCCCCTTATACAAACATGTTGATATTGTCATATTAAGTCCTGCTGAGGAAAATACACGATGGTTATGAAATACATATATGAAATACATGTGGGCTTAACCCTTCTGAATGGAAAATGGAGCAAAACCTGAGCTGTCATCTTTCAGAGAGCTTTAGTAGCTGAGTTGCTTGAGAAACCAAACAAAAAGGTGATGTTGCCTTTAGCTCCTGTTGGCTGTCTGGAGTTAGGTGTGCCTGTGATGGTAAGGGGGGTGTTTTTGTAAAGGCTCAGGTGTGATGGCAAGGCTCTTCAAGTGCTTATGGAGTCTGACCTATAAAGGAGACTGAGGAATGCTTGTTGGCCACTGCAAGTCCCAATAGGAGATTTGTGCCTATTCACAGCTATTGTGAGAAACTCTTGTCTAGGCCCAAAGGCAGAATTTAAAGTATGTGGAAAACTTTGTAATGAACCTTAATTTCTAGATGCTGGATGCTTTCTGGCATAGGCGAGAACCATGGTTTTAGCATTTGGGGCCCTACAGTGCTGATTAAGTCATCTTGTCACTATAGTTCTTGGTCTTTTTTTTTTTTTTTGTACTTTTATATAAAGTTTTGTAGTTGAGAAGTAAATATCGCAGAAATTAATTCATCATTATGAAGTCCAATGCCCTTAGGTCAGTGGGTTATAGGAAGTCAGCAGCCACAGATGACAAGTTCTTAACGCCTGCAAGTGAATAGGCAAGACCCACAGCTAAAGTGTAGCTCTGCTTTTTAGACTTGTTGTGAAAGGGAGTGGTTTGGACCGCTTAAAGAATCACTTCCAATGGTATTAACAAAAGAAAAATGATTTAATAGGAATTTATATAAAAGTGTGACTTCACAGAATTTGATGGCAAGGTTCACTCTATTACTTTAATACATGGATGAAATCCCCCTTGTTTTCTAAACTCCTGTTGGAGCCTAGGTGTGGCTGGATCAACTCCTAGTCCCAGTCTTGGCCAACAGTCTATCTAAAGGGATTGTGAATATAATAGCAGCCTGAGATTCATTCACAGCTGAATAAAGTTCACGACAGTAATTTAAGTATAGATTTGAAAAGCAATAACTTGTAATATACTTGCTATAGAATATCCAGGTTAGGACCCACATACGTGCATAAAAGCACTAAGAGATACACATATAAGCAAGTAAAAGAGGTATAACTGTTAAAAATTCCCCTTGAGTTCAGTGAAAATATTCATGTCGAATGCTTCAGCGTCTTTCTCAATGGGTGAAGAGTCGAGCCTCAAAGAGCGGAGAGTATCAGCCCAAGTCTCGTCGGCTTTTGGCGAGACCTCTGATCTTCACAAACAGAAAAGTTTGCAAGCTCTGAGAGGCATCAGAGGAGATGCTGGCCGCAGCTTGCTGCAGTCCAGGAGAGCTCAAAGGGTCTCGGTACCACTGCTTGTATGTTTGGGAGATGGCTGGCTTTAGTCGTAAGCAAATTACTAGGATTCCAGCTGCGCTGGTACTGTTTCATGTGAGTTATGATTCAGATAAGGAAGATTCCGGGGCTGTCAGAGAATGACTTAAGATTCAGATATGGATGCTCCAAGGTTGTCAGGGGAGGACTGGAATGTCTCAAGGTTGTTACGAGAGAACTAGTTATCTCTACTTGTTTGTTTGTTTGTTTTGTTTTTGCCAGACAGCAGGACTCCTTGAGATGGTCCACATGACTCCCTGTCATAGCTGTGTGAGAGTTCCAGGTACAGTCAAGGGATGCTTAACTGCCCAACTCATTACACTTATGCTAAGGCCTAGTGAGACTTCCTGAATTCATAAATCAGCCCAGAGAAGGGGAAAGAAATGCACCACCACAAGAGTCCTTGTAAAAAGTGTCTCTGAAAAGTCTGTCCCTCTGATGCCATACCAAAAATGCTCAGTTTACTAAAAAAAAAAAAGAGAGAGAAATCAGATTTAATTTAGAGATCATATTATTTTCTTGTGTGCTGCCAACAACAAAGGCAAAAATCTGGCCTAGAGTGTCCTTAATTACTCACTGGCAACCTAATTTTCTTGAAATTTGGCTTTTGCTGACACCTTTGTAGCTACATTAGTTTTAAATCTGCTTAAGCCTGCTGAAGATGTCATAGGTAGAGAGTGGGTTTGCGAATTTATTCCTTGACTCTTACTGAAAGTATGTGCAGTATAATATAGTACTGGTTAATACCAGGGGGAAACGAGGGATTTGTTCCAGGAATGCTCTTGGAGCAGCAGAGAGGCTGCATTCTGCCTCTTGTGCACTGCCTGAGCAAGGGGATGCCCATCTATTCCCAAAACACTTCTCTAGGGCTTCTGGGGGGGGGGCAGAAGGAGGATAGGAGTAAGGAAGCTTCTAGCAAAACCCACTTCTTTAGAATTATGGCAAGGAGTTTCAATGTGCACTAACACCAGTAGTTTATCAGGATGCTATACTAACATGTATATTAAATCTGCCTATTCAACCCTGTCACATCAAGAGATTTTGGGAACCAAAAGTGCAATTCAGTCCATGACAGACCCTGTGCTTACATGTTTAAAAGATGGTTTGTGATGACAGAATAATAGTGTTTCTTACACGTCCCCACTCGGAGATGTGAATACAGATTGCATTGACATTAAGCTGTAACTCACAGATAAATTTTTAATGCAGAATCAGTTCCTATATTGCAGTCTAACTTTTAAGCTGAAGGCTACGCATAAATGTTTGCAAACTTCAATCAAGAAACTTCAATGGGGATGTGGGAATAGGTAATTGGCCAAATTATTTACTGACTTTGATATGAATGCTTATTTGGTGCTTGGTTCCCTGGAGCTGAAGGAGGAGTTAATTGCCCCAACCTTCAGTCTCTGTTCTCTCTCTGGCTCCAAGATAAGGGCATATTTCTAAGGTGATTATTACTTAATTACCTACATTATGCTGCTAATACCCACCAGATAAACACAGCTTTCTTTTTTAAGTGTTGCTGAACAAGAATATTAAGTGGTCCCGGATTGGGGCCAGGGGAGCCAAACTGGGATGCTGCCCTTCCCTGCCCTCCCCCTTGGTGGGGAGGACAAGGCCTGCGAGTGGCTGATGGGCTGGGAGCCTTCGGAGGCTGGTGGTGCCTCTCCTGCAAGGAGAGACTGGCCATGACATGGAGGTGTCAAGGCAGCTGGCTTAGGAGCCAGCTGTGAATTTTTTTTTTAATTTTTATTTAGTTTGTCATAGATAAACATTTGTTAAACTACCATTGGCATAAGCCTGTCCTGTTACATACAGTTGTCTCCAGTATATGTATCAAATAACTGAAATAATACCGCATCGTCATCTATATTGCTTCTTGAGGCACTTCTTGCTGGAAGAGTAGTCTGTGGGACTGGACTTTTAGATGTGCTTCATTATAGTATTAATATTTCTGATCTTGCCTTGTCACTTCTGGCAGTCTAGGAGGGGAGGGTAGATGAGTGTGGAATTTCTTGGTTTTAATCACATCACTTAATCTAATTCTTTTGCTAGGTACATGTTGTTTGAGAGAGGTATAACTACTACTATTAGAAACTAGAAAAAAACCCAACTTATTTTCTTAAGCATCTGTCTATATCAGCTATTCAGGCAAAATATATTAAGAAAAAAATCACTTTCACCATATAAGCTGTTTACTGCATTAACTGAACTGCCATATTTTATCCAATCTCTGTGCAAACAGATGTGCTATAATCTTAATTTATCACTTGTCTTTCCTTTGCAACTGGGTTAAAAAACTAAGAAGTAAATGCAGTGACTGCAGACAAAGCTGACAGGCTTAAGCTGCAGTATGTATGCTAAAGTATTTTTCAAATAGCTTTGAAAGGTGTGATTATGCCTTCCTGATTTGGTTTATATCGAACCATAAAGAGCCCTAAAATCAACAGTGTCATGAAGAGATGTCATTTGAGAGTGTTTGTAATGAGCCTTTAAGAAATGTGACTTAGTTGTGTATAATGACATTATACTTTTCATAAAGTTGTTATTTTAAGTCAAGTCAAGCTTTCCAAGAATCTTTCAATGGGGGCACTGCTTTGAGCAAAGAGATGGAAATGTACCAGGTTTGTGCACTTGGTAGTAATTTCTAAGGCACAGGAGATGTCATAAAGTGAGTAGCAACATTGACAAGCTTACAGAATTTTTAATTAAAAAGCTATGTGTGGTTTGGGGTTTTTTTATGTTCAAATGCTGATGATCTCTGAACATGTGGATGGAAAAAGCCAACCAAAACCACACATGTGAGTCTATGCCTGGGAAAGCAAGTCTAGAAGAAAAGCAGATGAACAAGAGTGGCATTTTAGAAAATATTTCTCTCCTAATCCCATTTTTCTAAATAATGTTATAAGTACGGTGATTCATAGGAAAACAGAACCAAACTGTCTTCAGGAACAAGAATGTAAAAAGTTATCAGAAGAATTCCTTTGCCAAATGCTACTGAGGTCCATACTAAGTGGGTTAAGCTGGAAGTCAGTGGTCCCATCTATCACTTACTGCCTTTTCTGTGGAGGCTTGCTTGTCTTGAGGCAGTGTGCTCTGGTGGCACAGGAGGGGTATCCTAGCAAAACTCTAATCAGCAGGTCGAAGGGGGTGACTATTCCCTTTTATCTGGGGAGACTGGGCGCCGGGTCCAGCTTTGGAGACCCGGCTCAGCCCCTTGCCACCGACTGGGTAGCACAAGCTGCACTGTGAGAAACCAGATGAGAGTGAGTGCAAAACCAAAAATAATTCTCTATCACTAAAGCTATCATTAATTTTCCTTCCTCAGCAAGCAAGCAGACATTTTGGGGAGAAAAAAATTCAAGTGTAGGCAGCAGACAGATGGATACCATGGTATATCTTGTTTGTGTACAAAGCCTGGCTCATATTTCATAATAAAGTCAACTGCTATTTTGATGTTTTACTGCCATTTCAACTAGTTTTACTTTTCAGCTCGTAAGCATCATCTTTACAGGAACTGCAATTTAGGGGATGAAATAACATTCTTATTCTGCTCATGTTCCAGCCACTCAGGTTTTTCATTTGTTCACATCTGTATTTTTATAGAAAATTGATAGGCGCTGTAATTACAGCCTGCTGAAAGCAAGTAGGTCAGAGCTACGCTTTCCATTCCAGAGGGGCTGTTGGGACTGGAAAGACAGAAATACATCTGGACAGTTATTCTTCCTGTGTGCTTGTCTGTGTGTCGCAGCCATTCATTAGGCTCCTCACAACTGCTCACCAAAATACTTTCAGAGGTATTAAACAAAATCAGCTAAAGCATCTGTGTTTAAAAGGTCCCTCCCTACTCATCTGTCATACTTCTCTTGGCAAAAGATTTTTTCAGGGCATTGTGCAAGATAGTGCATTGGCTCAGAGTTATGCTGTCAGGGGAAAATTTCTTGGAGCGCACTGATGACAATTCCTAACATAGACGATTGAGGAGCTGGGGAGGGGAGATACCCTGCTGGACCTCCTACTCGTAAAGAAGGAAGAACGGGTAAGGGATGTGAAGGTTGAGGGCTGCCGTAGCTGCAGCAACCATGAGATGGTAGAGCTCAGGATCCCAAGAGCAAAGGAGCAAGGCAAAAAGCAGGATCATGTCCCTGGGCTTCAGGAGAGCAGCCTTTGGTCTGTTCAGGGACCGGGAAGAATACAGAGATACTGTCCAATTCTGCAGGGATAGGGTTAGGAAAGCCAAATCCTGGTGAGGGATATGAAAGGTGACAAGAAGGACTTCAACAAGTACCTCAGCAGCAAAAGGCTGACGGCGGAAAACATGGCCCTGCTGCTGAAGAGGACCTGGTGACACAGGATGCAGAAAAATCTAAGGTATTGAGTCCCTTCATCTGTCTTTACTGGTCAGACTAGCCTTCAGGAAGCCCAGGTCCCTGAGACCAGAGGGGAAATCTTGAGCAAGGGAGAGCTCCTCCTCCTTGGTGGAGAAGGATTGGGTTGGGGAACACTGAAACAAACCGGACATATATAGGTCCATGGGATCTGATGGGATGTACCCTAAAGTGCTGTGGGAACTGGTTGATGTCATTGCAAGGCTGCTCCTGGTTATCTTTGGAAGGTCATGGGAATCAGAGGAAGATCCCAGGGACTGGAAGAAAGTAAATGTCACTCTGATCTTCAGGAAGGAGGGTCTGGGTAACCCTTAACTTTCCCTACTTTTGTTTGCATTTAAATCAGCGATGTGGATTATCAGTGGCAGTAACTATTGTATCTTCTGTTTGTTCGCTTATTTATTAATGCATAAAACTTCATTTGTGGGTTAGGCACCAGTCACACTTGGCAAATGTATACAGAGAAGCGCAATTGCTGTGAACTGTTCATTATAAACATGGTCCTTCAACATCCAAAATGCCATCTTTAGTAAAGAAAAATGGATGGGTTTGCCACCTGTTTTTGCAGGGCCAAGGTTACACACCAAATAATCTGTCCACTGGACTTCCACTTCACCTGGGCTGGGATTCAGAAAGGTTACTGTATCTGATCAAATAGTTGCCTATTTCCATATAAAATTCAGGTGAATTATCCCAGTCTTTGTCATTTATGTGGCCTTTTTCCTAACTCCATTAAATCTAGCTTATGAGACACAGCAAACTATTGGATGCTGTCCCTTCCTCTATTTTTTGCTCATTTTCCAAAGAATTTAAATATTAGTCAAAGAGGTATCAGTTACTGCGGGGGCAGAAGGAATTCCACCATGTGCAGATGAAGTGTTGTTGCAATACTGCTATCTGTTTCTTATATTCTTTGTTGTTTTGTTTAATACCAAGATGGGATCTATCCCCAGAAATTAGATTTGTAAGCTGCAGAGATCTTCCTCTGAGCTAGTTACCCTAGGCTCTCTTTCCATAGTCAGGAAATAAGTGCTTCTGAAGTATAGTTTCTTTAAGGTAAATATTAGTTAGAAGAGGTGAGAAAACTAGACATTTTCGAAGTGTTTATCTGACTGTACAAAGAGAGTGACTAATAAGAGCATGAATAGTTCATCTGTAAATACTATGTTTCAGAGACGACAATGAGATAGGACAGATAGTGTCTCTGCTTTGTTGTTTCTCCCCGCCCCCCGTGTATGCGCTATCTTTCTTTAAGACTAGTACGTAGGAATTCTGTTCAGCTGTCCTGGTTTATGACTTTTAATAAGCATGCTAACATAGAACAGTTTTCAATTTAAAAGATCCCTTTGTGTTGGCTGCAACAGTTTGCTGCAGTGCTGGGATGCCTGGGAAAAATGAGCTGAATCAGCCCACTTGTGGCAGCTCCTCTGCTGCTGTCTCAGACAGAGGTGCTTAGAAAAGCAGTTGATGAAAACACTACCTTCCTCTTCTGAAGGCAGCTGCTGCACTTGCATGCAGCTGTTCTTTCTAATGCGTAGATTTAAGTTGCAAAAAGTGTAATTTTTTGCTGGCATATCATGAAAATTTAAGTGGCACTAAAGACAGAAGGTAGGCTCCCAAAGACATGTGAGCCAAGGAAGATTGTGCCTTTGGCCACAGGAACAATTTTTCAAGACCATGGCATACAGCTGATGATTACTGACACCTGTTTTGCTTGTAAGATGGAATAGATCTCTTTCTGCTTAAATATTTTTTCCACTAAAAGTTGGTTGGTTTTTTTTTTTCCTTTTCATACCCCACTGTTATTAATTTACACCTTGGCTGAATTTGTGACTGATTTTGTTGCTGGGGGAACAGACTTCTCAGCTGTATGGCACAACATCTTCATTTCTGTGTGACAGCAGACAGGATCCATTACTCAGTTTTGTGAGTGTTTACCTTCAGCTGGGTTTTTCTTAGGGCAACTCTCTCCAAAAGGCAATTTGTAGTGTAAATGTTTAAAAGAATATTTTGGTCTTTTGCATAAATCCAAAGCTTGCCCATTACAGTACACTTTTAATTTGGCTGAATTCAGCTTCCCCCCCCCCCCCCCTTCATTTTTTAACTATAGAAACAACAGAAGAGAGGACAGAACCCTCTGACCCAGGACACTCAGGTAACAGGAATGGTCATGTGCATACTGACAGTTTGTGTCTGGGTCCAGTATCTCTGACCCAGGGGGGCTGGTGTCTCATAACTTAACTATCCCATCTATTGAGATGTGAACACCTGAAGAGCCTTGTCTTGGTCCAAAAAGAAATAATGCCACCACCAACGCCCTCCAAGGAGAGCTCTTTCATAGTGGAAGTTCCCCTGCAGATGAAGCCCCATTAGCAGAGGAACTTCTCCACTCTGATTTTAATTAGATCCATCAATCTTGCATCTTCTGTGAGAAAATGAACTGATCTGACTGTAATGTTTCAGCTCAAGGGTGTTTTGTAATAAAAATTTAAACAAATATGCTATCAACCACCTTGTCCATTCTGGGCTGTGCAGCAGGGTGTCTCTCCTGCTTTGATAGTTAGGCATGCATTTGGGATGGAGAGCTCTTTGGTGCAGGAACCTAATTCTTCTCCTGAAAAGTATCATGTTGCCTTTATTTTGCCTGACAAAATAACAGTGTAAGGGGCTGGTTAGCGCTCAGAGGAAAAGCTTACGCGAAGAAGTGCGAGAGTGCTTACTGCTGCATGGTTCATTGAGGACCAGACCCCCAGCCCCCTTGAGAGAAGCCCCATGGCAAGCTGGTGAGAAGTGGGCTCCAGTCTGTTCCCCTGACCAGCCAGGTCCTTCAGGATGTGGTACTGAAGCATGATTTTAAGCTGAGAGTACCTTCCTCACAGGTAAGAGCATTACAGAGCTCTGGTATCTGCTGCCTTAGCAATCAGGGTACAGGGGGTGTTGTAGATTTGAGCACCTTCATAAATTGTTCTCAAAGTAAGTCAGGCCCTAGTGCTGATCCATAGACCCCTCTTCTGCTGCCTTCAACGCTACAAACTTTTAATTAAAATATTTACTTTTTTAAAAGACAGATTTTTGTGGTTTAATCGATTCTTTAATCTACCAGTCTCCTCCTCTTTGACACATTTGTTGTTCTAAATACAGAACTTAATTGGGCTCAATATATTGTTATTTCTATAATTAAATTCCCTGTTAACTGCTGAATCACAAATGCTGTGTGAAAAACCCAGTTCTTCCCTACAACTTACTTAATTGTTAAGCATCCTTTCACAGAGGGATAGTGTCATTACTTGGTCATTTATGTTTTACATTTGTTAGAGTTTGAAAAAAAAAAAAATTAATAAATACTAAACACGAAAACAGTGCCAACTATTACTATAAGGAAACAGAATTGTTAGGGTTGTGGACTTTTTTTCTCCTCCTTTAAGCACAGTTGTTCTAATGCAGTCATTGTTAACACAATTTCCATTAGCTTAATGCAAATACCTAAAATCAGCCCATGGTAGGACTAGAAAGTACATTATTTCCTGACTGAATATCTAATGCTGTGCTTCAGCTGAGCATGTTGACTGAATGCCATCAAAACTTGAAGGCTAATTTTCCGTTTTAATATTTGACAGGGCTTCATGCATTATTGCTGTTTCGTAATATGTATATATAACATTTTTAAAATAAAAGCAGTCTGCTTCTCAATGATCAAATTTAATATCTGTCATGAAAGTGAGAATGATTCCAGACTAAATCACTAAAGATCAAAAACTGGAGAAAATATGCACAGATTTATGAGGAGAAAACACTGCTTAATCTCATTTATAGAAATGCAAACCAACACTGAAAATGCTAGCACATAGAAATGGGCTATCACAGCACCCTAGTGTTAAAATTAATCTTCTTCAGAACGAAATTTTCAGCATTTAGCAATGAGAAGTGCCATCCTTGAACACCACAAAACTTGAAAGAACTCCATACTTTTTCTTATGTTACTGCAATATATTCCTTTTATTTATTATTGTCTCAGAGGAAGAATGTTACAATGTAGTGTTTGAAGCAGCATTTACTTGGCAGCAGAGGACAAAGGATGCATACAAACACAGGCAGAAAAACAACTTTATACATAACCTCATATTCAGAACAAAAATAAAAGCCACCAAATTCACTACTGAGACCTTTTTTTACTTATGTAGGGGAGTATTTTTAAGGATTCTTTGCCTAGAGAATGATGTAGCTTGATAAAAGCAAAGTACTTTGCAGAGAACAGAATATAAAGCTATTTCCAATACTACTCATGAAGATAGGTCTGAGGTAGAAAGGTGGTCATGGCTTTCCTCTTCTGTAAAATGTGGGGTTTTTTCTTCTCAAAATTACTACACTACTTTTTTTTAATAGATGAAGCATTTATAGGAGCCAGCATCTTCTCTTCCCACTTTGACAATTTTGCTCCACTCACTCGGGAATAATACTTAGCATTTATATAGAGCTTTTCAAACACTAACTAAGCAAGCTCTACAACACCTTTGAGAGGTAAGTACTATCATCCCCATTTTACAGATGGGAAAACAGAGGCAGAATGGTTAAATAATTTGCCGAAGGGTTCAGAAAGAACTGGCGTCGGAGCCAACACTAGCACGTGGTCAACGCTGTGCCCAAATCACTCCTTGAGCAGCAGCAGCAGTCCAGGAGTGAATACTGTGGGTGCAGGACAGTCTAAGTTGGCACCACTTCACAAAAACACTAGAAATTCCTGACCTGCTGTCTTAATGTCCTCTAGCGTTTTTCGGTAGCAGTAAAGAATTTACAACTCTTCCAATACCATTTTGAGATTTTTTTTTTTCTTCAGTAATAATTAAGAACAACACAGTTTAGTTTCTCTCCACTATACATGAAATATATTGCATGCAGTTTTACCAATAAAGGGTGTCCTGAAATTAAAGCAAGTGTCCATGCAGCATTGGTAAACTCTGTGAAGGCAATAAAATCTCTTATGACAATTTTAAAACTAGAGATCAGCTGATCAGTGACATAACTTTCCCGTAATTATCCCTACTTAAAGTACATAAATAAATGATTTCAAAGATAAAGATGAGTTGCAAGATTACAATGCCAAATGATAGTATCTAAGCGCATTGCAGTTTTGAAGAAAACGTTCCATTGCTAATAGTATTGGAAAGGGCTTTCTAATTGTCTCTTCATTTCCAAGAGGCAAACAAAAGGAGACGAGGATCTCACAGAAATGAGCTTTACTTCACAGACTGTAAATTCCAAAACTTGAAGCAAGTTTGGCACAGCAGGGAACAGCAAAGCTTTGTCTCTGAACAAAGTTGGGAAAGATTACACTAACTTAGACCTTACTACAAACAACTTAAGCTATCATCTAAGTCCTCTTTTTAGCTATCTCCTGATTCAAAGTAAAGTAAGGCTCAAAAAAATAATCCTCCAAATGAGTGTGTTGGCTGGAAATAACTAAAAGAAAGTTAAAAATACCATTTTGGTGCATGAGGAAGATGATTTGAAATGAGAGTCTACCTTGTTTAATAGAGTTAAAAATACTGTAGCTTGCACCCAACGGCAATTTTTGTTAATCAATAACAGTAATGCAGATTATGGGAACTTCATATGCCAATCCTGAAAACAACTCAAGGGTATTCTGAAATCTGTGTGGTCAGATGGTTAGCGTATAAATAATCATTACAGAATATTAAATGTGTGAGAATATAACTAAAGGTATTTTACAATGTAAAAGCAAAGAGCTAAAAGGAATGTATAAATGTAACATTTTGCTCCAAACTCCTTATGCAGTTCTCTTTACGATTATCAAAAAGAACGTATATAAAGCCCCTGCCCCTTTTCCCGCGGCTGTATATTTATACAAATCAGTGACAAATACTCCACTGCTCGTTAATTTACAGTTGCATAGAAAGGGAAGAAGAAGAAGAAGAAGAAAAAAAATCAATACTATAAAAACCACATCCTCATCTTTGGGTATTCAGTGTTTTACTATTTCAAGTAGAACACGCAGTCAGAGCGATCGGCATGTTCAGGGTCCCATGCAGCCTTCTGATGAAGTGGAACTCGCAATCGATGCTTTGTAGAAAAGGGTTGTACTGCACGTCAGGAAGCGCTGGTCGACGTCCAAATGAACACTTCACATTGCCTGTCATGATGAGAAATAACCCTGTCAGTACCACATTAACACATGCAGAGAGCTCTAACTGCTCTGGGCTCGGTTCAGTTAGTTAAGGATTCTGAGGTCATTTTACAAACCCCCTGTATTTTAAAAATTTAGATGTATTGGCCCAAGACTCAGCAAATCACTGAGGCATGTAGTTAAGAGAAATCTAATTTTACTATACTGCAGTGCTTAAAATTCTTGTTGAGTAAGGCCTAGAGGATGTTAGCCTACAGAGCAGTAAATATAGACTCTCCATGTTCTGCCTAAACTTTTTTTCTATGGATGCAAACTACTGTCCTATCTGAAGCCTAAGTGGTAAAAAAGGGAGAGTATACAGAGTCTGGATTTGGAGGCAGCCCTTTCAAATGTGAAGCTTATTTCCAGGGTCCTGTTTCAGGATTCTGTTCCTGAACAGACAAACGTGCCTTCTCTAATGGTTCTGGAAGGGTAGATTTGCAGTGAGACCATTTGGGAATCATCCTGTACCTAAAAAAAAAAATCAAATGCTTTTTCAGGAAGATTAGTATTATTCACTGATTCACTGAAAGCTATCTCTGTGCCTGCTCAGAGGAAGGATTTCTGAAAAATGCTAGTTTAATTCACTGATTTAGCTTATCAAGAGATGAAAACACAAAGTCTGAGTTAACTGAGTACAGGGCATGATTCATCCCATTCTCTTTAGGAATTCCTGTTTGGGAGGACAATCTTACTATCCTAGATATTGCAATCCAAAAAAGCGTTTGCAGAGCAATATTTCTGAATTTTTAGTTATTCATTTGGGGGAGGTCTGACCTTGCAAACTGTGGATTAATGGGCAAGGTGAAGCAATCTGGGGGAGTAAATAGATTCTTTCCCTACCACTTAGTTCTTCTCAAGTCTCACACAGCAATTTGTGGTAGTCTTTAAAACTTATTTAACAATGAAACTTCCAAAAGAACTCTGCAACAACACAAGATTATGTTGTTCCTTCTTTGTCGTACGTGGGCTCCAATGTCAACCTAAACCTATAGCAAGTGTTTTTCCTATTTTTGTTACTTATAACAGAAATTTAACTCATTATTCATACCAGTTAGATTTTCAAGAACAAGTATCTAAATACCAGATTGCTTTCCACATTTTTGTGAACTCTGAAAGCAGCCAAATTTCTGCTTTGGGTTTGTAAAGTGGTTGCCTACTGGGAGAAGGCAGCTTAATCTAATGCCTAAGATGCTGCGTGGCTCTTGATCCTTGCGCCCTGGTGCCCATACCTCCTGAAACTGGAGGACCAGGACATATGGATGTCTTTGCAAGAACCAGCTTTGATCTTGCAAGCTGATGCTGGCTTGAAACTAATTGGCCAGGATAGATCCAAGCTGATTCCATCTGGTTAGCATCCCAGAACTGCACACCATAGTACATTTGGTAATGCCTGAACTAGTAAGGAATTTTCCAGAATCTAGCCTTCCTGTTACATTGGTCTAGCTTCCAAAGAAACCTCTAGGGAAAAATATAGAAAAAAACCCCAGACACTTTGCTTTAATGGAACTTTTCCACTTGCTTTACTTTGCTTCCAATAACTATGCAAGTATGTAAACATGTCTCATACCTGTGGTCTGCCAGTGAAACTTGCTGCAAATAGAAAAAAAAACAAAAGAAATTCAGAAATTTACATGATTCTGCATCTTGGCAGTTTAAAAACAAAGCCAGTATCAGGAAAATATGTACTACAGAAGAACAAAAAGACTCCTATCTTTTAAAAAACTAAACATTTAACTAGGAGTATGTTGTAAAGGTCTATACACAACTTTATTCACAAATTTACAGCATTATGAATATATAGTTTATATGAATTGTTCCTTTTTCACCACTTGTGACCATATAGACCTATGGGCAGTGTGCTATAAAATCGTCTGTTCAAAGGCTCTGTTCTGGAAGTCACTCGGATGCACAGGCAAGACTGCTGCACAATGTTGCACACCCACCTGGTTCTGAGGACCAACCTCATAAATAAGGAAGGAAAAGAGGCATTATATCCATAATCAAAGGATCTGGGGAGCAAAAAAAAAACCCCAAACCCAACCATTAAGAGCAGTGCAGGCCCTACTATATGAATAACTGCTTCATAAGAGATACTTGGACTAAGCAGAAATACCGATTTCAAGATGAATTATAACCTGAAACCCATAAAAACTAATACAGCAAATAAGAAGTCTGGCTCTATGATACAGTCAAGGTGGGATAAAAATAATCTCAGATGCTAGTAAGGCTCAGATGCTAGTAACTCCTTAATGAAAGCTGCGGCCAAGGTGGGAGAGACCAGTAGTAACGAGGCTGTGAAAAAATAGCTTTTTTTTTTTTTTTTTTAAATAAACGGACGTATGTTGAACATGAAGGCTGTTCTAATAAAATTTAGCTTGGGTATAATTAAAAAATGATACAGATATTATTTTTTAAGGCTAGGAATACAGTGATGCCTTAAAACAGATTGCGTAGGGAGTCCATGGAGTTTGCGTCACTAGAAGTTTTACAGAACAGGTTAGACAATTGCCCGTCCAGAAAGACAGATCCATCTCAAATGGCCACAGGAAAAGATGAGGGACTAGATGGTCTGTCACGGTCTTCCCTAGCAAAACTCAGAGTTGAATGCACTTTGTTGGGAAGGCCAGACTTATAATCCTCATTCCAGGCTTCTAAAAGAGTATATGAATCTTACATGGTTAAAAAAATATACTCCTAGTAACTCTCCCAAAAGTAAGAGATGTTACAGAACGACTGAAGAAGACCAAACAAAGGTAGTACGTCCTAACTGGGGCATGCTGGTTTGGTTTGATTTCTGCAGCAGCATGTCAATGACAGAGGGAAAAGTCACATGAAATTTGGAACTGTGACTTCTTTTAATCTTAAATGCTCAGATACACTTCACAATATGAAAGGATGTGGGGCCCTGGTTTTCACTCAGAGTCCCCTCCTGCCTCATTCAGGGTATTGTTTTCACGGATATTAGGTTCTCTTTTTTCCATGTTTCCTGGTCGCAGAGAACAGCCATCATTATCATAGCTTGCCCTGACAGAGGGCAATTTGTTTTAAATTCATTTGGGGCAAATGACCAGGTAGCTGTATAATTCTTATACATGCAAGACAGGAATTTGGAAAAAAAAAAAAAAAAAAAAAAAAAGAACAGATACTGGAGTTGCATTTTCTACTGATTTGTATATACACACACGCCCTTGAGTTGTGCTGAGTAGCATCACTAGCTGTTGACTTTGAGAAGAGATGCTCCTTAAAATCTAATCCTTAATTTGCAAAACTATGGGCTTTGAACTGCAGTTCTTCACAGCCAAGCAATACAGATACAAGAGACAGAAGGGGTATTTTAACAGGGTTCACTGAGTTTACAAAATAGAGTAGAATTCCAATCTCGATGCTTCTGCGAGAACTGGGCATAAACACCGTCCCTGTCACTTCTGACTTTTAAAACTGACCATCATTATTACATTTCATTTGAAAGAACTGTTGAAAGTTTAAGAATATATCAAAGTTTCCACTACTGTTTTTCTAAGGCAAAGAGCTGAAGGTGTAGATATATATGTATGTATGTAAAAAAAAAAAAATACACTGAATAACAAAGTTGCCACTTTACTCTCCCTGCCAAAGCCAACAATCTGTATGAAATACTGCTGGAAACGGAGAGATAGCTACTCACTCTTGTAAGTGAAGTGATATTCTGGAATATCACCACCGGAAATATATGTCAGCTGATATAAGCCATGCATAGGAAACTAATTAGTTTTCCTTTTGATCTCTCTTTAATAGATGCTGAATAAAATACCAACTTTCAATACATTTAAGCAGAGGAAGGTGTTATGTGCTGTGTTAACTCTTATTTTCTCTGGTCAATTAGTTTCATAACTAGTTCAATAATTAGTTCAGGCAGTCAGGATTGGGCTATGGTCCCTCCTGTTGCCTAAGGCCTTTTTTTCAAGTTTTATTAGAAAACCAGCATTCAGAATTTCTGAATCTACATTCACTTAAGTTCTATATAAAGTTTATATCAGCAGCTACTAGGATTCTAGGTCTCTTTTCCTTTACATGGGCACAGCTGAGAATTCCATATGGAGCTACAGGCTTTTCTTAACAGTGAATCACTTCCACTTAAAACATGAGAGTATTTGTTTATTTACCTTCACAAATAGTGTCTGTTGAGGAACTTTAAAGAACAGAATTACATAGCTTGTGTATCATGACAGGAAATCTCATCAGAAAGAAGATTTTTTTTCCTAGTCAATACCACAAGAATGACTTTTTTCTTCAAAAGACCACCTCAAATTCAATACTATTCTCAGAGACATATTTTGTTACACTTACAGCAGCAAGCTGGAAACGTGCTGTTGATTTGCTCCATAACATCTGTTAGATCTGTATTGGTATCATGAGGTGGAACTAACAAGTCATCTGCAGATATGACAACAAAACAGAGCAATGAATTTAGTTACTAGACGGAAAAAAAGAGACAACGACAACAACATTCTGAAAGGCATTCTCATCCAACCTTCCAGTTAAATAGTCCTTTATATTTCAAGGCAAACCACTACCTGAAGCCTTTGTAACTTAGTGTGCAGGAACTGTCATTGATAATTGCCAGCCTTGGGAGAGGAGGTGAAAGTTACAGTATTGATTTGCAGCAGAACTCATTTCTCTTTTACTAAAGCTTAATCATTGCACCCAAGATTTAAGTAGAAGAAATTGTCAAGAAGGAGCAGTATGTAAGAATTTACAGTTAAAATAAATAAAAGGTTTACAAGATGAGGGAACTATACTCAGTAGCTGCTCAATTAAAATTCTGTTCCATTTTCAGATGATTTGTCATGTAACTTTCAGAGCAAATACACCATTCTTTTTCTGAAAAAAGCATTTATCTTTTAGATGGTCTTTATTCAACATGCACCAGCAATTTCACTAGTGTTAAAATCCTCCTTGCCATTTTTGGGGGTTTGTTTTGTTTTTTTTTTTTTAAATGCTGCTTAAAATTAGCCAAGAGAATGGTTAGGGAATACAACTGGCTCTGTTCCTGGCAGTGTTCTTAGATAGCATGTCTTATAAATCTAGCATTACATTAAATCAGACTCGAAGAAGTTCCATGTTTTTCCAGATAAAGTAAAAACACATGTCAACACTGAATGAAAACTTTTCAGTATGCAACAGAATATTTTTCCTGTTTTCCACAGGAGTAAAATCATTTTTTAATCTCCAACACAAAAGCTTGAAAATAAAAACGGGGAGGAAATTGCAGTTAAGACAATTTTTTTTCCCCCTAATTTTGAGCATTCAATGGTCTGTAGCTATTTCTGCTAATTCCCAGTGGAATTAATGAGTTTGGATATTGGAGAATTTAAAATAATCTTTCAAGAGAGAAATCCCCTCATGTGCAGAGGCTCTACACTTAAATACCCAATAATTCCTAAAGATGTGAAGTCTTTGAGGGGTGGGGTCATCAAAATAGCAGGATGAGCCGAGGATACACAAGAATTTTTACAGCAGCCATCAGGAAGCTTCGATTACATGTTTTGGACATTTGTTGCTGTATCTGACAGATTACTTGGGTGCATAAGTGTACTGTAAAACAAACAGCTGTTGGCCATTTTGGTCGAATGAAAACTGGCTCCCCCTTCAAGTGAGGATGGATTTGCCCAGTAAATTCACTTGCTCAAAACAGGTGGGACCAAGGACTCCGTTGACAGAAATCCATAATTCAGAGCCACACGGATTCCTGTGATACTGCAGCTGTTTGCAAGTGTGGGGAAGCAACAGCTCCAGCTGCAGTAAGTCTTGTTCCCAGTAGCATCACAAAGATCAGTTCCTTTTTATTTATAAATCTTTCCAGAAAGATGCCAACAAGCTGATTCAGTAGTCACCTACAGACCCACACAACACATTATCTGATCGAAACACTTACCTGTCTGCAGAAACTGGGAGCTTGTCTCTTGCTCGAGCGGGTAGCCAAGGGCAGAGTGCTGGGGCGAAGCACAGGGGGAGGTGCCGTTAACCCGGGAGTCTGACTCGGGCTACATTAAAGACAATAATACCCAAATTTAGATAAATTGTATAAATTTAAGTTTGGGCTTGTATGCAGTCATCCCGCTCCCTTCCTTTTTTATATGCTCTTTCTTGTTTGTTCTCCAAACTATTGAAAGTTGGCCTAGGTCTATACAACCGTTGCGGGGGGGAACCAAACCAACAACTTGTTAAAAGAAAATTCAGACTTAAGTGTAATTCTTATGAGACTGCAGTTGACGGTCTTGTTAAAAACAATGTTCCGTTGTGAGCATGCATCATAGAAACACAAGGTTACGTACAACCCAAACAGCCTGTCCGAGGCTCTCGGTCCAGCTACGCAGAAAGACTACACAGTGGTATTACTGGGGTTGTATATACATGTGTGGATATACACATACATATACACGTATACAGAGGACATTCAGCTAAAGTCACCTAAGAAGCCTTACTGGGATGACTGATCACGCTTAGAAACAACTGTTCAATCATGAACAGTTTTGCAAAACTCCTTCACAATCAAGCTGAGTGAAGACGCAAGATTTGAGAGAACTTTGTTAAATCTAGCTAGCCATCACTCCTGCTGACACTGCTTCTCAATAGTGTGGAGTACACCAAATTTACAGGAAAACTATGTACTGTGTGAACTCCAGAAATATATGAGAAGGAACCCATATACTTTGAAAACTGTGTTATAGGCAAGCCTTTCTGGACTCTTAAATTCACGTGAAGATTCAAGTTCTATATTACGTTTAGTTGTAACCATGTATCTGTTGGAGATAATGTGCAAGTACACATATATGGACACGAAATAAGACAAGACTGTAAGACTGCTTCACCACAACAACTCAGAAATATCAGAAGGGATCTTATTCAGGCATTTTTTCCTCTTTTCCTTCTTTCTTGGAAGAAATCATTTGAGAAAGAAAGTAGTAATACAGTAATACAGTATTTGAACTCCAGAAGTGATTGTTCTGAAGAAACAGAAGGACATGGAATAGTATTTACATGAGGCAGTTATAGAATCTTAGCTGAAATGGTTGCCCCTATCATTTGTCTTTTCAATTGCAAATCATCAAATTACTTCCAAACAGCTTATTTAAGTAAATCTGTGAAAAGCAGATATAGAATTAATAATAATAAAAAGAATTACTTTTAAGATCTGTTTGAAACTGAGACTTAACAAGTACCTAGAAGAGCTATGAGACTCGATGCAAAGAAGTAACACACAGAATGGCTATTAATTTGTGCACAAGTTTGCTCCTTTGCAGCTCACAGCCTTAAGTGCAACATTCGATTTTTTGCAACAACTTCCAGTTTAAGAAAAAAAATCTTCAACAAAACTGAAGATTGTTGAACAATGAAAGATACTTTTACTTCTATACACAGTGGTGAGGAATAGAAGGAAATGTTCCCTTGAGTACTCAGCAAATCTTTTTTTATCCTCAAAATCTCATCTCTCTTTCAGCATGACAATACCAACTTCCAGCTTTGACTAAAATAAATCAAGAGCTATTGCTCTGCATATAGAAGACAAAGAAAAATGGAAATGTTTTCAAGCCAGCCAAGGATTTTACCATCAAGACACTCCTATGAACAGTGAATGCCGATCAAGTAGTTAAGCAATTTGCTATTCAGTATCAGGCTTCCACCCAGCTACAGGGTCGAGGTAAAATGAGTGGTGATTTTAAATAGGCCAAGCCCGGGGTAACTAACCCCAGGTAATTCTGTATAGCCAGGAACCTCTGTTCAAGAAGAAGTTAGAGCTATAATGGGAAAGAGATGAAGCAAACTCTCCAAGGGTTAAGAGTTACTTCAGTACAGAAAAACGAGGCTAACTCCAGTGGCAGAGTGGCTGTTTGCCACCCCACAAACAGATGGACAGGGAGAATTTGCATCATCCAAAATGCAAACTTGCACCTGGACCGGATCTCTCTCCCTCTTCAAGCAGTAACTGCAGACAAATGGTGTGGAGATGACTAAGGGTGACTGAGGAAAGAAGATCAGTGCTGGACTTGATACAAAACTGCAGTACAGCAACACATAAGCTAGATCAAGGATAGTGAGGCACTGCAAAGTCAAGATTAATTAGGATAGAAAAGAGATGCCTACAAAATTAAACGAAGAGTTAGTAGTGAAGGTTATTTAGTACCACTTAGGAGTGCTATTGCAAATGACAAAAAAAGCCCTGCAGACCACGAGGACTTTAAAAGTGGATAAACTGAGAGCAAACAAAACATACTTGGAATACTTTACGTTGATATACCATATATTGCTGCAGCAGTCAGAATGAAATACCGCAGTTGGATTTAAAAAAAAACAACCCAAAACACAACAGAAAACATATCCCCTTCTAATCAGAGGACAATGTCTGATGACTTCATTTTAATTTAAATACACCGATAAATGTTACACTACATAGTTCCAGTGACTGCAATAACAAGAAAAGCCAAAACAAACCCAAACTCTCTTCTTCCAAACTCAGGACAATACAGTTAAGCAGATGAAGAGTGGGCTTTGGAGCAGAAAGGGAAGGGTTCTGGTAGTGGCACAAATGCCTTTATATAATAATCAGATACTGAAAAATGTTAAATGCAAAATAGTTGAGGATATAGCTGCATGCATTTACATGATTTAACAGTTTTACTGGGAGAAAACCCAAGAAAAAAACTGTAGAAAATCATGTTCTACTTGACCCCAGTTGTGTAACACCTACAAAATCTGGTCACTTCCATCACCAATCCCCTTCAGGCATTATGAAGTTCATGTATTCTCATTCAAAACAACCCAGCAGACAATCCTTAAGCCAGAAGCCATAAGAAAATAGCCCTAGTTGTTCCTATATGGCTGCTTCTTCATCCTGAATAAATAAAAGCAGGGATACTGAGCACGCCCCTATAAGGATGAAGGGGAAGTTTCCAACACCAGTTTCTGGGAGTTTTCAAACTTCTTTTTATGCAAAACCAAATAAAGATATGAAGGGACAGATAAATTCTTCTCCAGAGAACTCTGAAATTGAGGGATTTTTCTGCAGTACACCAGTTTTTAAAGCATTTCAAAGGAGATATTTATTATAACCAGTTTTTCACTGTGCCTCCTGTGGGTGTCTTTTCCAAAGAAGAGCCTGAAGTGTTCTGTAGCTTAATGGATACATGAGACATACCCATTCTTCCCCTGACTTCTGTTGCTTTTGGTGAAAAACAAAATGCACCCCACCTCCAAATCACAGGAAACCTCAAAAAGGCCAATTCCCTTGCCACATCTATTACAGATGTTTCTTCTTGTTCCAGACTTATTCTCCCAGCTACAAAAGAAACAAAGTCTCCTCTGCTCTTTTGATAAAGCTCCTCTGTTTACAGTTGGAGAGGGAGCTGCAGTCACTATTTACTCTGTCATATAGCCATTGACAGATGATTTTAGCTCCCATTAACTTCAATATCAAATCCAATATGAAACCTCTATTCAGTAGCTCAGACAATCAGAGAAAAATCCAGAGAGACTTTAAATGCCCTTCATAATAGGTCTTACTTCTACTTTGCACATGCAGTATCTAAAAGGGATGAAAACAGAAAAAAGAAAATGTATTCTTTATTTCTTCTCTCTATAATTAACATGTTGGTATCAAAGATGTCACATGCTAGTTCCGTTTCACCTTCCTCTTTGACACTATAATCAATCAGGCAGAAAAAAATCGCAACATTGTGTGACAGCTACCATTCCTTTGGGCTTGCTAAAGTAAAAATAGTGTGGTAACCTCAGAATTGTGACCCAAAGTAGGCAAATGTACAGTGAGGATGCATGCATATTTCTGCTAAAGGTGCTCTCTGAAGAATGTCCTAGAATGCTCTCATCTAGATTAAAGAGTTACTACAGGAAAGTTTCTAAGTTTCACTAATTCTCTACCCAAATATCTGTGTGTAGACAGACTCACTCCATATCTTTTAGAGAAAAAAATCCCAGTATTTTAGATTCAGTGGCAAGTTATTAACCCAAACAACAGTCAGGAGGCTGAGCGGAGAAGAGAAATGGAGAGACTTCTGCTGTCGACAGAAGAGAGAAACAGAGATGGCATGAAATGCCAGTCATGGCAAAGAAATTGCTATTAGACAGTTGTGACCTTTAATACTGGTAATTATTATTACAGGAATGACAGAGTTGTCACATATTTTGACATTGGGACTTATGAGAGTCTTCCATGCAAATCACCCATCTCATTAATGCAATAAGGTATTCCTTATATCCACTAAAAAAATAATTGGGACAGCCAATAAAAGCAAAAGCAATAAATAAACATACTTAGAGCCTCAGCTGGCTTCTGATAAAGTCCTTCCCCAAGAACTGAAAGAGATAAAGACTTTCATAGACAGTAATGGCCTAGGTGATAGAAAAACAAACATGCTGAAGGGTCGTCATTTTTTCAGAAAGTTGAGGGGGCAGCAATGGGATTCAGTGCTGCACTAATGTCAAAACAAAGAAGTTTCAAAGAACATATACTAAAAATTTGAATTATTTACAATTTCTGAATCCCCTTCAGAGGAGTAGCTTCAGCATCCTTGGAGACAGCTTGCAAAAAATCTGCTTAGTGGCAGGTCAAAAAAACCACGCCAAACAAATTAGGATGCATATAGAAAAGCATATTGAAAAGTCACAGTTATATTATAAAAGCAATAATGCAGACCACCTCATATACTTGACTTCATACCAGCCACTTCATTAAAAGACAGAGGAAAACCAGGAACAGCTTAGGAAATGGCACTTGGAACAATCAGAAGCATGGCATGACTCCCACATAGGAAGGAGATTTTGGACAGGAAGCAAAAGAGCAACAGTATACAGTAAATGAGGTGTAAATGATCAGAAATACTGAAAAAGGTCAACTCTCTTCTACCTTACCCTATCAGAAACCACACGCTGCAGAATTCCCAGAAAAATGCAAAAGCAGAACTGATAAAAAGAAATTACTGCCCCTCTGCCCACCCAGTTTATCACAACACACATGTATCCTCTAAAGGTCTTACTAAGAATGTTATAAGGATACTGAAAAGATTACAAAATCCACAACTACAATAGAAAAAAAGGAAAGTTCTAAAGGGTGAACATGTTCCTGCTTTAAGCACTAAGCCGAAAATGAGTACGGGTTTCGCAGAACTTCTGTGTTTCTATTCTACAGCTGTTTCTTTGCAGATTTTAAACCCTTCTCTGAAACACCTAGTATTGGCCACAGTTCTCAAGATACTTACTTCATGAATTATTGTTAACAGTTGCACCAGTTGTCTTCCCTGTTAAATACTTAAGTTACTCAAATACTGATTAAAGATGCTAGAATAACAGTAACAAATAACAAAAATACTCTGGTATAGGGGTAGGGAAGCCCTTGGAACAGATGCATCTTAATGCTATTCACCCAAAACTGCCTAGAAAAATGACAGAATCAGCCAGCGAAACAAACAAAAAATATCTTTATCACTGTAAGAAGAGTATTATCTACAGCAGGAACTTCTGCCATTTTGATACCTGGTTTATGCAGTCTGTTTCTTGGCTTAGTTAAATTCTCTACTATGTGCAGCCAGTCACTTGACTTGTGGAAGGCAGCAATCATTTGCCTTACTGTACTCTGACCCAAGTGTAATGCTTAGTTAGGGGAAAACATTCATACAAATTTCTCTTCATCATTCAAGCTTTCACACACAATATAGTACAAACTAATATCTCTTACAGCAACATCTACAAGGTGGTGTTATTTTTATAATCTAGATGTGCATATGCTGACTTAAAAAACAATCAACATTTCTTCCCCCAACAAAGAAACCCTACAATCTCTTGCTACTGACATTTGCTAAAAGGCTCTTGCCTTTAGCATTTACTTGTGCACAGACCATTTTGTTGTAGCTTATTGGTCTAAATATGCTACTCAAGAGGAACTGGATTTTTAATGTAATGAATTGCTCCTTTGCATTTTAGATGTATCTTTGGCCATCTGTCTTTGGCACGCTAAGAAAGGTTTCAGTGACTAACTGTGACAATAAATAAACAAATTATTTAAGGAAAGATTGGAAAACTGAAGTCAAATACAGGGTACGACTGGCACCACTACTTGGAATAGGGTATATATTTTCTTCCCCTGCTTTTTAATTCATGAAAAACTATTGCAGCTGTTTGTGTTATTCTCAATGTTTCATAAGTCACCATCATCACTCCCGCACTTGTAATCATCTTGTGCTCATTTGACTTTCACCATGGCTTATACTAGAGGGTAGGAAAAAATATCTCTTCATGCTAGAAATTACCAAGTGCAACAGACCAAGCTAGTGGGGTGAAAATATTTGCAGTAAAATTCCAATGCCTCTGTTCCACCAAGAAATCTATTGTGCAGAAAATACACTGGGGGAAAGATATCAGTGTACATCTACCTGCTCAAGTAGCTGCCGCAGCCGGTGAAGCTGAGACTCCAACTGTTTATTGTGATCTTCCAATATTTGCATCCTTGCTTCCAGGCGACCTTTATGTTGCCTCAGAAGCTTAGCTTCAGCAATGAGCTCGGCATCTTCAGAAGCATGCTGAGGTGACACAACGGACTCAGGAGGTGATGCAAGAGGGTTTATTCCTCTCCGAAGATGTTGCTCCTTTAGTTGCTCATATTCTATCTGCAGACTCCTGGTATATTGAAAAGAGGAGGAGAATGATGACTTAAGCAAATTAAAATAAAAAACTTCCTAAGATCAAATGATATTATCATCACCTCCAACTAAGAACACAAGTAGCTCAAACAAAGACAATGTCTTGACTTGTAGTTTATGGGGGAAAAAAGCCCAAAACACCAAACAATAAAGTAGAGGTGAAACTAAGGTTCACAGACCCACCGTCTTCTACCTAACAGAGTCAGGCTATGCATGACACATGCATTGATTGATTCCCCCCCCAAAAATACTGACACCTGGGTGTATCTCTTCTCATCTCCAACAACAATACACAGTACATGCATGGCTCAAACAACAACAATGAGGTGACAATTCAGACACCAGGTAGGATGATTGAGACCTTTGCTCTTCCTCAAGGTCAGCAATGATGCGCTCCAATTCTCCTCGCTCTTCCTTTTCCACTGACTTGAGTATCTGAGCAGGACTCTGTGGCTGACTGACAGGCGACTCTCCTCCCAGCGTCTGACAATACTGCTGGATAAGGGCATGCTCATCCTCTCTAGAGCAATAAACCAACACAAATAAAGACAGCATAGTAAAACATTTATTATGTGAGCAAACATCTTTGTCAAGCTGAGGGATTTTGTTTGTTTGTTTGTTTATGAAAAAGGACTAAGAGCAGGAAATAAGCCTAAAAAATATACTGCAAAAAATCATGTAACTATACAACACACAGGAAGAAGAAGATTGATCTGCAGTAGTGTAAAAAAACAGTTTACTGTAATGTATGCATAAAGAACAAATGCTGCTGGTGGTTTGAAAAGAAATAATGAAAGCTATTAGAGATTACAATATTAGCAGAGACAATATAAACCAAAGATGACTGATTTGAAATGCCTTAAAAATAAATAAAACCAAACAAGCTATGTGGTAGTTCCTTTTTTTCTTTTTTTTTTTTTTGACCATAAATAGGTGACATTTTTAATTTTCTTTAGGAGATAATTTTGGTGTGCTCAATTTACCTAATGCAATTAGAGAGAAAAAAATCCCTGCAGAATTCTCCAAGAAGTCATAGAGTAACAAATCATCAAGTATCTAGCTAACACTGTGCACTGCACAAAGGGACTGACAGTGCTGCAAAAATAATGCTATAGGTTTTGAATTAGCATTATATTTCCAGGTTTTTTTCCCCATTTTGATATACACATGCAATACCTTGCAACTCTTCAGGGGTAGCAGATCTCCTCCTCCTTACAGATTGAGGGATAGAAATAAGCTATAACACTGTCCTCCTCCTGACTCGCACAGAAATTACCTTCTGGTAAGGAGATACAGAAGTCCTGACACTTTCAATTATGCTATAATGTCCAAATGAGTTTGCTTTTGTATAGGTGTGCCTTTCTTGCCCCGTTGCCGGCTTTTCTCCATAAGTAAGGTCAGATGGATAGAAAAGTGAAGGATACCATGTCCGAAAAACAGTTTACTTGCTTGCTTACTCAAGAAGAATAAATCAACAGCAGAAAAACATATACTATTCATCTTTTTAAGACAGAAATTGCGGCAGCAGTATGAACGCTGAAGAAAACCCTCCTTAAATTTTCTTCTTTGTTTGACTACAAAACAAAGACTGCATACCTTATGATACTGTGAAGTATTGTCCCTACAAACTTTACCCTAAAGATCTTCTACAGTTAAAGCATGGTCAACAACATAGAGAATAAGCCATGAGCAGTATATATACACATATTCAGATATCATTTAGAAAAGAGACTTCTTTATATTAAAAATATTTCTTGTGCTGACCTTTCTCCTCCTATTGTTGGAAAGAAGTAGCTACGAATTCTGCTACTGATTGTGGTCTGACATAATGAAAAGTACCCTCAAGGACTGCCTTTGAAAGCACATATGAAAAATAGGATGTTCATTATATGCAAAGTATTTATTTTCCAAGTAAAAGTGTAATGGAGCTTTTCAAGAGGCTTTTTTAAGTTTCCTGTCAGTCAATTTAACATCTTTCATCACAAAAGTTCCAAATGTACAGTCTCATTTTTGAATGAATAGTTAAACCAGTTAAGTAGAAAAATATACCCTGGAAGAAACAGAAGTTATTTCTGTGGTGACAAACAATCTATAAATAAACACGCATACAAGCAAAACACATCAGGTGTTTTACAGGCCATGCACATGGATTGGAGTTTTCTCAGAAATAAATTCAAGCTCTTGGGGTAATGGGAGCAAATTCGTGTGACAGGAGCAAATGAGAGTTGGAAACATACTGTTTGTGTAATGGAAGACCCTATTTTATCCTGCTGAACCAAGATCTTTTGGTAGCTCAGTACATTGATACCCATTTAAAAGCATCACCAGCATTACGAGCAAGACAAAATGACGACAGATTTAATAAATACTGATTCCTGGTGACTCTCTCTTAGAAAAGTACTTCTATCATGCAGCAAAGCAATTTTGTTGTCTGTAGTACTGCTTAAGACAAACTTCTTATTGAAGATTAATCCTATGGTAGAACAACACTAAACTATTTCTTCTCAAGGATAACTATTCACTGTCTACCTAAAGCTATCATGTGGTCTTCCATTTTCTGACTTGTCATTGAGAATTGAAAATCTAGACTATGACAATCAAACAAATGTGCATCAACTAACACTATACCTAAAAAATGCAAACCAAAACAAAAAAAAAAAATTATAGCCTGTGACAGTTCTATCCACTTTAAAAGTTCATGGCATTCTATTCCATATAAGTTCATTTATGGTATAAAGGTTAAAAACAGTCAGGTATGAAGAGATCCTTCCACAGAGCTCTGGTTGCATGTCACTTTGCTCCATCCTATCTTTTGTGATTAACTACTGGTTTGCAGAAAGTTTACATGTAAAATTGGAAAAGGAACCTAATTAGTGAGTTCTTCCACTTTTAACAATGAGTAGAAAGTTTAAAGGAAATAACGTAGATTCACTTATTTCATATCTGTCTTGGCTGTAGTCAGTACTACACTCATCAGAAGAAATGACAATATGGATCTTCCCATGCAAATGAATAAATGTAATGAATTTTTCATTAAATACAACTATATAATTAAAATATAATTGGGGTTGTATGTGCATTTAAGTCCCTCAAAAATATAGAGGATATCTGACAGTGTTATCTGAAAAAGAAACAGGATAGTGCTCCTTTTTTTTCTCCTCACCTACAGAAAAAGCCTCTAACTGCTTTCACTTTGCCATTACTTGAGTGATCTCAGGGAAACTCATCATCACTTGCTTTGTTATTTTGCATTTAGTCTAGTTAAAACTAAACCAAAAGCTAGTGCAGTTAATAGAGTTTGGATCAGGTCCTAATGTGATATCAAAAACCTCATGGTACTTCTCCATCCTTTAACCATCTTGATAAAAAACCCCCACCCTTTACAACTAAATTTTTGCCAAAGTGATGTAAAACCTTTTGGGGCTTCAACTCTGCAGTACACAGCAGGGCTTCTACAGCCCTGCAAAACGTGCAGAATCCCCTCACTGCGACCCAAACGGCTGCCCTTAGCTGGGAGTGTTGGCGATTCCATGTCACATCTTCAGCAAGCACAGAAACAGTGTTAAAGCAGACTAGAGAGAGAACACAGCTTTATCATCCAGGTTTTGAAACGGTGTTTACATATGAAGTGACACAGCGTAACTACACATACAGCCTTCTTTTGTGCAAGGGTGTTGATGTTGTCAGGAAAGGTTCCGGTGATCAAGTAGTTTAGTCTGCTTATTTTAATTTGGCATCAAAAAGCTGCTGTCTGTATTTTAAGATGATGAATTAGTTTATAAACAACTAGGTAGGTCATCTGAAATGGATTTTTTTAATATAGGGCTCTGTAAAGCTGGATTTATTATATTTATTTGAATTTGTTAAATCTGAGATTCTGTCAAGATTTTGCATTAGGTGTAACCTCATTTTTTAATGAAACTTATAAACCCCTTTAAAAAAGAGTTTACTTAGTAAATGCTTAGATACTTTTGACTGTATTGTGGTCCAGTAGGTGAGATCAACACAGCTAAATACAGATACTTTTATGTTTTGGACTCCCACTTATTCAGTCCAGAGAAAATTTCATTTCCCTCCTCTCTCACTGGTTCAGAGTCTCAGAAACTGTACAGGACAGACTGTGAATATTGACTGGTTTTTTAGGCATCACACCTTGCAACTGACAGCAGGCTTTTTCACAGGCTGGAGGAAGTGCCTGATAAAAGAAGTCCTCTGAAGAAAAAGCATATTTTTATCATCTGTTCCACCTCTGGTCTGTCTTGCAAAATTACTAGTTCAAAAAACCAGAACCTTGAACCTGCACCAACAAACCTCATGACTGTGATTAAGACAGATACATGAGTTGCACAGGAGTCCCAGGGCAGGGATTCAAAATGACCTACAGTGTTAAGGGAGTGACACACACTCTATGCCATGCAAACACTTTCATTTTGAGAATCTGGGACTGTCTTCTGCAGAACTGGTTGGAGATGGCAGTCAGCAACCAAAATGAAAGCACAACATCAGAATAAATTCCTCATCCTTTCTTAGCGGTTATTCTCCTAAATTCCCTGCATGCTTTGAGAAAAAGCTAGAAGTACACAAAGTCCTTCAGCAACAGTGACTGCAGTTTCTTTTCAGCATTTCACCACAGTAGAAAGCAGTAAAAATGACGTCTCAGGAGGTCAGACTTGAAAGAAGTACATCTCAAAGGAAAAGAACACCCTAACAAGTAAGCCCAGGGAAAATGGCCTTTGAAAAATCCTATTCTCTTTGTGGACGTATATTTTCAAGAGGTCTATTGCAAAACGTGCGTTATGTATGGAGGAAGCAAGAGGCAAATAATGTTGCATATAACTTCCCTTACATCAAGACTATGCTGTGGAAAGAAAAATTCAGATTTCCTGACAGTCACTTTTTATCAGTGTATTATTTTATCTGATTAAGAAAACTGATTGTTATATTAGATTTCAGATAGTAAGATGTGGGTATTTGTGAACCTCCTTCATCGAACATTTTCATTTTTCCTGGGGCTCTCATACTAAGCACCATGCATTCTAGTCCAAATAAAGTGTACCTTGACCTACTGATGCTATGAGAAATATTAGAATAAGGTTCAGGAAGGTAATCCAAAATGCTTTGTCTTTAACTTACTTGTTTTTCTCCTAATTTTATCATCACATGGAACTAATTTCTCATTGTGACAAGATGCCTTTTAACCACTTATATCACGTCAAAGTATTCAGATACTACATACTGGGGCTCCAGTTTGACTTAGGGCACACTGAGTGGCAGTGCCAGCTGGAAGTACCACTGGCCTTCACTGCTTGTTCCTACTCCTGCACCTGAGTGCACAGCTCCCTAACAGATACAATTTCAGGTATGTTCCAACTCTGCCTTCAGATGAGTGTGAAGTGGCATCAACAGTGCTGCAAGCATCAAGGTACCTGGTAGCAAAGGCATTAATCAGAAAACAGCTATTAAATATTCACATTTATACAGAAAGTATTTGTACTATGTCCAGTGCAATTAACATCAGTATGGGCTAGATAGGATAGTTCATACATTACAGGAATAAGAGAGTTACATTCTTGTCCTATACTCCTAACAGGTTTTTTTGTCTTTTCATTCTACTACACCATGATTTGTCAAATTGCGAGGCACAGCTTTCTGTTAGGGACACTATTTATCATTCTTTGTTGCAAAGACTTCATTTGCAAAGACTTCATTTTTTTCCTTATGCTCATCTTCACTTGTGAAAAGGCCAGTCTGCTATAAAGATGTCTTCACATGAATTAAAGCCAAAGAAAATTTGTCACAACAGTCTAGCCTAAACATTTAGAACTCCCTAATGCATGGAGAAGATGACACAAAGGAAAGACATTTTTATTCAACGTATTTATACCAGAAAACTCATGCATGAGAGCATTAGAATGTTTGTTAAGAAGCTGGACATACTACAGGAGAGACTATGACTGGTTTTGCTATCTACAAATATTTTTCCAATTGAGAAAAATGTTTTTTTAAATAGAATTCACATACCTTTAGGGAAGGGCAGGATTAGAAAAGCTTAGTTAGGGAGACAGAAAAAGTCATAATGACATTCAAGACAACAGGTTAGTTAAAACCCAAGAAATTTCTTTGAAGAATGTTTTCTTAATCAAATGGCATATTGCAAAACATTCCTGCAAAAAAACCCTCATGATGTTTAACTGATAGCAAAAGTTCTCTTATTGTCACTCAAATGTGGAAGACTTCTTACACATACTCTTTGGAGCATGAAGAGTGTTAAAAGTATTGTTGATGAGCTTGCGAACCTGACAAGATCAAAGCAGTAACTTTCCAATGTTAAGTGCAACTATGCCTCTGTTCCAGGTTCACACTAAACTGAAGGACTCTTGAGGATCAATAAAAATAAGATCACAGAACAGAACTCCAATTATGAGAAGCACAGAATTTGATTTCCAAACCAGTAATCATCTCCTGAATATTTGAAAGAATACCATAAAAAAAATGAGATTTTCCTCAGGTTTACAGCAGGGGCATCCGAGCTGAAAAAAAGTGCATCCAAATTTCAAATTGCTCCTTCAAATTCAGTGTATACAGAATGATTACACCATTCTCATTTCTATGTTAAATTGCATTTAAACAATAAGAATAGAGCTGAGCTATAATCCTAAATTCCCAGTGTTCCAGCTGTAGGCAACTTATGATCCAAACTGGAATCCAAACTTCATAGCTCTGTAGATCCCTGGAGAAATTTCTTCACCCAAAGGGTTCTCAAGCACTGGAACAGGTTGCCCAGGGAAGTGGTTGAGTCACCATCCCCAGAGGTATGTAAAAGACATGTAGATGTGGTGCTTAGGGACATGGTGGACTTGGCAGTGTTAGATTAATGGTTGGACTTGATGATCTTAAAGGTCTTTTTCAACATAATGATTCTATGATAACAGTTTAACTCCAAAATTTGAAATTCTTCAGAATTTTGTGAGTACTTCAGTATTTACCTTAACAAAAGCATGAATTATTATCTGCAAATAAAACAGAAAGTGCCACTGGGTACAAAGTTACTTTTCTTGACCTCCTTGGCCTCTAAATCTCTGCATATTTTGTTTGTGTAACAGTCCCCTTTTGCCAACAGGACTGAGACCCAAATTCAGAGGTCCCTCTCACATGTTGGTACACAAGTTCACCATGTTCATTCTTTTTCTTAAAATAAAGGTCATTTTTATAGGTGAGCAGGGAAATAGCATTAAAATCAACAGCTAATTTGCCAGTAAAAATTAAGCATATACACCCCCTTTTACCATTGGGATGGATGGTTGTTTGGTCTTTGTATATGAGTAGACTCATTAATTGCAAAATAAACAACTCAATGCAGTGCATGAGCATTTAACTGCCTTCAAGTTTTCAGCTTTCCTGCCAAATGACAGTATGTTTGCTTTTTTTTTTTTTTTTTTTTGGAAGGGAAATCAAAAGGGAATATTTTGGCTGCATTTCTCTCACTGGTGAGCGTACCAATGACAGAAATTCATGAAAACAGTTACACATGAAAAAAGTTTTATTAGTTATGTAAATAGAGTTAATTAAGCAGGAAAGAGGAAACATTTAACAGTGGTCACATGTGCTTTCCCAAAGCAAAGTATTTTAAATCTCAAGTTGTTAGTACATTCATAGGTAGAATAATTTCGTGATTAGATTTTCAAACAGTAAATGAAAGTATTATTGAGAACAACAGCATTTTCTAACTACAGCTGAACAATTTCTGCTTCCTCTTTAAAAATGCTGATGGCATTCATTAGTAACTTAAAACAGGTGGTCCCACTACACGGATTTAATTAATAGAACCAATGATACAGTGAGGTTAAATCATTCATGTATTTTTAGACTGAAAAAAATCAGATTTAATTCATCAGTAATTCAAGGGGTTCTAGGCTTTCCAGGTTCATCAACGCATTTTAATGAAGTTTTTTACAATAAAAGTGACACATAATTCAAAAAAGAAAATGGTGTTGATAATATTAATGTAGGACTGTGTTTATATACCCAAGTACAAACAGATGGATAAGCAGCCAGCAAACTGAAATATAAACAAGAACTAGCCACACTGTTCTGGCTCTGCAGAACCTTCAAAATATACATGATGTTTTTTCAATGAGAAAATTATCCTGGGAGTTATCACAAGCTTTTGACCCACTCCATTGTCCACTTCGACATAGAAGGATTTCTTTTCTTTTATGCTATGGTAAAAGCAGAAAAGGAATATAAACTAGAACCTATAGAGCTGTGACTTTTTTTCCAGTCACATGAAACATCCTCACTTTTGAAGCAGAATGGCTGACAAATGTAGAGTTCCCTTACAACATCAAATGAACACCGCCAACTTCTAGAATTGGTGCTTGGAATAATGAAATTCATGCAGGCATCCTTGGGGTCATACTTATTAGCTACTTTCAGTGGGACTAAGTCCTGTGTTACAACTTATGAAGATTATACCATGCATATATATGCACCATGCATATATTCAAAGTTCCCGGCAGCCTTAATGAGTATGAGTTACTTACACGCTTCCTGTGGTGGAGCTACTGTCCGTGAGGAAGGAGCCATTGGTCCTTTCCATCTGCGCAAGCCTGAAAGGCAGGGAAAGACCACGACTTTCAGAGAACATGTTGCACAATTGAAACGGGCAGTGCGAAGATCAATTCTACTTAGAAACAGCTCAGGTATGGCAATCTTGGTATACATGAATAGGAATAAATGCCTAGATTTTGTGACAAATCCCTATAATCCGGAGGACTTTTACGAGAAACTTGTGCTATGATTAACTAATCCTACTTGCCAAGCAACAAGGAACAAGTATATTTTCTATCGCTAGTATAATTATCATTAGCATCACCACAACTCTCATGGTAAAATTAGTTAAAAGAGATGTTTTCGCAGATGGTTTTCTTTTTGAATTTTATAAAGCTGGACTAACAAAAGAGGATGAATACTTTTTAAATATAGCACATGCAACATCTGAAATTATGCTTGGCAAATAACATCACACTGTGGACAGACAAGTCCTGGAAAACAACACAAAAACCAGTGTAATTACAGGGAGTCATTGCCTATGGTTCCTCATTTTGGAAGGAATTTATCTAAAAGGACTGGATTATTATACTTTATATATAAAAGGCCATACAGCTCTTTAAAATCACAGCAGACATTTTCTGTATATTCAAGTTTCTAGGAAAGATATACCTTATGTATGTGCGACACACATACAAAAATCTAAGAACACTCAATGCTGTGCATATACATTGGACTGCACCAAATACAGCTATTTCCTTTACTATAAAGATTATCTTAATTTCACACGTATTTTTGCAAGTGTGTTATGCATTATTACAGACATCTTCAAACTTCTTTTTGAAAACAGTGTGCAAGGCCCTAAAGAAATGGGAACTCTGTTTTAGCATGGAGCAAGCTTGCCCAGCTGTACATTTGTTAATATCTCTCAGGGTTGAAGGAGGATAAACAAAAGCGCACACAGGATGTTGTTTGAGCACCTTGTCCCACCATGGCTGGGGTGGGACATTGTGCTCCAACACCTCCCCTGAAGAGAAGAACAAGCTTCTAAGTGACTACAGACATTCAGATCATCTCTGCTCTGGGGCATCTCAAACAGGTCTAGTTCATGGTAACATGCTTACAAGTCACCTTTGTAATGCTGCTTAGCTCAGCACCTTTAAGTCTTTGATGAAAATGCATAATAAAAGATCCAACTAGAAAGCAGACAATAAAAAATATGTGAAAGTTACAGAATTATGTCTTCATTTTTTAGATTGTTACTAGAGGAAAAACATTTTGAATAGTTTTAGACAGCTTGCTTATGTAGTAATTAGTATTTTTTAAGTTTCTGATTTTGCTAACCAATGTCTGCACATTGCAGGTACAGATTTAGCTTTGTATCCTGAAAGAGTCCTGAACAGTGCATGGTCCTCCTTCGGGCAAGTCTAATCCAGAGCAGAACTGGTAAGAGCCAAGGGGAATGAGAGCGAAAACAGGTATTGCACCTAGGATCTCCCTTGATCCTTAATGTGAATCCAGAGTTCGAGCTTCATCTGGGCACAAAAAGCCACAGCATTGTGGCACCACAGTCTGAAAAAAGGACTTAGGGAGACAGAAAATTCTCACATCTTTCCAGAGAAGTCTAATTTATTTGTTCCATGGGTTTTAATTGATTACAGCATGGCCTAAGTTATAGATTCAAAGAAATGTTGGGTGATTTATACGAATGACATGTTCCAAGTAATTGAAAAGCACTACACTATGCTACTAATGACAGATGAAAATATCCATTGCTGGGGGGGGGGGGGGGGGGGGGAAGTTGAGGATGACATAAGCTCTGAATTTGTATTCAAAAAGCTGAAGAAGTTAACATTGTTTATTAGTTGTGGAGAGCAGATACAGCAATAAAAATACCCAAAGCAAAACCAAGTCAGTTCCCATGGTAATATGGATTAATTTCTTCATTGCCTAAAAGTTGGGTGGTTACTTATTCTTGAGAGGGTATCTCTGGTTGGTGCTTAACCGTCACCAGCCCTGAATGTACAGAAGAGAATTCAACAAAACACAGAAGCACTGAGATGGACTTAGCAGAATAGACATTTTATCATGAAAGGACTAGGGTGACCCCATAAAAGCCAGAACATAAAGCATCTGTAATTATTATATGCTCTGCTAAAAGTTAATGGTAATGCATAATGTCAACCTTTCACAGAAGAAAATGAAATTCTGGATCTAAAATCCTACAGAGAAAAATTATACACCCAACAAGTTTATTTTATTTCAAAGGTTAAAAATGAAGAAACAAAAGGAAAACAGTACATTTTAGGAATAACGCACGGTAATTCTGCAACAGTTTCCATTCTGTATGACAGATGATGGATTTAATGCATCTATTTTACAGTTAAGGACTGTATTCAGAAGCTAATGATTTAAAAACATTTCACTTACTTCTGAGTACAGAGAATTATATCTTTTTAATAAGTAATGTCCAGCCAGTAGAGTATATTAAAATCTGCAGCAATCAATCACAAAACGCAGTGAACTGGTGAGAAACTCTTACCTAGTAGCATACTGCTCTATCCTGGAGTGTGTGTCATCATGAAACAGCTGTGGAGACTGGGAAGGACTAGTTGACAAAAAAAATAATAAAATAAAATAAAATTAGTGGTGTCTAAAGCAATTTATGATATAGAAAATGTTATTTTTAAAGTAAGTTAGACTGATGACAAATAAATAAATTCACAATATCGCTGAGGGGGTTATTGCTTTGAGTCAGCCATGCCTTAAAGCTCATGCACATCAGATTAGTTGCAACCAAGCTAACAGAAAACAACCAGTATACTAAGCTTTCCAGACAAAGGCGTTCTGCGTACTCACTCATATTGCTCTGGCCACATACTGATGAGAGTGATAGGACTGTAAGGAAGAAAAAAGAAAAAAAAAAAGGAGAAAGAGAGAAAGAAAGAAAGAAACTATGAAACAAAAACTTTAGTGCCATTTAAGCAAGAGAAAGCTGGAGAAAACAAAATATTTTAACCAGCAACCCACCTAAATCATTTGAATTGGCAACAATTGATGTAGAAAAGAGACAGCAACAGATACTGCCATGTATCATGGAGAGACAGGAGACTGACTTACAAACTTCATTTTGTTAAATAAAAATCTATTTTTAAAAAAATACCAAATCAGTGTTATTGATTGATCTGCAGTTCATGAACCGTAATCGGTTCATTTAAATTCTGCTCAAGTACTGGAGCTTTCATTTTAAAATAACTAGAAAATACATTTACAAAAAAAAAAAAATCGAGGAGAAAAACACACTACCGACAACAAAAAAACCACCATAAGTCAAAGTTATCAAGGCTTATTTTCCGCCTGCATAAAAATAATCAGAGGTAAATACATATTGTATTACATTCTGACACTTGAGTAACTATTTAGGATTTTTTATTTTCTTTATTTTTTTATTTAAAGGAATGTATTTCTGAGTTTTGCCACCTGCAGGGGAGACAACCAATACCAATAGTTTCCTCGGCATGATGCTGGCAATTTATCTGTATATTTCCCACATGACTGGACCAAGCGAGTTTTATCCTGACCTGTGATTACAGCTTTGACATTCCAATTTCTGGCACCATTGGCAAGCTTTCATCACATCAAAGCAGATTTGCTTTCCTGTGTTGGTGGCAGCTGAAGACAGCCCCAGTGAGTAACATTTTAACATTTGAATGTGTGTTGCTTCCTTAGAAGCCAGGCCATCAATAATGCCAGTTTTCAGATTACTTCCTCCTGGTTCTTAAACTGCTAATGAGCAGGTTTTGTTTGTTTATTTTAAATAAAATGCACAGTCCTCCGGTCATGGAAACAGCGTGAACAATGGCACTGGGCTGTTGCATGCAAGCAGAGCGTATATGTTGAAGCTTCACATTTGCTGTTGTGAGCTACGCAGTGCTGTGTTCAGATGACACAGTCGTGCCGCAGACTCCAGGACATCAAGGAGAGTCGATCCATGAAACTACTTCTAGTGCCCTGTCAACACATCTTCATTTTGCTCTTCTAAGAGTGTCCTTTGCTGACAACTACCAAGTAAGTAAATAAAGTGGAGTATTTCTGCCAGCACCATAAAAAATCCTGTGGAGACACTGAGAGTGCTCTCTTTTATTAGGCCATGTATATTTCTGAAGCCTGTAGGAACCTAATTGGCTCAGAGATTTCTAACTCCAGGGACCTTGATGTAACCAAATAAGCAGTGCAGTTCCTAAAGCCTAGTCTCCCCAAAGCTATAAAAGTGTTCTCTGTAAAACAGTCATTCAGCCCCCTCCAACACTACTTGCTAAAGTCCATGGCTTCGTGATAAAATGCTTACAAAAGTCAAAGTATAAAATATATTACTTTTTCAAAAACAGGCAAGATTTTCAAATACTGTGAAACAATGCATAGAAAATAATACAGCACAAAGCTCTACAACCACTGTTGATTATTTCTCAGGTTTCACTTTTTTGTTTTTAATGGTATAGGCCAGTGACCCAGGACCAATTACTCTATAATCAAGCTTACGTCTCCAAGTTGTCACCCTCCAATACTGTTTGCACAGGTAGGTAGCCAAGTCGGGGATGCTTTGCGAAATACTTCTTTGACCGGAATTTATTCTTCAGCACCTTCGTGAAGTCCCGTACATCTTCCCCAGATGTTGTCTTAAAAAGTTAAAAGAAATTAAATTGAACATCGCTGAACAGCATTGAGATAATACTGCTGCTACTGTCCTGAAAAACGATACAAGGAAGAACTTAAAAATGTTAATGATATTAAAATTGCCTTTTTAGTGTCCTGAAATATGGTACTATAATAACGATAATGCATCTACAAATTCTCTTCTACTGGAAAAAACAGCAAGGCTTCAAATTCCCAGCAATAAATGCACCAGATTTACCAATTACTTTATAAATTAGAGAAAAACTGAAACCGGTTCAAGTCTTAAGCTAAATATTTATAACCAGTCTTACAAACCACAAAGATTTAATTTTTCGGAAAAATAAAAAAAGGCAAATCAGTTTGCCAGATACAGGGGGATACACATAGCCATTGAAAGCAATCTTGACAGAATACTTATACGCATGAAGCTTGTGACTCACCCCACAGACAGAAAAACCTTGTAATGGCTCTGCTGAAAAAATACAGCTACACAGTAATGGCTTTGTTTAAAAAAAAAAAAAAAAAAAACAAACACACAACCAAAACCAAACCCGACAAAAAATCCCAAACCTAACACAGCCCTCTCTGTTCACAAAGTGCCACAAAATACTACCTGCCTCCCATTCTATACCTAACTAGAAAACTTTATCATGAGATGGGAGCAGTATGTGCTATACCATTGTCTGCTTCAATGGCCAAGTTTTTCATGAGCATTTTCTCAAGTTGCCAGATCTCCTCCTACAGGATTCTGCCACTCTCTGTATCATTCCAGAGTCAAAAAAACCCCACAGATGAAGTGACAGCCATTGTACAGGCACTGTTCAAAGCCACAGTCAGAGGCAGGCCTGATAAGAACAATTAGTGCCTGAAGTAATAAACTCACAGACTGATTCAGTCATCTTCTTACTATCGCAGGATAAGACTATTACAAAAATTATCCACAAGATTCTTCAAGTCTAAATTTACAAGTTACAATCAACAACTCCTTCCCATCCCCCAGCTTTTTTACTGGTCTCCATTGATGTAGCCTCTTCCAAAACCAAGAAGTGCTTAGCCCCATCCCTCACCCCCACATGACATTGTGTTCTTTAGAACAAAATTAAAATTGATGCAACTGCTTTTAAAAATCAATTTAACTGGAAATATTCACAGCAATAATGGCAGCACTGCTTTGGTAATACTATTCACTTTAATTCTGGTAAAAAGCAGGGATACAAGGAAAACATGAAGGCATAAAATACAGGGTGAAAATGGCAATAAAGAGATCTGCAGGAAGAAACACTAGTATATGATATGTCTTTAAAGTGTATGTGCTTATAGACTGTACTGAGTACTTAAACAGAATGGTCCCTATCACGTGTAGCAGTTACTATTAAGCATTTCCTCTTGCAACTGCAGTGAAGAAGTGCCCATTCACCTCCCGCGTTAGCTGAAGATTTGCAATGGCTTCTACAGATTTCCAGCCCAAACCCTGTAACAAACTACAGATTGTATTTCTGTACCCTCTGCTTTGGGAGAAGCCTGTTAACATAAAAGAATGCCAAAGTGGATGGATATCCATAGGGAAAACAGAGTAAAGACTTTTCAGTTTTGTAAATTTTTTCCATTACATACTACAAAGAGGCCTAGAAGCAGGTGAGGGAAACTATTCTCTCATTTTATTCTCTATTGTCAAAACATAAAAATACTTCCCTATTCAACTACGTATTTTAATGTATGTATAACATATGCAGTTAAAAATTCTAATGCAGATCAGACGAGCAATAAATGTTGTAGTAATCCAACTGATGTTCGTTATGAGTTTCTCACATGTGGATTTTACAAGTAACAGGAAACTGAGCAAATCTGGGATTAAAGGGTGTTTGAACCTCCAAATTTTGTGACAGGTAAATTCAGGGAGGGCTCACAAAATCATTCTGGGAAAGCATCTGCTCTCCAATCAACTGCATCATCCAAACAAGGAACGTGAGGCAGCCCAAAGGGCTGCTTGTTCTCATGCAACAGTAACTCCAGCAGATGGAACTCTGTCCCAAGGCCAAGGAATAAAAGTTTTAGTACCTACACGTTGCAGAAATAAATGTCTACTGAGCTGCCAAACTTTTCCTCTGGTATACTCTTTATTTGGCTTGACAGCCTGACCCAGTTCCTTGGAAAGACTAATATGACCGTGTACTGACTGAAGACAATAAATACTAACCAGTCAAATCTGAGCAGATATGGAAGAACTATTTTAATTTGCACGCAACTAAGATGCAACTCTTAAAAGTATTTCTTCTCTGTTTTTTGCATATAACCACATTACATAATCCAAAATCATGCCAAGAGAGATGTACTATACGATTTTACTTTCGAAAAAGAATAGCCTGGTACTATTGTGTAGAATCTATCTACTAAATTAAAACCAACAGGCAGCTTGTACACTTGCTTGCATCATGACATTTCGACTATTTGCACACAAGTCAATAGCACAAATACCACTATAGTTACAAAACTACTTCAAAAGCAAAGAAAAAAGAAATCTTTCCTTCACTGAAAATTTTAGCCAAAAGACCATGCTTTCAAACTCAATTTAAAATCTCATTTCTTAGAACAAGACAAAGTTCAGGAGGGAATAACTAAGATCCATGGCTGGCACACATAAATAAGTAAAAAACCATCTGTAGCAGAAGCTCTCAAGGAGAAAATCTGTAACAACTGACAAACTGGTATTAGCACTCTTCAATATACCAGCCAGGCATAACTGGAGTCCTAAGTCACAAACTAAAAACAGATAAAACTCCTTGTAAACCCACACAAATTTAAGAAACTGGGATTTACATGGAAAGCAGTGGAAAAAACAGAATATGCTGAGACATGGTTTTCATATGTAGGTTAAAAAAACAGTTGGTATATATTTTTAAGATATTGGAAATAGAACAAATCTTTGTTGGGAAAAAGTACTACCAAGAGTGTAATAAACCAGTTGGAGAGCTCTAAATTAAAAAATGTATAAAAATTATAAAAAACACAAATACATAAAACACATAACGTGAATAATATAATACTTATAATAAATACATACATTTTCTTGTATTTACTTCTCAGTATTCACTTTTTCAAAGAAAAAATAATGAAGTGATAATGAAAGCCCAAACAATTTCCCATTCTTTTTACTGCACCTACGTATGCAAAAGGACTAGTCTGCATCTAAGTCATCATTCTCTTAATTACATTTCTTACACTATGCAGTTTAAAAAGAAAAAAACAAAACTTTTTTACATCTCTATTTTTATTTCTTGACATTTTATTTATCTGTAACATCTGGTAGAAGCTGTACCATGAGCCTGACTGTTCTCAATGAAGAACAAAATTCTTAGACCTACTTATGGTAACAGCTACAGTATGTGCAGGTATGATGATAGCTGCATCTTAAAGCAGCTGTCAGCTAGGTACCACCGGGAGGCTGGGAAACTCCCCAGCATAGGATGTGGGGTAAAGAGACAGATACTTCTTTCCTCCAATTCTTTTTTAAAAATTGACACTTAAGAATGCAGTTCACCAATAACTTAAACACATGTTTAGGTGCATACATTCATCCTCATTCAACAAAGCTTTAAAAAGCATCTCACGTCCCTTGATAGAGGCATGAGATAGCATAGCACAAAAATTAGGTTATTAAAGGTATAACAACTGTATTTATGGCTGTCACTGCCACATCAGTGATGTATGCACTGTGTAACATTGTGAAGATTACCCTTCTGGGACCACTTGCAATAGGGGCATTTCATAGCAATTTCTCACCAAGAGGAGAGATGGATTATAAATTGTGCGCGTATTTTAGTTTAGTCCAATGAAATCCAGCTGTAATTTCAAGAGGAACTAACTTACCTCAGAATGTAATGGAATTTAACAAATTAAGTTGCAAAAGGGTAGCAGAACACATAAGCCAGCTATCTGAGCAACTGTTAAGAGCGAGACCTAGAGGAAAGCACATTGCCCAGCTGCTAGATATCAAAGACTACCCTGACCAGATAGCTATTCTTGTCAAGGCAAAGAGTAATCTCTGAACTCCACAGCTGGAAGCAACGTTCTGCATGCGAAACAGCCAGATTCAACCACTCTTGCTGTTTTCTTTCATCTTCCCACAGAACAATCCCATATTGATAACAGCGAAGCGTCATGCTTGGTACATTGATAAGCATGTCAAGATCAAACCACTGACTTACTTATGCCAGTTTGTTGCTTATAAAACACTGAGGCTGCTTAATGTTTAGGAACGTACCTGTCTTTGGATGTCAATAGTAATTAGATTTTCAGATGACTTACCTGGCAGACAAGTCTTAACAGGCACTATTGCAGATAAGCTTTATTGTGCCTGGAAAAAACATTTCAGTCTAGGGTGAACTATCATTCAGCCAATAATTTCTGATGTCTTGCCTATAATATTCTGAGTCCTATCAGGGAAACAAAATTCTAGTTATCTGGAAGATGAAGGGGCTAACCTTTGCTGCCATCGTTTTGTATAGGAAGGCTACAAAAAACCCAGTTCCCAAAATAAGGAGCTGTGCCAGGCAAGTGTAGTGCCACAGAACAAAAAAAATCGATTATACTTTCATTGAGGCCAGGAAGTAAGATTACTTGCAATGAGAAAATTTTCAGAACTGCTGATTTGATATTTGTACATTACCTTAGAAAAGCTGCTTTTAAGGTTTTACTGTGGAATATAGGAGTTGTGAAGTGGAAACAGTTTGGAGAAAGAAAACTGATGCAGTAACTATTTCCATCTGAAATTCAAAGGACCCATTGGTATAGAAAGCCACATTAATATAACACAAATAACACTACTGAGAGAATTTCCATTCCCAAAAAGCTAAAAATAAATCATGTAGGTACTTATGTAAGAGTATTCCAGAACTAGATGCTAATAAAAATCTTACAAAATTTTTACACATCTCTGTATAAAATTGTACATTAAAAATCCTATTTCTCAATTTTGTCAGAGAAAGACTATTTAAAGGTAAAAAAGTAACTATATTAACTTTGCATTTCTACTACTTAGAGACAGTAATGTTTTCAGTTCCTTACCCCACCCATCTCTAAATCCCAAAAGAAAGAAAAAAAGACATGACCGAAGTCATTATTATGAATTTTTGCATTTCTAGGATCAAGAAAACTAAATTATAAGCTAGGATGAATGCTACATGGCATTACAGATTAGGATGCAATAACTACCTGGTGTAAATGGCTCTATTCTGAAATTATGAAGCAATTCTCACCTTATGAAAGTATCACGAAACTCATCAAAACGGAGAACTGTCCCCTTGCAAATTTAATTTTAAAAACAGATTCCTTAAGCCATTCTCCAAATTATTTTAAATTTAAGTAGAAGTAGCTGAGCTTCTGAGAAATCCCTTCATACCCTAGACTGAACTGCTTACCTGAAGACAATTGAAAGGTCTTCCCTCCATCTGTGACTAAGCTCCAGTTCTAAATGCCAGCTTTATTAATCAGGGAAGCATTTTTTTTCTAATTATTGCTAGTATTCTTGGTATAAATGTATTAATACACATTAACAGAAAGAAAGAGAAGCTAAGTTTTATTAATGCAGTTGGATGAGTACATGTATTTGTACTCTGCTTTGGAAAACCGGCCACAAAAGTAACGTTTTAACATCAACAGCCTTTGAATTTGGTTAAAAAGGTAGAGTAGGTGCACTCTTCCTATTCACGCTACCTGTACTGTAATATAATGGATTCTAAGGAACAATTCATTGGCCTTTGGTATCTTCTTTTTATTTATTTTTTTTAATTTCACAGACCCAGCTCTATGCTATTTTTCAGGCATTATTCCATTTAAACATATAAGCTATTCTACTAACTTACTGCAAAGAATTTTGCAATTCTTGACTATTATATTGCATTGAATGAGTTCAATACTTAGAGATGTTTAGTAACAAATTAGTACAGCAACCATACTGCATTATTACAAATAGTAATAATAAATAACACTGGATTCTTTATGTGAAATCAATTCTTTATTCCTGACCTAATTCAGATAAGATTAGTTAAAAATGGATTGCATGTAGGTACTGATTATGGAAGTCAAACAGGCATATAAGAAGTCCGTTCATATAATGGGTCATTTCTTTTTACAGAAATGGAGCTAGCAGAGTATACTTACAGCAGGACCCAGGAAAAATTCCAGCTCCCGTATTCAACTTCCAAATTAATGGGGGTCAGTGCTGGACCTCTAATTTTACGCATCACCTAAATTATATGCCATCCCTTTTATTCCACTCTACCTTAAACTGCCCCAATTTCCTTCTTGTACCTCCTATACACTTGCCTTCCCTTCACTCACTTTAATCAAGAATGTCATCTTATTCTCCTTATTATCCCATAGTGGATTCACCTCATTCCTCCCATATTTCATGGAAAGATGGGGCTTTTGCCTTAGGTTACCTTATTTTGCACTTAATATTGCTTTTAAACTATATTCTTTTTGCAGCAGTAACAGAAAACTTCATTATAATACAAGCTGTCCCTAGTCCCAGGGACAGTGGGGATTCCTGCCATTTCCAGAATATATTTTTCTGTATGACAGTCGTTACTTGTAAATGAAATGGCTCACAGTTACATTATGTGAACACGTTTAACAAGAACTGAGAATTTCTCACAGATATCAAATCTGCTGTTTCAGACAAAGCCTGGAAGTCATCAGAAATATACCATCCTGTTCTAGGGACAGTACAATACCCCATACCAGATGTAATCTGTATTTGACTAATGCAACAGGAAGGGTATCTTATTCTGTGGACTGGCAGCATTATCTATTTTGACACACCTTAGACCTCCATTTCTGAATTTTCTGTACACTACAGGCATTAACAAAGAACATTTCTATTCCATGACCATGATATAAACTAAAGATGAGGTTTGAGAGAACTTTATAAGGAAAAAGAAAAAAAAGTGAATTTAAGAAAAATACATCTCAAACATGTTCAGATTGTTTGGGTTACGTTGGCTAAAGAGGCAAGTAAACAATCAGTATCACTGTATTTTTAGTGATGTCTAATAAAGGAAACACCGTAGACCTCCAGATCCTGAGGGTTAGAACAATCATGTGAGTATGGGCAAAACCGGGCCTATGTCATACCACAAAAACAGTATAAAAGAAAATCAGAAAAAGACCTCTGAAAAGAGAAGACAAAATGTGAAAAACAGTGGCAGAATATAAGAAACATTAGAACTGGCTGAAAAACAACAAAAACTTTCTTCAGAATGTAGCCTGGCATGCCAATTTATCAATCAAATCCTAACATTAGGTTATGGAATTAATGAAAATAAACAAACATAACTCATGGTTTCTTCTGATCATAATGAAATGAAAACACTACTTAACAGAATTTGAATTCTGCTACAGGATACACATTGGATGAAAAAGAGGGGGAAAACAGAGGTAATAAGCCCAACTACTAGAGCAAAAGACAGTCAACTCAATTTTTTGCTAAGAAAAGAACCCACAGAACCTTGTAACTTTATTGGAAATCAGCTCTAGTTACATTCTGGTCTGCCTTTGTTTTTCTGAGCATACAGACCTTTCACCACTGTCATTTAAATTACATAACAATTATCCTGTTAATTTATTTGTAACTGAGTTACAATTCTTAAGAATGTAAACAACTATCAGATTAAAAAAAAAAGTGGTACTGTGTTGTAAAATTAACTTTTGTTAGCTATTGCAGGCAAACCTCACACCAGTTTTGGATGGAAACTGTCAATTCTGGTTTGTTGGGGTTTTTTTTCAGCTACACACCAATTTTTAAATATCCCAGTAAACAGTAATTACTCAGCAGAATGAAACACGACATCCTTTCAACCACATTTTCACGAAGCAAGAAAATCTTGGACATGAAAGTAAAGATCATGCACCTTTAAAAATATTAAACTGCATTACTAGAATATTAAATATTCTTTACTATGGTATAGCAATGGTAAAGTGAGTCCCTTTCCTCTGACAAGTTCTCACCCTTATAGAGAGAGAGAGAGTGTGTGTGTGCATGTGCAAGTATACAAGTACAGAAATTATATTTAATATTCCAGCTTTTTACAAAACAAAAGTGAAGTTCAAGTTCTCTAAGAGGTGGATACTTCTACCCATTTCTACAGAATCCAAACACTACTCACATAAAAATCAGCAGCACTAGCAAAGTCCCTGATGACTTCGAAAGAGAAAGGCAGGAAGACAGGCCCTACTAAACATATGAAAAAGAAATCTTGGCAGAATATCTAGGTGACAGAAGACTATGAAAAAATTTAGACCTCAAATAATGCAAACCCAATTCCTTAGGACAGTCAGTAAATTGGTACTCACAGGTATACAATACTCCACCATTGGGTAATGCAATTTATGCCCCTTTGCTGTACGGCCAGAAAAGAAACAGCTCTGACAGACGTCATAGTTGAAATGTTTTAAGCTCCGGTACCTATGGCGACATTAAACAAAGCGATTAGAGCTTCCTAAGTTTAGTTCTAATATTTACTTGTCATTAAGCCTCACACGGCAAATTACTCTCTGAAATGGTGTCATCTGCTTTTCAGCAGCAGCAACACAAGGACATAACGAGTTTGTTGGGATTAGCTCAGAAAGCACCTTGAAGCGCAGCGGCGTGTGCGACCAGGACACGGCACGGCCAACACTCCTCAGCTGCAGACCCGGGGGCACCGCTGCCACTCCAGCAGCTCCACAGGACACGGGAAACCCACATAGTCCACTCACGACCTTCCTACACTACACAGGTCACCTCACTGAGTATTTAAAAGAAATTCCTGCCTTCTATAGCCATATAGAGAGCCAGTGTCAAGCATCTGTTGTCCAAGTTGCTTTGAAGCAAAAAATCTTACAGGCATCAGCTTCATAGATGAACAGTTTATAATTTTAAAGTTCAAACTGACTTAAAACTATACTGCTTTAGTTCTACTTTTCCTCTCTTTATTATTCAGATGGTATCTCAGAAAAAACATTTATAAACCAGACTGGTTCACTTTTATATGTTTTTACATTTACCAGTTAGCTTAAATGTTTGTACATCATTTTGATGCTCAGAAATTCTAAACATGTTTCAGAAAATAAAACTTGAGAAGTCATGAATTATAAAAATAACATAAAATTAAGCTTAAAAATTACACTGATTTATTTACCTTTTTTTTTAAGAGCATGTATATGTATAAACAAGGTAACAAACTTATACAGTATCCCTTGTATTAAATGCAGCCACCAGGAGCATGATATTCTTTTTGTTTTTAACTAAAGATGACTAACGCAACAATTCAATTCCAGATTCCACCCAGTGTTTTTTATAGTATGGTTGTTCTGACTGGAGAGGTTATATCGTTTGTATGAAACTAAAATGAGAAAACTGAACCAAACTGAATAGCTACTGAATACTTAAAGTTTAAATTAAATTGCTTCCTGAAAGCAGTTTTCAGTACCATTCCACATTTTTCCCCTGCTGAGTTTTATGTTTTGTTTTGCAAGAGAATACGTGTCTATAAACATAAAGGTTCACTTTTAAGGATGCTGATGCAACTGTTTATAATCTTTACTCAGAGTCTGTCTGTTGAATGGCCACATCTACCTTCTGCTAAGATGCTAGATGCTTTTGCTGTTGCAGATCTCTAACCTTATTGTAGAAATTATTTAGAATGAGCCATTCCTTTGTCTTCCTTTCTCTTCTTTTCTATCTCTGTGACCTCCTTCTCCACACAAAATATTTCAATACAGACGAGATTCATCAGCCACAATTTAGGCATCTAAAAGATATCTGAGCTGAACCTTTGTCACCCTATGCTCCCTCAAGCATTAATTAAGAAAAATAGGAACATTTGAGGAATTTCATCTCCTCTTAAGACAGGCAACAAAGTTTGATCAGATTAATTACTTTTGGAAGTACTCACATAACTATATTTATAGTAAAAGAGGAGGGTTGCTAGCTCAATCTTATAAGACTGACTAAAGTCAGCATGCCTAAAGCTAGATGAGATGAACCTGACCTTAGGATTCATATTATTATCCTTTAAAACAACAGAAAGAAGGAGAAACAGAAAGCATGGGGACCAAAAATTACTCATCTGCCTAGATACTGAAAGAAAAGTCTTAGAATCACTTACAAGAAAGACTGCTTTGTATCATTCCTAAATAATACATTTGACTTCATGACCACAGCAGAGGAAAAAGCCAGTTATGTTTAGCTCTAGTCCCTACTTTTTTTTTTTTTTTTGTATCATTTTATACACTGGAGCAATCCATTCACAAATCAATGTTACTTGTAACAGTACTCACTAAGGGTACTAACTATTTGGTGCCCCATGATGCTAATTCATAGTAAAATCACACAGTTTAGGAGGATAACATGGAGAATACCCCTGGTGTCGTTTTTTCTCTTAGAATCACAGCTTCCTTTAAACAGACAAAAGTTAGATTACATTTGATGCTTTAGACAGGAACTGCGCAAGTCTCATCACAGTAACATATCAATGTTTGTGCTAAGCAGGGAAAGATTGCTGTTGAAATGTGTTTAATATTGCCTGACATGAGTTAGTTTCCCAAGCCTTAGGCAGGAGAGCAGCCAGCTAGCCCACATTTTTTCTTACTGATCAGGTCCTTTTGGTCTTGTGCATACAGAACACAGGGGGTGCGTTTGTATTTCATATGCTACCTATTGGATCCATTGGTGCCAAAACACCTGATGACAGCCCACCCTGCAGACCTGTCAGTCACAGGGCCATTGGGTGTCTAACAGCAGCACTGCAGGAGCCAGAAATGCACTGGCTCAGGCCACACCATGGCCTCGCCATGGGTGGCAAATCCCATCTTCAAGCAGGAAAGCGGTGGAAAAATAAGCAGAAAGAATTGTACTTGTTGGAAGACTTAAAGTGTGGATATTTGCAGAGAAATCTTGCACCCAACTCCCCTTCTCTTACCTAAAGCCAACAATTGGACACTCTTTACAGATGTTGCACTTGGCCTGATGTTTTGCTGTTTCTGAAGCTGCCACGCGGTGTAGAACTGGTAGCCACACCATAGACTGTGGCTCTAAGCGCATCCAATCTATAAATTGCTTTACAGTTATTTCTGGCTTATTGTGGTTCTGTAGAGAGGAAAAAAACAACCCACATCCAAATAAGAAAAAAAACAAACCAACACACACACACAAGCAGATTGTCCCTTAGAATACAATTAAAAAACCCAACAACCTGTGTCAATCCTTTCCATGCCAGGTTAATGTACGACCAATTACAGGATACCAAAAATAACCTTGATTAAAATGCAAATGAAGAAAACAAGTTAGTAAGAATACACAGGACTAAACAGCTGTGATACAGTAGACAGATGGTAACAAAGATGGAGTCCATAGTAAAACCATCATTGCACTGAAAGGACTTGAGAAAGAAGTAAGGGAGCATGAAGGGGAAGCATATTCTGCAGTTCAGACATGCTAAAGACATGGCTGTCTTTTGAGTTAAGATCGATGCCAGGCCACTAAAAGTCAGTAGTACTTGCATGTGTCTACTAATTGCCATGAGACTCATACAATTTTTTTTATTGTATCCTGAGCCCATGGTATTCTTTCAAGTTAGCACATTAAACAAACACACAAATAAACAGGTAAATAAATAAATAATGAGAGAGAAATAATCTGCCACTTATGGGCAATCACTGCAAGAATACAGCAGAGCTAATGTATTAGCATAATTGTTTTAAGAAACAAACACGTTTCCCCATTCTCTTTAAGTTGTAACCTCCAGAGGAGCCTAGCTGCAAAGGTATTATATTCATCAACCTTGTCAGCAATAAGAACAGAGGTCATCTTTCTGAGCTCACTGGAAGTGACAGAACATAACTTAAAATGAAAGTTATCCTTAAATGGTAACACATGACGAGAAGCAACACTAGGCTTCTTAATCTATTCATAGTCCAAGTCATTTTTTGCCAGTAACAGGGAGCAGCATGAAAAAAAGAGAATAACATGCTTTTCCCACCAGCAAAGTACTTGTTTTCACTAGGCTGAGATAACTGCCACGCAGCTGCACACTCTCTCTGTGCTCTCTTAACAACCATGAACTGAACTTGAGCTATTCATGTGACATGAGGGATGCAACCTCATCATCAGTATAATCACAGTATCATATCAAGTATTTAAATGCTACCTTGCCAGTAGCCCTCACCCATAATTGAACAGCAAGGGAGATGGGGCAGATCCTTGAGGGACATAAAGATCATTCCTCTGTGACAGAAAATGTCTACCACTAACAAATGAATAATTTATTTCAGTATGGCTTGAACCACTCGAGGCCAGTGATAGGTATGTCAAACACCATCCCTTATTGTCTGAAGCAGCACTGTTAAAACCTCAGGGGAAGTTTTACATGGTTAATTGGTCAAACCAGCTTCCATAATTATCTACCAAGTTATTCATGATCTGGACAAACACTCTTCCAACTCCAATCATCTGAGAGTCCAGAAATGAATCTAATGATTCTGAAAAATGCTAGCACAAGTGAATTTTTCAAAGCACTGGATGAAAATGTAGAAATGTCTATGAAAGAATGGCAAAAGAAAAATGCACTAAAAGTTCACTATAATATTTAATGTTCAATTCAATAAAATTAGAAATATTAAAGTCAGTAGTTTTATATATGCCATAGTGAATTTTTAACCCATATACAATTTCTGACAATGCTCAAAGCAGCCAGTTTAACAGAAATAATACACTCAAGCAGTATAGTTATCACTAGCAAACAGTCAGAGCCTTAGGCATCCTTGACAAAGTCTGAGTTAGGCTGTGTTCCATTACAACATCGTCTTTTTAATTCTCATCTTCTTTAAACAGACAGACGCTCCTTGCAGCCTCATTAACCCCCTGCATGTAGTGTGGAGCTGAACAGCAGGCTGTAAGACAGCTTTATTCCATGTTCTGATCTGCTGCATAAAGGCTTACAATATATAAATGACTACACTTGAAGTTTTGTGCAACTGCAAGCTCTTTTGTCAGTAAAATAATGCTAAATAATTTCCTGATGCACAAGGTCAAAAATTACTATCAACATCATTCTCCTGTTCTGTTGAGAACTGTTCCAGCAGGGAAAAGCATGTTGTTCTCACAATATCAGGTTGCTTTGAACGATGCAAAGCAGAATAATTGGCTGCTACAAAAATTTTTAACAGCTTTTAGAGAAGCCAATATTGTCAAACCCACAAAGATTTATATATTCTTTTTGCTAAATGTAATTTGTTTGATCCTCTCCTAAACCATAAACCATCTTTTACAGCTGCATTTTCACAATAACTTCCCACATTTAGTTGCAGAAGCATATTCATTTCTGTTCAAAAACTCAATGGATGTTTTTAAATTCCTCTCTTCTTTTTACGCCATGTAAAATTCCTCTCTTCTTTTTACACCATCTTTTTCACATGAAGGTCTTTGTTATCTTACCTGTTGGAAGCAGCTGCGCACGCTGGGTTCAATGTTGCTGCCACCGAAGGCTGCTACTTCCCCAAGCTGCCGCGGGATCTGGATAGCATCATGAAGCAGGAGGCCCAGCTGCCTCTGGTCACACATTTCTGTGGGGCCTGCCACCTCCTTGAAGAGATCTGCAACACCGACAAGAGGCTCTGGCTCATTTCATTTCCGCGTACACCCCCTTTTATTCACTAACCCTGCAGCTCGAGCTTTATAATTTTTGTAATCCAGTCATGGTTACAGATGGCCACTGTCCCATTTACAATAGTTGACCCTCATCTAATCTTGATTACTTTGACTACATTTTCTTGATCTGTAACCATACAAATGAGAAAAGTGAGGCCAAATGAATGAAACTATATGGCTTCTTATGGCATCGCATAATAAAACTGTACATGGCAGCTCCTGTTTTACGTACGAGCAGCTGTGTGACAAAACAAGAGACATCACAAAATCAGACCAGCTTTTTGTTCTAATCCATCATTACCACATTTTCCCCCTAATATTTACTAAGTTTTCTCTGTTATCACTAGGGAAGGATGCTTCCCAGAGAGCACAAGAGCTCTCGATCCCCAGGTGTAAGAAATCAGGAAAGGTAGGCAAGAGACCAGCATGGCTAAGTCGAGACCTGCTGGTCAAACTAAAGGGCAAGAAGGAAACGCACAGGCAGTGAAAGCAGGGACAGGTATCCTGGGGAGAATATAGGGATGCTGCCCAGTGAGGTAAGGACTGAGTCAGGAAGGCCAAGGCACAGCTGGAGCTGAACTTGGCAAGGGATGCAAAGAATACTAAGAAGGGCTTTTACAGGTATGCCAGCCAGAAAAGGAAGGTCAAAGAAAGCATACCCCCCCATCCCAATAAGCAAGACTGACAAATTGGTAACAACGGACAGGAGAAGGCTGAGGTACTTGACAACTTTTTTGTCTCAGTCTTCACTGACAATCTCTCTTCCCACACCTCTCAAGTGGATGGACTGCAAGACAGGGACTGGGAGAGCAAAGTCCCTCCCACTGTAAGAGATGATCAGGTTTGTGATCACCTGAGGAACCTGAATATACATAAATCTATGGGACCTGACGAAATGCATACCAGAGTCCAGAGGGAACTGGCTGATGTAGTTGCCAATCCACTCCCTATGATATTTGAAAAGTCGTGGCAGTCAGGTAAAGGCCCTGGTGACTGGAGAAAGGGAAAGATTGCACCCACTTTTAAAAAGGGTAGAAAGGAGGTACCAACCTGTCAGCCTCACCTCTGTGCCTGGGAAGATCACGGAACAGATCCTCCTAGAAGCTATGCTAAGGCACATGGAGGACAGGGAGGTGATTCAAGACAGCCAGCATGGCTTCACCAAGGGCAAGTCCTGCCTGACCAACCTAGTGGCCTGCTATGATGGAGCGACTACATCAGCAGTTGATGATGTAGAGAAGAGCTAGGATGTTGTCTTTGTGGACTTCTGTAAGGCCTTTGGCACAGTCCCCCACAACACCCTTCCCTTTAAATTGGAGAGATATGGATTTGATGGGTGGACTGTTCGGTGGATGAGGAATTGGTTGGATGGTCGCATCCAGAGGGTAGCAGTCAACAGCTCAATGTCCATATGTAGACTGGTGACAAGTGGTGTCCCTCAGGGGTTCATATTGGGAGTAGGACTGTTTAATATCTTCATCAATGACATAGTGGGATCGAGTGCACCCTCAGCAAGTTTGCCGACAACATCAAGCTGAGTGGTGCAGTTGACACACCTGAGGGATGGGATGCCATCCAGAGGGACCTGGACAAGCTCGAGAAGTGGGCCCATGTGAACCTCATGAGGTTCAACAAGGCCAAGTGCAAGGTCCTGCACATGGGTCAGCACAAGCCCCAGTATCAGTACAGGCTGGGGGATGAAGGGATTGAGAGCAGCCCTGTCAAGAAGGACTTGGGGGTACTGGTGGATGAAAAGCTGGACATGAGCTGACAACAGGCACTCGGAGCCCAGAAGGCCGACCGTATCCTGGGCTGCAGAAAAAGAAGCGTGACCAGCAGGTTGAGGGATGTGATTCTCCCCCTCCACTCCGCTCTGGTGAGACCTCACCTGCAGTACTGCATCCAGCTCTGGGTCTCTCAGCACAGGAAAGACACGGACCTGTTGGAGTGGGTCCAGAAGAGGCCATAAAAATGATTGGAGGGATGGAACACCTCTCCTGTGAAGACAGGCTGAGAGACATGGGGTTGTTCAGCCTGGAGAAAGAAGGCTCTGGGGAGTCCTTTATAGCAGCATTTCAGTACTTACAGGGGGCTTATAAGAAAGATGGGGACAAACTTTCTAGCAGGGCCTGTTGCAGTAGGACAAGGGGTAATGTATTTAAACTAAAAGAGGGTAGATTCAGACTACACGCGAGGAAGAAATTTTTTACAATGAGGGTGGTGAAACACTGGCACAGGTTGCCCAGAGAGGTGGTAGATGTCCCAGCCCTGGAAACATTCAAGGTCAGGCTGGACGGGGCTCTGAGCAACCTGATCTAACTGAAGATGTCCCTGTTCATTGCAGAGGGGTTGGTCTAGATGACCTTTAAAAGTCCCTGCCAACCCAAACTATTCTATGAAGAAGGAAACAATATTTCAGAAATCCATACCTTATGCAAAAATCTATGCCATCCTTCGATTGGTTGGGGACAGAATCACGTTTGCTCTGAACTGAGACTACAAATTACCACAGGTCACAGCTGGCCATGTGAAATAGCTTAAAGCAAGAGCAGCAGCCAGCAGGACAACTTGAGCTTAACATTAATCACATTTGCTTCCTGGATAAGCATGTCTGCTTCCATGTACTTTCTCTTTACTGATTCCCTTTTCCTAAGGTAGGTGTCAAGCCCTGCAGTATAAGTGGATGTTCTGGGATGACTGTAACAACAGAAAAAATTGACTCTGAAAGGAATCAAGAAAATTGTTCCAGATACAGACACTGGGAAGAAAGATATTGCTTGTACCTACTTAAGAGTCACAGCAAAGCACTGAATTAATAGGCCTGTCTGCAGTACAGATAGTATTTCTTAAGTGCTTTCTTAACACATTTCTTTGATTGGACATTTTTAATTGTTAAAACTTTCAGCTAATATTTTTAACATGTTTCTGCCAACAATCCTTGATTTATGAACTTTATGGCTGTGTACATTAGTATTTAGTCACAAGAATCTCTCCTGAAAATATCTTAAACACTGGGTTTATCTCAGAAATATTTTTAAATTATGTGATTGGTACAAATTACAGAAGAAATGGAAGTGAATTCTTTGAGTTCATTCCAGGTGGCTTTTACATTCTCCATTTGCACTTGGTGGCCAGCTTGGATTAAAGCTCCAAGTAATCTTAAAACAAACAAACAAAAAATCAATTTATACTATTCCCCTACTTTTCATGTTTCCCACCAGAACAACCATTAATAGATTAGAAATAAATGAAATTTAAAAATTCAGTCTGACTGCACTTCTGACTGAGAAACAGACAAGCTTTGTTCAGAAACACTCAAGAGAAACTCTTTTATTACACTGTGTAAATTGTTTTGCCCTTCATTTGGAGCAACTGTCAAGCTTCGTCAGCATGCTTCAGACAGTCTGGTCATACTTCTTTTCTTGGCAAACGAGGTTGAGGCATAAGAAAGGATTTCCACAAAATAGAAATCCAGATGACTGAATTAATTTTTAGAGTTTCTTGTATTTTTCTTGTCCCTTTCTTGCCTAGTCAAACAAATGCTACAGCATCTTGAGCCCTCAGAGGTGAGAAAAAAAACAAACACAGACAACAGAGGTGACAGAACTAATACTGCATGGCTGCAGGCTCATCTTGGCAATCCCAGATCCTGGCTAGCTTCTTCAGCTGTGGTTGGGATAATTTTCCAGTTTCTAAGAGTCAGTTTGAAAAACCTGAGAGGATAAAAAAAAAAAAAAGCAAGCCTGTTTTATTCTTTCTGTTTGCATCAGTCTACAGTGGAAACAGGCACTAAAAGAAGAACAATTCATTAACCGCTGTAGCTGGGAAGAAGATGAAGTAACTTCCTAAGCCCTAAAACTTCAGTTGATTGGGGAGCTAGTAAATAGATGAAAAACAATGTGGCAGGAGAGGGACTAGGGAGAGCGATTAGCTAGGGTTGATCCAAGTCAGCAAATACCTTTGAAGAGCTCAAACTCCTCCAAAACACTCCCCTTAAAAAACAAGAAAACTTAACAATGGCAGCTGTGCCATAACCGGTGAGTGTCCAAGTGCAACGGAGTTTGTGGATCTTTTCCCAAAACCCTCTAATGCCTTCAGAAGAAGCTTCTAAACTAAAGCTATGGAAAACCAAAATGTTCGTGCTATCTGGCCTACCTCCTTGAAGTAATCCATGAACTATTTATTCCCTGGCAAAGACTCAAAACTGCAACTTAGCTGGACAACCTGAAAAAAATGTACTTACTGGCTGGTATAGAAGGGGATACTTCAAAATGTTGAAATGTTGAAAAGTTTACTAAAATCCTACCAAAATGGTAGTAAACTAGTTAGTAGTAAAATGTCCACAACACAATTTTTTTGTTGCATTTTTATAAACAGGATGCACATTCTTTTTTCCTCCTTTTTTTTTTTAAACTATCACAGTGTTAGTTTCAAATGGTTTGAAAATTGACATAAACATAACAGTAAAAAAAAAAAATCACATTCCAAGGATGTTGTATAACACTTGAAAACTTAACTGCTTCACAGCTGAGCTTTTTTCAAGTAGCCCTTCTTTTTGACTTCAAATCCTACAGTTTTTATGCTTTAAATGATATGACCCAAAAGCTACAAATCTACACACTAAATAAAACTCTGTGATGTTTGCTCTTTCTGCTACCAGTCTGGGCTTTCTGTATTAAAAATGAGCCCAGGTAAAAGCAAAATGCTCACAAATGTACTCCCAGTTATTACACAGTGCTATGACTTCTCTCCACCTCTAAAACTGAAGAAAAGGGAGGGAAGATAAAATTCCTGCTGTCCCTCAGGAAATCCATACCGCGATGTTGTTTGTCTCCTGATTGCATGTCTAGGCATAAAACGTGCTGTGAATAATCACACATGCAAATTACATTTTTCACTGTTGCAAACACTTGCTGGTATGATTAAAATTTACCTTCCTAGAACATTTAGGACACTAAAATTGAGTGGTTAAAAATGTTTCATTTTTCCCACAGTATTCAGAAGTCCTGTAATAATGTATGAACAACAGGTAGTAAAAAGAAACAGTGTTTTGTTTATTGTGCTCTGAGTATTTTGGAACTAAACTAGTATTACCTTTTGTCATGGGCATCCTTTTTTTTTTTTTTCCTTTTCCATTTTTTAAGGCTACTTCTAAACCCATGAACTGAGCAGAGGCACCAGGGTCTAAGCCCAAGCACTGGAATGCTGCTGTTTGTATCATTAAGCTGCTAAAAGTGTATCTGTCATGATTTTGATGAAAGTCAACTAACTCTCACCCCCAAAATAGCCGGGAATGATGTGAGAGTTAGGCAGGGTCTGGGATCATTTCCAATAGGTAGCTCACCTGTGGCCCCCCTGTTCTGGGGAGAAAAGAGAGCACAACATGGATACAGCCAGCCCAGGTCATTGGCCTCACCAACAGAAAAGCAGCCCTGGACTATTTGCCCTACAAGCATAGATGTAACCAGCTCACAGCAACCCAATTACATTTGCAGGTCCATTTTTATTCACAGGAGCACCCAGGCATGTGCTTGAAGTTAAGCATGTCTTTAAACATTTTCAAGAATAGGCATTCTTTAATTGAGGCCTCAATGTTTCTTCTAAAGTAATTGGGACTTTTTAAAATTAAAGATCCATTCTCATCTCAACCCTGAAGTCTAGCATCTTAAAAAGAAGCCTAATTAAAAAGTCACAGTAATTTCTCTGGCAAAACATCCTACCTACACTGGAAATGAACATACAGCTAACAAAATTGTTATTTTTACTGGAAATGAACATAACTAAAGGGAGCTGTTACAAAAAACACCCACCCCCAAACAAACACCCTCCCTCTCCCCCGCAAAGGCTTCACATTAAAGAAAGAAAAAAAAGAACAAAACCTTGAATTGTACTGGTAAACTGAAATTATTGTCCCCTGTCAGTTTACCATATTATTTCATAAACCCAATGTCTCAGCCACCCAGAAATTACGTTTCTTCAAGTTAATCCCTGAAAGGCTGGTCTCTGGGAAGGCTGAGGTAGAAAACACATGAGCAGACAGTCTGGTTAAGAGTTTTACAAAAGGTTGAAGGGTTCATCCAAAAGTTTTTAAATCAAGAAACTTCCTATTTTACTACCAACTACTCCGAGAAAAGTATGCCTCTCTAAGACTACAACATTTAGGGCATGATGTGTGCTCTGCTAAGGGCTCCAACTGCAAATGTACGACAACTGCCACGCTCAGAGGAGCCTGGGATTGATGACACCTCAGAAATGTTTAGAAGAAATATAGCCAAAGGGAGAAGCAAATGTCAGGAGCTGGTCTGAGAAAGGGAAAAATCGGAAGGCAGGTAATTAGTATTAAGCACCCATGTTTGGGGGTACTGTTTTTCCTTCCAAGTGACTGACTTTCTTGAAAATACTTAGCATTTTCGTGATAGCTTTCACTTGAGGATCTGAAAGCTCAATAGATACGACAAAATTTCTCTCAACAGTAGATGATTAGTAGGGTGTGACAAAATCAAAAGAAGCAAGAGAGCTCGTGCCAAAGATCAGTCTGTGACACAGCTGGTGCCAAAGGACCCCAAAACACTGACTGCAAAGCCACTGCAGACCAACAACCAGTACCTGACACTGTTACTTCCTTCTTTCTTTGGCAAAACTTCTTTCAGACTGAATAATTTTGTTTTGTGACAATTTTACGGTTTGCAAGGGCAATAAAGCTGATGATAAAGGTATCAAAGCCTGGCTTACTGATAAAAACAGGAGTTACAACAATAAAAAAAAGGATACGTTATCTGACTATTAATTCTCTGCTTTGAGAAGCTGAGCCACTATTTCAGATGTATTTCAGGTTGAAGTTAGGATCACTTTGTACAATAGTCTCCTGAGACTTTTTCTGTACTAATTTTTTAGGATAGCAATCTTAAGGAAAAGGCCCACCCTGTTAACATTGATTATGCAAATCTGCAGCCACCATCAGCTGCCATTTTTATTTTACTACTAGACACAAAGCAACAATATAAAAATGAATCCGACCTAGTCATTTCCTTGTTCTGCTTCAGTGCCTGTATTCCCTAACTGTAAGTATACGAATTCATTACTGCTAGCAATTTAATGTGAGTTTAAACCCCCCCAGGCCTGCGGTTTTTTTAAACCATCTTTTGGTAGTGTTATCATTCTGTTATCCACAGCCTGCCTAACTCCTATACTTTTTGAAAGCTTTTTGTTTCACACCAAATGGCAGGTTATCCCCGAATTGTCATTACTGAACAAAGGTATGTCTGCCAAGCTCTTTTAGTTATGGACTAATTCGCAGATATGTCAAGTGACATAAGGAAACTAAAAACCCCAAAGTCTTAGTATGCCCTTCAGATGCAAAAATATGCCCTAATACATAAGATAGCTGTACTTTTGCTTATGTTAATAACCAAGGTTACAAGATTACCTACAAATGCTTCTAAGGAAAGCAGAAATTGTTGAAGAGCTCCAATGGTACATGGCACATACAGTTTCTACACATTTTACATTTGTTTCTGAAAGTGTCAAGGAACTACTGCAAAGAATAGCAATTTTAAGATGATGTGCATGATATATAACTGTCCACTACCTACGATGCTCTTATATAGTGCTTAATCTCTTGTTCTGTATTTGTCCGGGGGTCTTGCCACAAAGTTACTCAATTCTCTTCTGCTCCTGCAATTATTTTTGTGAAGTATTTTTATACTACTAAGTATTTCTCAAGCTTGTGAAATTACTTAAATCAACATAATTTAAACTTTCATTGTATGATTCTGGCAGAAAGCACATATACTGGAAAACTATTTTCAGAGTTCAGATCGTCTTTCTCATAGACCACAAAATACAACTGCTGGATTTTGATGCACTTCCTTGCTTTATCAAACATATCAATCTGTTCCAATCAACACTGACTTACTCGGTTTTTCCCTAAACAAAACATACACACACAAAAGAGAACAGAATCAGTCAAATAGAATACTTCTCTAGCTTCCACACAGCTACATTCTCCCTTGTTTTTGGGGAGTGCAATATTGTGCATTATGATGATGCATATTTGACATCAATACTTTCCAGTCAGGATGTAAATCCTACTTTCTCCATTGTCACTGATGATAATGAAAACAACAATTCTATTTTACTTACTCACAAAAAACCTGTCTTGCTACAGGCATGAGAAATGTTTTACTACAAATTTTGCTACAATGTATGTTGTTATTGTACATGACTTAATTATATAAAGTAAGCATTTTATAAAATATATTCTTCCTTACATCTGTACTTCTCTTCCAGAAGGCCCTTAGAAAGAGACATCAAGCCAATTTTCAGGGACTGCACTCGAATTTTTCCAGTTCGGCCACTGAAATGATAAAGATAAGACGATTTAAAACAATTTAATTTTATTTCATTCCAACTCAAGTCTATTAAAAAACGCAAAGACATTGGTGAGTTCTACTACAAATACACTTGAAATCTCAAAACAAATTAACACTACAAATCACATTAAGAATGTTTCCCTTACAAAAGCTCAGCTCGCCTTCTAAGTGGTTTACATGTCAAAATAGTTCGTATTACTCCAAAAGGGCAGACATTTAGCTCTGTAAAGCTCTCAACATGATTTAATAATGTGATATACACAGAAAAAATACACGAGCACACAGCAGGAAAGCCTATTACTCAGTGTGAAACATAAGGACTGCAAAATAAAACCAAGCTTTCATACCACAGTAATTAATTCATTTTTTTCACTTCATTTTTTCCTTTTATATTTAAAATGCTCTGATATACATGTGTACCAGGACATAAACAGCCAACCACATGCAGTAATTAAATCATATGGAGTTGTCGTTCTTTTTAAGCAATGTGACTTCAGGCTTACAAAAAAAAAAAAAAAAGCGCAAACCCAAAAAACCCACACATTAAACCTTAAGCAACTTGAGAATGGATAAGTAGGTTCCAAAGCAAGTGATTTTAAACCTGCAAGACAAACACTGTTCAAAAAGATACTGAAGCAATAAACCCTGGGTACAGGGAAAAGGATGATTTTAAAGTTCAAAACATGAGTGCAGAAACATACTCTTAAAAGATCTGATGATTTCTTCTTTCAAAGACCAAAAAACATGACACAATTTGTCTTCAGATGAGACATGGTAAAAAAATCATGAGAATAGTAGTTAAACTGTATATATTACACACAACCCCCTGCATTTAAGGTTAGCTGGGTCCTTCACCAGCAAGTAAGGTAATACTAGAATTAATATCACCCCAAACGTTACTTTGGTTCCTTCTGTCATGCAGAAGTGATATATCCTTTAATTACTTCTGGAGTGGTTATTAGATATCTCTTTCTGTCCTATCCATTCAACATATGGTCTGCTGTCTGATTTACTTCACAAATGTTGTGCTGAATACAAAATTATTAATTTACTCCTGGGCTCTCAGTAAATTAGTTAAGCACCTTACAAATATTAATGCATTTGTCTTCACAACCATCACCTAATCTAGTGAGGCTAGACAGCATTATCTTCTCCATTCCACAAGCTGGAACAGAGGTACAGAGAAATTATTGGCAAATTAATCAAAAACACCCATTACTTTTACTGCCTAGTTTGAAAATCAGGACTCAATTTTCCAGAATGTTATAAAAGTGCCACCTATTTTATACATTCAACCTTAGCTTCAAATTACCTCTTTCAATCACAGACACTACATCATTCTGGCATACCTTAATGTGTAAATGGCTCATTTTGCAACCTTGATAAAGTTCTTTCCCCATTCCTTCCTGTGTAGGGTTGTCTGTGTTCTAACTTTGTGTTCGACGGAAAAACAAAGCTGACCATTCATTTGGGTTTGATATAACTCAGGACTGACTACAGCATTTTTTTATTAAAGGCATAAACTCAGAAAAACTTTGCAGTTAAAAGGTCAGGGCACATATGTGGAGGCTTCAAACTTCTCCAGATTTCAGCAGATTGCTACAGGGACTGTGAAGAACTTCCTTTGCACAAAAAGCATTTTCTCAATAAATTATAAAAATAATTACAAAGACTGCAACATTACATTTTCCTAAAGAACAACATATTTCCTCCTAGCCTTTTTCTTGGAAACAGCTAAATATTAGCACTGAAATTATATATACAGTAAAAAAACCCACACCAAACCCAGCCCCCACACCTCCCCCACCCCCACCGGCAAACCTATAGACTTTGTAGCATTGAGACTTCCAATTCAATGGTTTAAGTTTGCCCAGCTTAGAGTCACAAAACCACTGAGGTTGGGAGGGACCTCTGGAGATCATCTAGACCAATGCCCCTGTTAAGTCAGGTAGAGCAGGTTTTCCTGGATCATATCCAGTTGGGTTTTGAATACCTTCAAGGATGGAAACTGCACAGCTTCTGTGGGCAACCCGTGCCACTGTTTGATCACTCTCACATTAAAAAAATCTTTTTCATATACATTTAAGCAGAATTTCCTGTGTTTCAGTTTGTGCCCACTGCCTCTTGTTCTGTCACTGGGCACCAGTGAGAAGAGCCTGGCTCCATCTTCTCTACTGCTCCCATCAGGTATTTATGCACATCGATAAGATCCCCCTGAAACTTCTCTTCTCCAGGTTGAAAAGTCCCAGCTCTCTCAGCACCTCCCGATACATCAGATACTCCAAGTCCTTAATCATCTTCACAGTACTTCACTGGAATCACTCCAGTTTGTCCATGTGTCTCTTGTCCTGGGGAGCCCAGAACTGGACCCAGCACTCCAGATGTGTCTCACCAGTGCTGAGTAGAGGGGCAAGATTACCTCCCTCGACCTGCTGGGAAAGCTCTTCCTAATTGCAGCCTGGGAGACTGTTGGCCTACTTTGCCACAAGTGCACGTTGATGGCTCATGTTCAACTTGGTGTCCACCAGCACTCCCAGGGCCTTTCCTCCAAAGCTGCTTTCCAGCCAGTCACCCCCCAACCTGTACTGGTGTATGGGGTTATTCCTCTTTAGGGAGAGGACTTGGTATTTCCCTTCATCGAACTTCATGAGATTCCTGTTGTCCCCTTTCTCCAGCCTGTCAAGCTGTCTCTGAATGGCAGCACAGCCACCTAATTGTGCTGTGTGTACAAACATCTGAAAAGCAAGGCCTTGCAGTGGGAAGGTTCAGGAAACTTTTTTATGCTTGAATTCATACAAATTTATGGATCAAGTATTTAGAATTAAGTGCCAGCACACTATTCAGATTCACTAGAGCAATACAAGCACGCTTGTCATTACAAAATCAATTGATAAGACTACTTTAAGCAGCTCAGATTTTTTTCACTCTGATCCTGAAGGGAAGTCTGAACCATTATACCTCTATTAACTGGTTTAGAGCAAAGTTGTCCATTCTCCATCAATACAACAGTGAAAGGCAGTATAAAAATGGCACATTATTGACCTCTGACCTAGCTTGAAGTGAAAAATGGCAAAACCATTATAGCTGCTTGTCAGAAGTGCCTTTCTTGTTTACTAAAGTCCATTTGTCCCTCTGGATGTATCTGAGCCTTCTTTTCCCAGGCTATACAAAGTCTAAGGATTCATTGCCCTTATAGTGTGATGCTGACCTCCTTCTTCCCCAAATGAACTGGAATTCTATTGTTTTAGTGGGGAAGGGGAGAGGAAAGAGAGATGAGGGGAAAGAGAAAAATAAAGAAATCCTTGGTTTTGTAGGTGATTCTGTTGTCTCTACATAGGCACCAGGCAGGCTCTGGCCTATATGCCTCAGGTATGATCCAGTCAGGAGGTAGCACAGAACCCGGAAGTAATTCAACTTTTAAACCTGCCGAAATAGGTGTTAAAAAAAAGGTACACATCATTTCCAGGCATGGTAGAAGAGTGCATTGAAAGCATATACTACAGAGAGGACTAGTTTAGTGGGGAACCAGCTAACTAGGTCATTTGATCAAGGGCATGGGAGGGTAGGTACCACACTGCACGGGTAGCAGGGTTGGGTTGGGATCAGAGCACGTACAACTTTGTCGCATAGTTTGGACTCTCCGTCCCAGCAGAGAGCAACCATTCAGCTGTTTCAGAGATCCAACACAGCTGCAGAAAATATCAAATGGCTACATTATATAAAAACTGGTGTTTGTCACTACTGTACAATAACATAAGCAAATGAGTGGAAAAAAAGGGTAAGCTAGAAACTGCTGTAGTATCAGAAGAGAAAGGAAGAACACTTTTATCCTGTATCTTACTACAGGAGATACTGGAACTACAGGATGTGGAAGAGGCGGGGGGGTGAAAGAGGTAACACACAGATAACGGGCAATAAACATGAGCCATGCCTCGTCACTTCCCTTGTTAATCCTATGACAACTGAACTCCAAACAAACAAAACAACTACAATCCCAACCTCACTACATCAGGCACAAGCTGTATGGAGCACTTGGGAATCATATAATACAGTTTAGCACTACTCAGCCACAGGAACAGCTCAGCTATAAAACATAGTGTGCTAAATCCTAAAACTAACATTTTCATTTCTGCTCAAACACCTAAGAAATTCAACGATAGACATTAAGGCAGGGTTAAAATGATCTGAAGGTATGTCTTTCCAGGAAAATGAGTTTAGCAAAAACTTTCCATAATCATGCAACTGTCACATGCAAACTTTATTCCTTTCTCTAAGTAACATCCTAACACAGAGTTAGGGCCCAAAACTTTTTTGACAGGCAAACACAGTCTACTCCATAGTCGAAACAGAGGCTTTTGACACCTGTAAATTATAAATGTACTAATCAGGACATAATTAATATTAGAATGTTGAATATAAGCATACAAAACTATTGTTTATCAACAATGGTATGCAAGCATTCTGTAGCATTGCGATGTCATAGCCAGACATAACATATAAGCATTTTACCTAAGTGAACAATGCGAATGCCAAAGGAGCACACAGTGATGGGCACAGCTGCACACAGGAGTTAGCCAGATAGATAACAAAAAGCTGCCAGACAGAGGACAAGATTAAGTATAAGAGATTGCAAACAGGAATACACAATAAGGATGACTGACAGATCAACAGAAAACACGATAAGCAATATTAAGGCCAGAGGAACCCTCTGTCCCCTGGGGATGGGGGCAATAGCATAAAAAACATCAGGGACTAGCAAGGAAATTGGAGAAGAAAGAAGATGAGCCCACTTCAGTTCAGAGTTGTCAAAGAGCTCTCAAGCCTAGTCAACATTGACACTGTGACTAAGGACTACCAACAACCGCAGCTATCAGTTATCTACATAACCCAGCGACAGAAGGCAGCCTGTTAGATCTCTGAAGGTCCCCACAGATGCCTCCCCTTGATCAACCCACCCCAGAGGAGTCAGACAAAGGAGCTCATTTTCCTGCCCTACACAGGGCCATATCCTTCCTACAGCGCTTCCTACTACTATCACAGCCTGCTAACCTGCTCCTGCAGAGTCCTCTACGAATCAAGACAGCTATCATCAACACAGGGAATGCCATCGGACCACGTGCAGAAAATTTCCATCAGCTACCGTCAAAACCAGGGCATAAAGTTAAGGCTGACTGAGCAGGTCTCTCATCCTTCTCCTTCCTCAGAAGTTCAGATTTTGCTCTAACTAACAGGCTGGTAAGGCCTGGGATATTAACTCAGCTTGGTGTTAGAAATTGCCAGATGTATGAGTGCAACAATAAATAACAAAGTTGTAATTCTTCAGAGGAAGACTAGGCCATAGAGAATATTTGATCATATGGAAAATGTTAGCGTAAGTCCCACAGATACCCTTCCTAGGCTAATGCACCAAAGTAATCCAATTTAAAAGAAGGCATTATCAAAAGGATCCTAACATCAAAAAAACCAAGAAAGTTGAAATACAAGAAGTCAGATAAACATTGCAAGACATTAAAAACAGCACAGGTAAAAGTTTCTTTATGGGTAATTCTGATTGAAATAATGAGTCATTGCCCACAATTAGTACATGTATTCTATACAATGTATGACAGACTTTAAAATATCTGAAACAACTCATTTCAAGGGGTGTTAAGCTATTCCATTAGTACTAAAAGCTACCAGTCCATTTCATATAAATGACGTTTGGAGTTTTTAGCAAATTTGACAGTATATAGTCCAGAACAATAACCACTGGCTATTGCTTTTGGATGATTTAAACACAGGCCTGGCCAAATGATTTCATAGAGCAAACAGTTTCCTTCACAGCTCTCATTGTAATTTATTAAAAAAAACAAAACAAAACCCTCTGGACTAACCAAAACAAGGAACTTTAAGTTTGGAAAAGGTTTACAGGGCAGATGTTGCTGCCTGGAATAACCTTTGAGTCCTTGAAGAAGTAAAAGTCACTGAGAAAATTTAATGTTTCTCTCCTCTACTCAGCTTGAAGAATGAATCATTCCTGATGTGTCAGAAAATACCAGAACACAACAGACCTTTTTCTAAAGATAAATTGGTTCTTTTTAAGGGCCAAAGACATCTGTAGGTAAGTCTGAAGAACTACTCAGTTTGCCATCAATCTGTGAACCGGTAATTAAATCTCAGGTTAATAGTATGTGACTAACAGATGCTTTTTGTAGGCAGTTTAATGATTTGAAGCATTGTATATGTATAACACCAATGAAATAAACAATGGAAATGTCAAGACACAAATTAGCTCTTTCCTAAAGGCCAATTTGAAAACCAAAAACCAGCTTAAAATTGGTGCCTGTTCTTTCAGCATTTTTTTCTTCCTGGAGTGGATTTGAAAGGGGAGCAAGGAAACATACTGTAAAAGGTAGTTTTATCTCAGAAAACCTTCATCCTCTATTTTTCAAAGTTTGACTAAAGATTAAAGTCTCTCATCAGCTTGAAGAATTATCTACACCAAAGCTTTCAACATAATAATCAAGGGGAAATGGGAGCAACAGGAAATGTTATTGAAAGAAAGGTTTGTTGCTTACTATGTGCATTTAAATATGAACAGATTAAATAACTGACTTTTAATTGATGTTAGAAACCAAAGGTAAGCTGAAGAAAATATAATGGAATTGTGATCAATCTGAAAATAACCCAAACAACTAGTAATTACAAAAAAATTCTCTGACATTATTAAGTCTCTTATTCTAAATAACCAATAACATTTAATTCAAGCAACGCACTTGATCTACTGCTCTATTTGCAAGTGATGTGTTTATTCATCCACAATACAGAGCTCTACAGCACAAAAATAATTGCAGGAAGAAGCCCCAGTCATTATTTGATGGGCTCTCCAATTTTCCAGCAGTAATGATGAGGAGCCCAGCTAACAGAAATGTCACAATATTAAACAGCAATATTTGAATGCCAAAGCATAATAGGCAGTCAGCACATAAATGATAAATGGTTGTATTTACTCTGTTCCATCCTTCCCTCTTCCCTACCACAATATTTAAAATAAAAATAAAAAAAAAAAAAATATCCACAAAGTATAGGACTATTGATGTGTAATCTCGGGGGGGGACGGGACGGGGGACACGGGGGGGACACAAAAAGCTATGAACTGTTAGAATTTGGCATTGATTAAGCGACTGAACATGGTGAAGATAATGCATACATCAACAAGTAATGGCTCTCTTTTGCAAAACCAGGTATAAGAGTTCTATTATTATTCAAGAAATACTTTTGCTCTTTTCAATCTTCAAATGGGGAGAAAGGAAAGAAATTTGGTAACCAACTTCAGGCAGCTTAGAAATTTTCATTTGTAATTCCATGTATAACTCTGAACTAAAGCATATATTCAGTTAGACACCCTGAAGCAACCACCCCATGTATTGCACTACTGTGTCTTTAGTCAGCTCCAGAAGAGTCCTGAAATGCCTTTGTTCAAGCAATGTAAGGAGATACATTACAGGGAATGGAGGAGCTGATGGAAACCAAGTCTTCTCCCAGCTTTTACTACAGAAGAGGGATGGAAATATTGAACATCACTAAGAAAAATGAACAAGAAACTCATGACTCAAAAGCACAATTAAATAAAACCATACTGACTGTAGGACAGACATGCAGGCTGCCGTAGTGCAGGGCAGGGCAGAGAAGTCAGAGTTCAACATTCAGCAGAAGAAAGAAGTGTCTGGGGGCTCCGAAAGGACTGGCCAAAACCACAAGCAGCTGCTGGCGTGGTCTTTTTCTTGTCCTCTGAGACTCAGTGCTCTCTCTGGTAATAGCGGATGTGCATTTAAATAAACCCACAAATTCTTACTGTAAGCATCCTGAGACATTCTTGAGGCAAACTCACAATCCACTGGGGAAATACAGCTTTGCTGCCAGGACCAGGGCAGGTGGATCACATAGCACCAGCACACAGAACTGATACAAGGCAGGAGCTGCACTGGCTGGAAGTGAGCTGGGACCCGGACGCTGCTGACCCTCCCGAATCAGACAGGCTTCAGCACCGAGATCAGATCAACCACCACTTGACAGAGAATTCAGGACAGGGAGCTCAGCCAGGATTATGGCATGCAAGTAACTAAGTGTGAAATAAATAACAAAACTGTCCCCACCTGTGGCAGAAATTGGATCTGATATGAATGGCAAACAATCTGGGCAATCTGGAACATTTACAATAGGAACACAGCTAAAGCAGCATTATCCAGTTCTCTACTCACACACACATTCCTTGAAATCCTTTCAATGTTTTTTTGGAAGTAGTATAAAAGCAGTCTAACATTAGTTCAGTGTATCTGAGCAGAACAGCATAAGAAACATCTCATTGCAAGCAACTGCACTTTCATTACTAAGTCAAAAATATCAAAAGATATAACTTTTTATTAAAGAACTTCTTAACTTTGCAAGGCTTTATCATTTTTCTATTACCATGGACACTTCCTCAAGAAAGTAACTCAGAAAATATATACAGCAGTCCTATAAGTCTAGCATTTTTGAGGAGTCACGTGCAAAAATTACCAATTCTCTCTCCATGGTTTATACTTTGTTAATACCACCTTAAATTCCTGGAGTACACACTGTGAATAAAGACCTGTTACTTACCTATCATATACATTGAGTAGCCAGTTAAGACACATGTCTACACAGAGAGGAACATTCACCATATCTTTGTGTTTCTCTTCAAGTCCACTGTAGATGGTAGTGAGACAGCTGATCACATCCTGGACACCGATCAGCTGGTCATTTTGACTCAACTTGTGCTGTTTGAAAACTTCACTTGTTGTGTTCAGGTCCAATAGGTCCACTAACAATAGGTGATAAAAAAAAAAGAAAAAGAAAAAAGGTGTGAATACAGCTGCCCAAGCATAGCATTCACAACACTTGTTCATGTGCATATTGTAGCAAACACTGCAGACAATTAGCCAAGAAGCAGTTCCCATTTAGTAACATTATAGTGAAAAACTGTTCTCTGTGAGAAGACGACAGCATTTTGGTACTATATATTTAAAAAAACAAAATCAACAAGAACACCATAAGGACACTGCACAGCTTGGAAGAACATTGAAAAAGCCGTTGAAGTAGTCTGTGTAATTAGAGGATCCTAACTTCAGATGTACACACACTGGGAGTCCACTAGGCTTAGAGGATTCTTCACGTTTACTATAAAGCACAATTCCATTAAATTGCTATCACTTTTGATTAAAAGTAAAGCAAAGCAAATTCTTAGGTAACAATGCTCTCTTAAATGCAGTAGCAATGTACTGAGGCCTGATTAACTGAACACCAGTTGCTAAATTAGGGCTTAGAAGAAAGCAGGGAGAGGGACACAGGGAAATTATTTAGCACTTAGTGTTCTGGAAAACTACAGTATACTTTCATGAAAAATATTTTTATCTCCTTTATTACAGGATTCTTTCTATAAGCAGTTGGTGATGCTATGGATATGCTACAGGTGAAAAGGCTTTTGCTCCCAAAACCACACAAATATGATTGTGAAAATCTGCGTTTTGCATGGTGAAAATAAAAAGCTGTCAATGAGCTCTTCTAATTCCTTTTGCAAAACAAAGTGGAAAAGAGGAAGCTTACTTTGGTCTAAAAGAAGGAAGAATAATGTAAGTCAAAGGGTGGTATAAACCTCAGTGATGGTCTTTTTACAGAAGCAAGGACTTTAGCAAAAAAAATAGTTGCAACATATTAGTATGCTTGCTACAGTGTATACAACTTGAAGTATATTCCAAGATCATACAGACCTGTTTCTGGAGAGCCAGTAACACATTTACACTATAAATGTCATCTCTCAAAGGAAATGAAACATGACAATCTCAGATGTGTTGTAAATTGCTCTGCAACGATAATGTTAAATAAGGACCCTAGAAGGGCCGACTGTGTAAATTAGGTAAGTCTAGCTTGGGCTGGAAAATAAGTACAACAGAAAAAAGCAAGAGCAAGACAACACTAACCACTATGAGCAATTCTGTCAAGAACTCAATGACCAACTACCAAAAGATAAGGTTATGGGACAAAAGAAGGTTACATTCCCAATCCCTTTTCCCCAGTCTACCCCAATTACAGTGATTTACCCATCACTGTAAAATGAGAAACAGTACCTCACAGCCCTTGCTCTGCCTCTCCTTCACTGACATTTGTACATTCTATTCTAACTTTACAGCATCAGACTTGCAGAAGGTTTACGTTTGTTTGCTTTTTATTTTCTTTTTTTTGTTTGTTTTTTTTAAAGCCCATCTCTTGGGCTTGCAAACAAATGCCAGCCATGTGTTTACCAAACAGGCAGACTGCTAATTGCAGCAAAACACCTTGCCACTAGTTTGACCTGAGGTAGCCAAAGTATTTGGCAGTACATGGCAGCATAATCTACAGTACCTGGAAAATATGTAATACAATGGAAAAAGCTCACAGGCATATTTAAAAACAAACAAAACCAAAAACCCCCAACATCACAATGCAACATATAATATTTTTTTGAGGGGTTGAGGGAGGGGGTGAAGACAGATACAAAACTATAACATGCTATCCAGTCACATAAGCATTGCACTCAGGAGAGATGGCCACTTTTCATGCCTTTCCTTCAGGACCTACAAGGGGAAAAAAACCCCTCCAAATGATTTCAACCAATTTGTCGGTTTAGTTTTTTGTTGTTGGTTGGTTGGTTCCCCCCCCCCCCCCCAACTGTTGTTGTAAGGTACTTAATGGTTGGCTAAAAGCAGGTAAGCAGCTTCCTAAAACAGACTGACAGCACCCAAACCCTGCCCTTTTCAAAGCCAGTGAAAACTTGGAATACTTTGGAATGCCAGAAAGTTGTAGCCTTTGGAATTGGCTTAACACAACCACCCTTGCACTGAAAACAGCCATTCAACAGACACTGGAGTAAGCCTGCCAGCTTCACGTCTTGATCTGCTGGCATTAAGAACTCACATTCACATTTCTGCCAAATGATTCTAGATAGAATTGGGAAAGGTACTTGCAGTATTTTCATACTAAAAGGAAACTCTGCTGCTGTACTAATGCAAATTAAGCGAAACTTACGCTTTTGGATGACACCATTCATGGAGAATAACCAGAGGAAATCACTTCCATCCCTGCTTACTTCAGCACTCACCTGGCTGAATGAACTTTGGGTACAGGCAGTTATCCTGTCATGCTAAGGTCTACCCAACTAGCAGCGCCCCTGGATTGGGCTGATGTAAAGAGGGATTATTTTCTCATTACATTTCCATTTCTGAAATTTTTAAAATCAACTGTGTTTATGCAGATGGGGAAAAGCTAACCCGAGACTTGCATGCCATTGCTGGCATGAAGCCTACTGTACACAGCTTTTAGTGCATTTTTGTAGTACCATTCTGCATCTGCCCAAATGTGATGAACAACTAATCCTGCTGTTAACCAACAAATGGACACAAGGGTAATTTCTTTCCTTTCTGCAGCGAGGAGACTTTCCCAAAGGAGAACTATAAACAGAAACCACATCATTCAGCACGGTTCAAGCAGATGTGAGTGACTGACTCAGGAGCAAGTAATGACATGCAGCTGCTAATGGCAAATTTGAGGCTGCTGTAACCCCACAGAAAATAGGCAGGCATTGCTATGGAGCTTTTGTATTAGAAAGACCTTGTGAATGATAGCAGTTCCTGCAAAAGACTGCATAGCTGAGGGAAGTCTACATGGCTCTTGCTTTTAGTCCAATGTGCCTTAATGTTCACTACGTAGCCTCGTGCAGTTGACATTCCTATTAGCATTCTTAAATTTTAAATCACCTAGAGGAGCTCAGTGACAGACTTCTGAATATACATGGTGGTTTTGTTCCCTTTTTCCCTTCCAGTACTACCCTTCAGTATCTGGGGCAATATAATTTCTTGAAAATGAGCTAAAATATGCTGCACAAGAATAAAATATTGTAGTCAGGGCCTGGTGCTGCATAGCTGCCCAGTACAACTGCAACACAGGATACTCTCTCTGGCCCCATTCTTCTTCTGCTACAGTGGGAAAGTGCTCTCAGTACATCAGCCCCACACAATCTCAGACGGAGAAGCCAAGAATTTCTTTCCAACCTGCAACCCTTCTCAGCCTCCTGCAAAATAAATACGTGTAGGCACATACACGCTCGTTAGTCTCTGCAGGAATCTACCTTCCAAAAAAACAGAACAAGACAGAACATGACTCTACTTTCCCACTTCTAAAGGAGGGTGGGGGGAGTGGGAGGGAATAACTGGTTTTTTGACACTTATCGAGACCAAAGACTCAGAAGAGAGATTTGGCATCAGCAAAGTTTACCAAAGTACAGTTCTCAAATTACATTCTCCTGAACCTGCTTGTATAGCACTAATAGTGTGTTACCAGTCCTCACAGCAAAGTCAAAAGTGATCAGGTGCAAGCGGGACTGTGCATCCTGCTCCAGCTGTGCCCTTGGAGTTCTCACCAAAAAGGCCTTTGCAGTTATACAAACACTGTGGCTGTGACAGCAATTTGTCACATTTTACAGTTTACAATGACCTCATTTTCTAGTGATTTGTTTTGACATTTTCTTTGCCTTAGCACATAAGCCCTTCTGAAGCATTCTGCATCCAAACACCTTTAAAAACCATCCACAGTTAAAATTACAGGAAATACAACAGAAGACTAACGTTAACTCAGACCAGAGAATAAATGGCAGGGGCACAGAAGATGATTCTTTCCCTACCTTAAAACAAAATGACCAACAAACAGAAGTCAAGAAAAGAATTCTAGATAGGGTTTAACCACTCTCCCCTTCCTCAGAGGGGAGGTACTAGCACATGCTCTGCTTTGGCTATCTCAGAAGCCATTCATGGGACAGAATCAGGCCAAGAATCATCACGGTCAAAAGGAATTTGACCTGCTCCCTGGCAAGAAATAATCAGCTAATCAAACAATGACAAAAGGAAGAGCACTGATTGTATTTTTGAAGGTGGTCTTAATATTGTGCCAGATCATAATGAGCTCCTGCTCAGAGACAGAAAATTCTCATATCATTTAGCTTTGCGGATAATCTGCAATGCCTTTCTTAAAAAACCCACAATGTTGTGTTCTCACAAATTACACTGATCCTTGCTCAAATATGTGTGTGTAATAAAGATTTTTTTGGCTGCTGTCTCCTCCCATGAGGCAGAGAGATGGAGCAAGCAAACAGCTTCACACATAACAAGGCAGATTGGGTCTGTAGAGATGACAGTTTTAATCCTGGCTCTTTCAAACTGGAATATTCTTTTTACTTCTTACTACTTCCCTTTGTCCTTCCACCTCCCTCCCCTCAAACTGGAGCCAATATTCACTTTCATAGGAGGGCACTTTTGAAATCTGTGAATGAGGAGAGCTAACCATTGCAGTTATTACAGAAACTGATATATTTTGCAGTAAAAGCAAGAGGAGGAAGTATGTTCCTCCTCAAAGCTTATTAGAAGTAATGAAAGTGAAGTTCGTTCTATACGGGTCACTAGACAATCTGTATGCCTGTCAGAAATAGGAAGCATGATTAGCATCCATCATGTGCAGTCTGTTTTTTCACTCTTCCCTGGGGAGCAGCACACACAACGAGAATTTTACTTTACTTTCTGGTTTCTTGCTTTACTTTTGGTTTTTAGGTACATGTTGGTGCATACTTTATACCCTGCGCACTAGTAAGCAGAAAGCTCATAATGCTCTTTAGTCTTGCTGGGAGATGAAACTATAGCCTTGGGTGGGACCATATCTCTTGCACAGAGCAGCTCTAGTCTATGCCAAAAAAATATAGTTTTTCTTTCAATACCATCAGACAATCTTTCAAAGGACAGGTTCTGTTTTTTCTGAAATATAAGACCTTGAACCCAAGCTCTCGAACTTGATTTGAAATTCTGTGAGAAGTCAGCACAGCATATGAAGAAGTGGCGAGAGGTATTCCCAAGAGCCTGTGCTATTGCATAGATGCACTCTAGCTTTCTGGAGTAGCTAGCTACCATCTCAGGCACAGCTTCGTTTGGTATAGTGCATATCTGAAGTCCAGCCAAGAAGCCACTGCTAAGATGAGACTGCTGTCATCTAGGCTGGAAGGAAAACTAACCACCTGGAGGGTGGGAAGGGACCCCTCTTTGTGCAACTCCTTCCTTGCTTGCACGTCTGGCCTTGCCCTTCTTGTGTTCCTACTCAGACTGCAGTACTGTACACCCTTCAGGGCTGAAAAGTCCTTCCACAGCAAGGCCTCCGGTATTTAAACAAGAAAATTTGGTAATGTTGTACAACATTTTTATACCAGCTGTTGCCAAGACCTTTTGAAAGGTCTAAAATCTGTGACCTTCACACTCATTCACAACCCACAGCTCCTTCCAAAATTGTCCAGTTTCCATTTTTTTTCCTACTTCACCCTATTTTCTTTCAGGTAGATGTGGTTTTTTATGTGCTTTCTTTTCTATTCATAGTCCTAATAATCTTTAAAATTCATATTCTCATCATCTCTACAACAGAACTTTTTGCACTCTTCTTTTTGCACACCTTAATCTCCCCAGTTCTACGTTTCAGCTAGTTTTCTTCCACACTCCCTCTCTTCTCTGCCTTCTCACAAAATCTCAGTTCCTTTTAAGCTTTTTGCCCTTTCAGTCATCTTCCTTGTCTTCATGTCTTGCCTCCCTCTATAATATAAACCATTTCTGTATTATGTCACACTGTTAGTTCAATCCCATTTCTCTAAAATAAACATTGAGCAGTTACAAGCTAGCTCAGCTCCCCCAAGAAAGTACCACCTCTCTTTTTCTCATCCTGATTCTCAAGGACAATGCAGAAATACCAGTGGCAGGATGACTCTATAGAGTACTCCGAGTTTGCTTTGCACAGGAGACTCAGGCAACAGCCTAGAACCCCAGTGTGGTACTTGCTGTGTGACTCGGAGAAGTCCCAAGTCTGGAGGCCAGGACAAGACCTCCCGATACATCACTTCTGAGGCTGCTAAACTTTGAACATGGTAGTCATGCAACTTGCTGCTGAATTAAACCATAATTGTGATATAATATGAACTGCTTTTTTAAATACCTAGCAAATATAGAACAGAAAATTGGAGATACAAACATGAACCTTGGAAATGAAGTAGTTTAGACAGCTGAGCCTACTCTGTAGATACCTACCCTTTCCTGCTGATGAAATTTATGTGCTCTTCAGAGTGGACTGTGGCTGAATTATTAGATTGCTTAAGAATAGGGACAAATGCCAACACAGGTCTGGGCAGAATATCCAATGGGCATATTAAATGCATTGTTATTTCCTATCTAAATTTAAAACCTTTTGCCACATCCCCAGTATATAAACACATACTATTATTGCTAATTATAGTAGTTTGTTTTGCCTTAATAGCTTTTCATGATTAAAATGTACAGCAATACCTATAATCAACTATATAGTTCTGTATCCTTTCCCCTCACACTTTGAGTGGCCTGAACTCTTCTGTAACTGGAATTCACACAGCAAGATATTCTCTCTGAGGGAGGAATATTTTTGAAGTTATATCTAGCAGCAGGAAACACTTTCAAAAAATGGAACGGAACTCTCTAAAATATAATAAAATACCCGTGTTTATGTCAAAAATCAGGATTTTAGCTCACATCATTTCACACTGGTTTGTATCAGCTTGTATCAGGAACAGTATGCAATAGTCAAGAAGTCCAATATTTATTTTCCTATTATTTCTCAAAGTACTCTTAGTGGGCATTCCATTTCAACTTACGTGCTACACACTTTTTTTCATTAATTGACTTTATTTATTTGCAATAATGACACCTACTGTTGGCAATTCTTCCTGCCATTTTGTTGGCTGACAATCTGTCAAGGATGTACCTGGTCCCTTGCTAAACATTAATGTTGTTAGACTTAAGCTGGCCCTCCCGTCCCCAGGTACTGTAGAGAAACAATTTGTCTCAAAGTCCAAACTCACAGCATAGTGTTTTCTGCAGTCTTCGGATTTTGATGGCTGTACGGTAGGCAGAGAAGCGTACATTGTTCAAGTCAGCTGAAACAGCAAAACAGAAATATGAGCAGCCCTGAAAATAGAGTCCATAAGTTTCCTTTACATATAAATTTTCACATTTTGGAAGTCTGATATCCCTTCTCTTCTCTACAATGAAATAATAGGATATATCAGAACAAATAAATCAAACTGAAAAGCTGGGACCTCAGTCCAATCCACATGCAGGGAAAGCCTCTGCCTCTGGCAGTCCAGGGCCTTCAAAGATTGGCACACCAGAAATCCCGAGACTATCTTGGCACATGTAATACATATACATATAATAAAGTTTTACATACATGTTATGCAGCATTAAGTAGTTTCCAGACAAGTGCTCAAATACAGTATGTTTCTCAAATAATTTACAACTCCATCAGACAATATACAGGAAACAGAGGGCAGCAAAGGTCACAGTAACGAGAAAAAATGGCTTATTAAGCTGTAATTTCTATGCCATGACTTTGTGAACAGTGCTATGAAAGGGAGTCAGATAGCCATAAGCTCTATTTTAGAAACTGATGAGTATAGTAGCATTTTTCCTCACTTAACACTATTTTACCCTTTTGCTCCTGTCCTGGTTTCAGCTGGGTTAGAGTTAATTGTCTTCCTAGTAGCTGGTACAGTGCTGTGGTTTTGAGTTAGGTATGAGAAGAATGTTGATAACACTGATGTTTTCAGTTGTTGCTAAGTAATGTTTGGTCTAAAGACAAGGATTTTTCAGCTTCTCACCACCAGCCAGCGAGAAAGCTGGAGGGGCACAAGAAGTTGGCACAGGACACAGCCAGGGCAGCTGACCCAAACTGGCCAATGGTGTATTCCATACCATGGGACGTCACATCTAGTGTATAAACTGGGGGGAGTGGGGGCGGGGGATCGCTGCTTGGGGACTAACTGAGCGTCGATTGGCAGGTGGTGAGCAACTGCACCGTGCATTATTTGTATATTCCAATCCTTTTATTATTACTATTGTCATTTTATTAGTATTATCATTATTAGTTTCTTCTTTTCTGTTCTATTAAACTGTTCTTATCTCAACCCACAAGTTTTACTTCTTTTCCCGATTTTCTCCCCTATCCCACTAGGGAGTGAGTGAGCGGCTGCGTGGTGCTAAGTTGCTGACTGGGGTTAAACCACGACAGCTCCTTAGAAAGGGAGATTTCACAGTAAATGTAGATGTTAGCAGGGCACGTTGAACTAGTAGTACCATAATATGGTCTAGCCTTTACTGACAGCGTAGCTGCTCTGATTTATGACAAACTGTTTATGTTCCCTGCAGACCAGCATCCTGCTTTAAACACACAGGCAGTCTGCATCATTGGACAAGATACTGCATTAAAGCATGGAGTGAGAGCATACTGTTCAGAATTAATATTACTGAAAGGCAATACACATGGCATGATCAAGGCAGTAGGTTTCGTGCAAAGTATGTCTTGTCACAAAGTGGGAAATGCTGTGTTACACACAGTTTATGGCAACTCGGACATGGTCAGCATACAAATGCAGCTTTTATTCACGAAATGAACATCACGTAATGGTTTATTTTAAGAAATGCACTCACCTAAGGACTGGAAGAGATCAGTCATTTTAGGATGATCCCAACAGGTTGTCTGCGTCTCATGACTACAAAGGAATGAGGTAATCAAAGTTTCAGGCAACACACATACACACTTCCAAAGAACAAAAACCCAAAGATACTCCGATTTTCTGTGTTTAAGTGGCAAGCAATCCCTCAACTCTTTAAAATACATGACCTATACCACTCAGCATCTTGATTTTTTTAATCACAAAGTTAGACAGGCAATAGCCCACCCATATTTAACAATATTTACTTTTGATTCTAAGTGTGACTGTATCAGTTGAACTCTGATCCTGCAGCCAAGAGGCACACTAATAAGGAAAAAATGCAAAATTTCCAGCTGCTGTAGCACAATAAAAATATTTGTAAAGGTACTTTAAAAATAAAAAGCACTGAGGTTTTATTTCAAACTTCATTGCATATCTGAACACATGTATCAGAACACATACAATGATTTTAAGCTTTACCTGCAATACATTTAATGGAAAGCCTGATCACTGTTCACACACCCCATCAACTGGTATCTTCGTTTAGAGGGTGTGTTCTACACTAGTGCTCACGGAACAGAGATTCAGTAGGTGGCATCGCATAACCCACCATTTAGCTCTGCTGTTTCAATTCACCGAGGTTTCAAGTATGCTGCCATAGGGGTCAAAACGTGTATTATGTCAGGCCTACTGAAATCTCCAATCCCCTTCTACAAGCCACATCTTACTTGTATTTATCAACATTAATGGCTGATTGCACATTCTTGCCTCACAAAGTATTTACATTTAAATTAGATTTGTAAAGAAAATTAATTAGAGAAGTTGTGTTAAAAAGATCATAGCATTCCCTTTAAAAGTTAATAATGAAAATGAAATGATGCTAGGTTAGCAAATCTAACAGCAATGAGCAGAGAATACCACTTCACCTTTGTTTCTATCTAAAAATTGTGAATGTGCACACATTGTTTCCCCCCCCCCACATACAGGTATACTTGGTTGTAAATAATGACTTGAAATGGCACTTTGCTATTAAATGTAATGGACTGTATTTTCAGTTGGTATGTATATACAAATGACTGTACCTCAGTGGGTACACAATAATTTATCATCACTAATTTTTATTTTTTTTAATTGAGAAACCTACCGAGAATGAACCCTTTTATGCTAGGTGGTACATAAAAATAGGATAGAAGGTCCCTGCTCCAAAGAGCTGCAGAGACAGGACAGGTACCACAAAGGGGAGGCAGGCTCCAAACAAAGTAAGTGCTGAGGGCCTTTCTTTACATTACCCTTGGAGATACATTAGTGGAAAGTGCATGCATCGAGTCTCTGCACAGAGGATATGATCCCCACTTTATATTCCATATACCAGTGTGACCTTTCCAGCTTTGAGTCTGGTCTAGGTCTCCACAGTCAGCTTCTCCCTGTCATTAGACTTAACTCTCTGCCATGGGTCTCATTCGTATATCTGGCACCATCACAACTTTGTGAGGTGTTTTTCATGAAAGTTCATAGACAAAATATGTATTTCATTTGGTTTCAGTTTGATAATAAAAACACATGAATTGCATTCACTTTTCAAATTCCAAATGAGGTGGTCAAGGCTCTGATATGCTGAAGTCCAAAGCTAAGACATACCAGTATCTAAACCAATGTTTTTGCAATTTCTAGAAAGACACTTTTAAAACAGCACTACATTCATCCTTGTCCAGAAAAGTCATTTCAAAAACAAGTAGCTTGACAATTATTTCCCTGGAAGGGGCACACCAATAAATCATCATGAAGCAGACAACAACAAAAAAGGATGTATCTGGGTTTGGTGCTGTGCCAAGGTAAAGGCAACTGACTGTCCAGCATTCTCAAAAACACTGGTATAAAAAACCTACAGTATATTAGAAAGAAAAAGAACATATACAGCTTCAGTAAATAGGAACAGAAAATATAATGGTTCATACTGACCAACTTATTAAATAAGCTCAAAACTAGTCCTGAAGCTGCCAAATATCTGCACTATCATGTTAAGCGGGATGCCATCATCGTCATGTTGATCATTTAGCATTGATTTCTGCCAACAAAACCCATTGCAGATGCCCACAGAAAGGGATCCAGTATTTGATCAGTTTAATAAAGCTTGTTTTAAGGTGTATTATGTTTGTGTGGCAAGGTTTTGGTAGCGGGCAGGTTACAGGGGTGGCTCTGTGAGAAGCTGCTAGAAGCTTCCCCTATGTCCGACAGAGCCAATACTCGGGAAGAAGGGAAAAAAAGTTGCAGAAGGCACAGAAACAGCAGCTGGAAAGAAGAGTGAGATGTGAGAGAAACAACCCTGCAGACCCCAAGGTCAGTGAAGAAGGAGGGGAGGAGGTGCTCCAGGTGCCAGAGCAGAGATTCCCCTGCAGCCCGTGGGGAAGACCATGGTGAGGCAGGCTGTGGAGGACCCCACACCGGAGCAGGTGGATGCCCGAAGGGGGCTGTGACCCCGTGGGAAGCCCACACTGGAGCAGGCTCCTGGCAGGACCTGCGGATCTGTGGAGAGAGGAGCTGTGATGGTAAGAACTTTGCTAAATTGCAGCCTTTATTTTTCAGTTCACTATTTTCTGGCGTTAAAAGTATGTTTCCATGAAGAAATCTATTTACTACTTGTGGGGTGCTGCAAGAATCTCACCTGGGAAGCACATAGAAGTGCAAAGTTTTATTAGCAGCAAATGCCTCTCTACAGAAACAATAGATCAATAGCAGAAGTTGATGTGAAATTCTTCTTTTCTTGCAATAAATTCTTAAATTTTGCTACGTCCAGAGACTTTTATCTTTTTTTTGGTTTAAAAAAAAAAAAAAAGTTAAATACTTGGATAAATCCTTGGGGTTTTTTTCCCCCCTCCAGAAATATACTGATACACTCCAGTATGCACCTGTAATGCTTAATTAGGATGTAGGCAGATTTAACTGCAATTTAGATTCCAGCTTCTAAGTAATTTATGAACCCATATGCAAGGAAAAAGTGTTGATATTACCAAACTTTTTCCTTAAATCAAGTTTCCAAGATTTAAGAACAAACAACAGTTTCATTATTGAAATTGTATGCTTTAAGTACATAGTTTCAGTAGCAGCTTTATCTGAAAGAAAAAATCCACTTTAATTGTGATAACATGCCATGCAAACATGTTGTTATTTTTTCTGTGTTTTTATGTGCTTAATATGAAGCAGAAAAAAGTGAAGGAGATAGTGCAGGATGCAGAGATTTTTGCTATCATCTTGTTTCTGCATTTAATGTAGTAAATAACTGAACAGCTAATTTTCTCTTTACAGAAAGACAGAGAACATGAAATTTATACCTAATAAAATAATGACCAGAAAATATTTTTATGTTTCTATTTTTACTTGAAACAAACACATTTGTGCCAGACTGTGTCTAGACTAAAGTGGTTTTTAAACATTTTTTAAAAAACTTATAACTCGTTCTTTGGTATGCCACACATTATGGGAGAAAGGAGGCCCAACGAACATCATCTCATGGAACTGAAAAAAGGCAAGAGAGAATCCTTTCACCCGGGCTTGTCTATAATTACCTAAAAGTCAGTACTACCTAAGAGCTACTAAATGACTACACAAGGTGAACTCAGTTGTGCCAGCCTCATCCCAAACCACCTAGCAAGAAACCATCTGTAACAGCTGAGCAATCCTGTACACAGATCCAGCAGAGAAGAGGAATGGGCTCAGAGTGAGTGAATCACCCCCTCAACAGTCCGTTCAGGTCAAAGGAGGCAGCAAGTCCACTGCCGCGGGCAGTGCTGCTACCACCACCAAGTATATTCCATGGATAGACTTCGTTTAAGACAGAAGACACCAAACTCTGGACAGAGCTGAGGAAAAAAAAAAGTGACTGTAAATTTTAAAAGAACCATAAAAAAATGGGGGGAAGAGGAAGAGTCAGCCTCAACAGTGACATTTCTTAATGCCAAGTTTTGTTTGTTAACAATTTCATAACATGCAGGGACTTTTAGGTAGACACAAATTGATTTTCACAGGAAGAAAAAAATGGGTGTGCAGATAACCTTCCTACGCTACAAACAAAACTGTCAGAGAAAGGAGTCATTCTATTAGGCGCTCCAAACAGGAGGTATGCAAGACAAAGTGCTTTCTGGTGATTCAGTTTGTAAAGCAGCTCTTTGAAATAAGATCCATCTTTCTCTGCTGTAGCTACAGTAACTTTTGTGTTGTTGATGCAAGAATAATGCAAGCAGATCAAGCACTGAGAAACATGCTCGGAAACTGCACAGTACTGGATGGTCTGTAACAGATGAGACAGACTTGATGAAATTAGGGGAGATCTTTCTGAGAGGGATCTTGTAGCTCCTTTTTATGCAAGTTCATGACATAGCAACCTATTCTGAAATATACACCACAGTAGTTACAATTGCCTGACAGTTTTTGCCCAGAGAGTAAAAGCAGACTTGGATGTTCCCCTGCTTCTGATACCTTGCTCAGTCAACACAAATAATGTACAAGACATCAGACCTACAAGAACAAGAAAATTGATAAACAAAAGATTACACACTTTCTTTGTATGTATTTTACATGCATATGTGAAAGATGTCATCCTTAGAGCAAAGGACCAGAAATTGCTAAATTGCCAATTACCAGAGTTGCTAAACCAAGGTAAGCAACTAAAGCAGTCTGCAATTCACTCACAAAAGTACTCCAGTCATTTTCTCAAGATTTCCAGGCAAAATAATTTTACTACATCACGAAGAGAGCTCCAATTTGATTCCTCTGGAGGCCATAACTTCTGGTAAGTCCCAGAAGGCAATTAGGTAGAATTGGATGGATTGTTTTTACCACAGAGAGACAACAGGAAATCTTCAGAAAATTCAGCCCTGCTAGCAACTATCTGCTAAGAATGTGAAGAAATGCCATTTTCTGTATTTTTCTATAGAAAACAATCTGTATCTCCCAGTGATGGAAAACTAAGCCTGCAGAGAACGTAATGGAAATCTAAATTTGGAATGATGCTGAAGTCAAATGGCAAAACAATGAATTTACATGATAACTTCTGAACATACATGAGAAGTTTATCATGTTTAGTCATCTCACTGAACTTCTGAAAAGACTCCAGGCATTTAGCCAAGAACAGACAAACCTACAGAGTCTTCCCTCTCTGTTACAACCACTGTGGCAGTTCTGTCCCAGGTCGCAGTGACACTCGTGCCAAGGAACACTTTTTGTCACAATTACTGACTTCAGGAAGAACTACTTGTAGAGTGAGGTTATATTTACTTTGAGTGAACGTGAACAACAGTCGGGCTCATTATTCATCTTGAATGTAGACGGCACTGGATAAAAAGAACTCTTCAAGGTCTGCAGGAGCCCAGGTTACGAGATTTCATTCTGCACAGTGGGTGGCTAAGAAGGGATTTCTGCTACAACAGAAGCGAGCTGGTCTACAGGGCAGTTAACACAAGTGGTGTGAACGTGTTACATCTTCCCACATGGTTCAGTCAAGGAAGAATTAAAAGCATTTCACTGAGTGAACCACAAGATAATTCATTCAGCATTATTTTTTGGGCTAGTGTCAAAAGACTGAGTTATTCAGAGTCTCCTAGGTGTCTTCTGCCAAAACTTACTGACACAATACAAGCCGCACAGCAAAACATGCATTCATGAATAGATTACATGACAAAACAGTGTAATTTAAAAATCTAAATGTATTTGTGTAAATTTCACTAACTAAAAATAAACATTATAACCGTAAAATATTCCAAATTTTAAAAAACTACATATTAATGAAGGGCTCAAGCTTAAATGACAAACATTTACCCTTACAATCTGTTTCTTATCTATTATGTTTGCTGACAGCTTTCTAATTATAACTGGCAAAGACAATCCATGTTAAAACCACTTCCTGGTTATAAATAAAGAGCTGAGAAACAGTTGGCACGTCATTTAATTTATGATCGCTAGAAAGAAGAGAACAGTCCTGTTGAAATGAATGGAGTTGTACATCTTCAGGTGTTTCAAGCTGCCCATAGAGTTGTGAAAAAAAGTTCAGTTTGTTCTTTTTCAGCTTTTTGTCTACAAGAAAGAAAACTAGAGACAGGCTTGGAGGGGTTTTTTAATCATTTCTTCGCATGGACAAGGCCTATGCCTGTGTTGATAATCACTGGCAAACACCACAAGAGCAGACACTAAAACAGTACTCTGGCATTATGTTAAGTAGCCTTCTGTTCCTGTAGTCATTTGCATAAAACATTACCTGAAATCAGGATCTTTACTGATCACTAATGAATCAACAGCACTCAGAACTCTGGCTTTGCTGCCCTTGCCAAATTTCAAATGGCATAATAACATCCCCACTTTATAAATATGTCATGGTGTTTTATCTAGATACCATATATCATCTTTTTTTTTTTTTTTAAGCCCATTAGAAAATACTGGTGTGGTGAAAAAGAGTTGGCATACTGCATTGCAAGGGTAATGCATATTAGAGGTTGGTGGAGCAATTTAAATGCAGATATTTTGAAATCCCTCCAGAGAAAATATATGTCCTGGGTTCAGTTGGGATAGACTTAATTTTCACAAGAAGCTGGGAGGGGGCACAGCCAGGACAGCTGACCCAAACTGGCCAAGGGGATATTCCATACCATGTGACATCATGCTCAGTATATAAACTGGGGGAGCTGGCCAAGGGGGAGAAGGGATCGTGGCGCAGGAACAGGCTGGGCATTGGGTTCTGGGTGGTGAGCAACTGCATTGTGCATCACTCGCTTCGTATATTCTTTTATTAGTATTAGTGTTATTATTATTTCTTCTCTCCTTGTGTTGTCCTATTAAACCATCCTTATCTCAACCCTTGAGTTTCTACCTTTTTCTCCCGATTCTCCCCATCCCACCAGGAGCAGGGCAGGGGGAAGAGTGAACAGGCAGCTGCGTGGTGCTAAGTTGCTGGCTGGGCCTAAACCATGACAATGTACTACTGCATTTCTTTAATAGAAAACCAAGACCAGCGCAGGAACTGGTAATTGAAGAAACTCTCAAAAACTGAAACCTGTATTATCTCTTTCTGCAAATTAAGTTTTATTTTCCCTTCTAAGGGAAATACTTCTTAGTATTTATAAGAATGGGATTATTTACTAGAATAAGAAAAAAAAAGTTAACTTTCCCAGTTCCATTAGTTCTCCCCCTCTTCCCCATATAAGTATAAACAAACATCAGGAAAGACTTTCTGAAGAGTCTTAAAAAAATGGAGAAGCAAAAGCATTTTATTCCTGTCCCCCATAAAGTTGAACATGATATAGGAGGTGATAAAATGGGATTTTTAAGATGTTGGTGATGCCAGCCTCTTTGCAGGATTACAGAAAAGTAACCAAGGCGACTATGGAGTTTGATATTGATCAATTTAATGATTACACCAAGAAATTGTTCTCCCTATGTAATGCCCTGCATGAGATTAAACTCACTGTGACCCTTTCTGTATTACCCTTTTGTTTCTTCTGCACAGTACAAATATCTAATAATTTGTAGCATTGAAAGGCATACATCTGAAGAACACTTAAATTACAGTTAAAAGAACAACAGTGAGAAATGCCAGTGTAATTATGTTTTCTGCACACTCCTCTCAGTTCATCATGTTTTCCTCAAAGATGTTTAACAATCACACATAGTGTCTCCTTTATTCTTCTGTTTCTCTTTAGAATATTTTTATTGAAGTGCCATGTAACATAGGCTTTGTTTTTTCATTTTCTGTTATAGAGGCCAAGTCTGTCTTATTTGTGTGATTCAAATAGTTATAAGTGAACAACAGCAGAAAACTCTCCTTATTAAATCTCAAACCTTTGCAAACCAACCTATGAAATATGTATTCAATGGCAAGTTTGCCAAACCTTTTGTCCAAACTTCACACTTGTATTACCAAAAGTGCATTAGTAAATACTGTGCCTGCTGTGCTGTATCCCCTTCCATATCACTCATTAGTCCCATTCTCTTTTTATAAAGTATGAAAGACTAAGCTTTTTTTTTTTAACAGCATTGATATTTTACAGATTCAGGTTTTCATTGATTGAATTCTACTGTGACAGAGAAGAGTCAGACTACAGAAATACAAAAACTTCTATCAATTGTCATTAAGAAAAAAATCACACAGGAGGCAAAAAGGACTAAATAAAATCACATCAACAGAGGCAAAACCATTTGGCAAATTTGGTTTACATAGTCAGACAATTCAAGAAGAGAAAAGAGACAGGCTATATTATGTAAGCTCAGTTCAACCAAATACCTGCCATACTCAGGGCACGCACACCTTGATAAACCTAGGCTCAGTGAATTATAAATCCTTCTTTCAGCCAAGCAGAGTAGTCACTCCTTTCCAAAATGCCCCAAACCCAGACTGCCGCTGTCTGAACTTATAGGGCAGAGGAGTTTGTACACCGGCTTTTTAATCTTTCACGTGCTACTGCTACCTGATTAAATACAACGCCAGAAAGGGCGGACATGCCAACGGTTAGTAAATGGGGTGGGGAGAACAAACTGGACTCCAAAGCCACCATGGTGTCCCGGCACAGTAAGGACCTCTTTCTCTGAGACACTTCTCTCCATGCGCGTAAATGCAGGTTACCTCTGGCATCAGGAAACAAACAGAATAAATGCTGCTCATCTGAAAATACAGACGTCTTGCATCATTTTGACATTCTCCTTACAGATTCATTGCTACCTAAAAGTGCTCTCTCCTGCCGTCTCAGCTGCGGTTCCCCATATTTTTTTTAAACTCCATTCTCCATGTGCAATAAAACTGTGAAGAGTGCAGTTTGGCTTTTCTTTAAATACTCGACTTAGAAGTACAACTACATCATCATCTGCGGCTATGTCACTTCCTGAATATTTTACATTTCTCATTCAAGGACATCCACAAAAAGCAATTGAAATGAAGTAAAGGTATGAATTTATGGTTGTCTAAGAAGAGTGTATGTCCTTATTCAGAAATAAAGTGGCCTGATTTCAATTAGCATTTATTTCCCTGTCAAAATTAATTTTAAAAAGTTCTCATTTTTCAGCCACCAATCATTAAATCATAATTTTATTCTCCTTTTCTGCTGTTTTTCTTCCTTATTCCATAAAATGAACAACTAGTACCTTAAACCTTCTCTCTGAACATACAAGTCTTGCTGTAAGGACAATAAATACAATTGCTCTGAAATGATAAAGTTATTGAGACTCATCATAACTGTTCCTTCTACTCATGCTGTGTTTTACAACAAAGGCACCTTGTTCAAAGAGGTTAGTACAATTAAACGAAAAAGAAAATTAAGTTAATCTTTGCCTCTTTCCCAGAATTTTTTTCTATATAAACAACCACCATTAAATCCTATTGACTGTTCTCTTGAATTGTATTACAAAAGCTCATCTAATCACCCTGATCAAATAAGTTTTTGTCAGCACTGTTTTCCTCTCTTCTTTAAAATGTATCTGAAATTAGGGAATAGATGAAGGTTTAAAAGACTATTTAAAGCTAAGAGCTCTCTCCAGCCTGATCATACCAAAGCAATTGAAGTTCAGAATCAGCTCTTTTCTGCTTTATCTTCCACAACTCTGTGTTTTATCTAGCTGCTGCTGCCAACATTGAAGTTTAGATCAGTAAGCAATAAGAAAGGAAGGAAACTGCCAAGGTCAGTCTGCTGTCAGACTGTGGAGCTACTGAAATCCAGTATTCCTTCTCAAGCTTTTTAAAATAAGTAAGTCCTACTGGTTACATGTTACATCATTCTTCTCTTTCAATACACAAGAATCAAGACATTGCTTCAGCAGCATGTATCATGTTGAAAGTAGGGAAAGATTACTGGAAAGGTCTTCTGTGAGATGCAGCAGTTAATTCCGTTGACTTCATTAAAACCATCCTCAAAATAAACCAGTGGTCTCTGCTTATACAAAGACCTCGACCCTCAGAGAACTTGCCCTACACTTCTGTCCCTTTATCAATAAACTTCTGGTGCAAGACCATTAAAACAATTTCTGAGAGATGCTGGGGTTTGTTTCTCAGCCCTGACAGGCTTCATTCCCCAATCCAGCTCCAGGGCAGCCAACACACTACTATCAGAGCAAGCCCACAGTATCAGTGGATACCTCAGCACCAAGTTGTGTGCTTGCAGGATTGCACCTAGTGTGCACACTGGAAAGACTTACTTTCTTCTGAACTAGTCATAATAAAGATTTCTCAAAAACTGAACTCTGGCTGAGGTGGGGCAAGGGAGATGCCCAGAAATTAAAAAAAAATGTATTATGAAGTACAAAAAAAGGATATGCATATGAAATACTCAAGTTAAAAATCTTTGCTTTGCTCAGCACAGATCAGAAGCTTTAATCTTAGTCTGTTCCATCTGCTGTGGTGGTAGGATTATCCACCCTATCTCTATCCTCCAACTCTGAATGTACTGGGGAGCTCCACAGACACCTCTGCACGCCAACTCGCACCCAGTAAACACTCCCAACCTCAGCTACCAGCTCTGATCAGGTAGCACAGAAACGTGAATTGCCATCTTTCAGTGCCCACTAAGGACATACCCACAAGACAAAAAGACTGTTTTAGGGTAGATTGCCTCTTGCTCTCTGTAGTTTGATACTTCAGTGTTTTCTTTGAATTACTGCTGTACATGTGATCATTTTAATTGCAGTGCTGCCCAAGTCTGGGCGGTCAGTGTGCCTCCACATCCAACCTCTGCTCTATCCTCCTCCACTTGGGGCTGAGGGAGGAACCTCTCCTCCAGCATGTGACAGCTTTCTGTTGCCTCCTCCAAAACTTTCAAAAAGAGGTGCAAATGCTTTTACAGAGAATTCAAAGATCTTCACATTAGGTTTTTCTTTTTTCTAGTTACCTACTCAGACCCTTTAAAAAAATTAATCTTCGTATCACAGTTTAAAACAACCATCACACCTCAAGAATGATGACAACAGCTTTGAGCAACATAGATTTACCGTTACCTGCTTTTCAAAGCTCTCAAGCACTCATAGATTGTTTGAAGCACAAAATGTGGCGCTCAGATTTGTGACAGAGGAATATGCAATAGTACAAAGTCCTCACCGATGTTCTTTTAGAATGAATTATCTGCAGGTCTAATTCACAGTCATCCTACAAACTTAAAAAACCTACTTTTTTTCCCAAACTCAAACTGATAACATTTTAACACAGATTTCCTTCAGCCTAAAATTAACTACTCTGGATCTGACTTATTATACACTGTACCTTCTTGAAATTTCATTTACCTCTCTGGCAAAAAGCTATCCTTCTCTCAAAGCTGCAATCTTTGACCTGTAAAGTATTGGCAAACAGTACATAAATAAATGCTGATGGAATGAGAAAACCCGAGGTAAGGATGGCTCCGAGTACAACATGTCAAAGTCTCCACAACTATTTCTTATTATTTTCAAAATAAATATCTTGACCATTCCTCTTGGTAACCAAGGTATTTGTACAATTTTTGCCAACATTTATGTTTATGTTAAATCTACCTTAATGTGAAGCGCTATAAAAACTTCAATACAGTAAAGAAAATGACGGAAGGACAGTCAACACATGTCTATTTACAAAGGAATTTTGCACAAAATGATGAATGGGGTCTATAGATATTAGTCATCACTGTTCTGCTATAGGTTATAAAGTTTGTGGTTTTAAATACATTATGTATTCAGCTTTTCTCCCTTTACTCTACAGTTTATACTCTGGATGAGACATGCACGTAAGAACAAGCCTAGTTTGAATACTGATACTGTATTATACTGGAGCGTCTCTGCTGTTTCCTATCTGTTTGAGTGGGGTTTTTAGTTAGGGTTTGTCATTGATTTCTTTTTACATATTTCTAAATTACACAGTATGCAAGCAATAAACATGAAAACATATAGTATGTGCAGCATAACACTATGTAGAGAAACTCTTGATAACATTTCTACTTACTACTTAGTACCCATGTTTTTCTGCCAGGTTATGGTGTTAAGACCCTCTGTTATGCTTAATGAAAAATGAATCAAGGCAAACTTACTTGATATAATAGGGCACTTTGTTATGTGAAACAGATCTCTGCCATGGAAACTGTACTGAGGCTGAGGAAATAAAGAGAAGGTAATTATTAGAAAGCACCTGTCAAATAAAAATAATCCAACTATATATTTTCTTTATTTATTTTAAAATTAAAACAGCTAAATTAAATGGCAACAATTAAAATTTCCCAGACAACTTTCAGTAATTAGAAAAATCAGCTGGAGAAAATGATGGCAATCTATCAAGATGATTCCAGCTATCTATTTGATGCCAAGCTGGAAATAAAACAAATGTAGTGATTCTACTTCAAAGAAGGATAATAAATTCTTAGCAAGCAAGCTATCCATCCAGGGAAAATGGAGACACTGGTTTTCCTACCTCCATAGAACTATTATCAGTTTAAGCTTTGAAAATAAATGCTTCTACTACTGTAATTAATGCTCTGCAACAGAACAAAAAGAGAAATATCAACCTTACTTTTAATAGTTACAACCCTTAGCTCCTATTTGCAACTCAAATTTAATATTGATTAACACTGTATGACCAACAAAAAAGGCATTAAAACCTGTCTTGCACTCCTTGCTGAACAGCGGTAATCTTTGCAGAACTTAGGCAGGTCTGATACATCAACAGATAACATCCATAACATCAAGAAGCCTTCTGCACACAGAGTTGCAAAAGGCATGAAGTCATACATGACACTACAACTCTGCTTATCTAAAGATCCCAGAAGATAAATGGGGAAAAAGCATTCAGGCCAACAGGACTGCTGGTGCACAACTTAAAAGTAGCTATTTACTGAAGAACTATAGGTACGTATATGTCCTACCAGAAATTACCCCAGGCTAGTGCCTGGTTAAGTCGTGTTTTATCATAGAAGAAACTCCTTTTGCTAGATTCACCAGTAGAAGCAGAGATTGAAAGAACAGGTAGGAATAAGTTATCATCACAATGAGATGAATTTATGCTGTACAAATATGCCAAAACCTACTCTTAGGTGCTAACAGCCATTTAAAAACCTGGTAAAATGAGACACAGCTTTGATCCACATTGGATCTCAAGTAATTAAACTCTCAATTGATATAATTTTCTGCAAGCATGGCCCACTTTAGAGCTCATCCCTCTTTGGGAAAAAAAAAAATCATTTGAAAGTAACTCTCTCCTCTTCCTCTAAGACCTCTCAAGGCTGCAGTGAAGACCTACAAGCTGTGTAAGCCCCATAGGCTGGTGCTGCTGCAGAGAAAGGCAGGTCTCGCCTTGCTCTCGGCCAGCTGGTTCCCTGAGTGCTTTAATGGCTGTGACCCCTAGCGGGCCTCCAGATATTAGTAAGGCTGGACACCACTCAGAAATGCTTTGAGCAGGCCACTTAAAGACCTAGGCTATTTGTCAATGAACATGTGAATTCACCGCTCTGTGGATGTTCATGGATTCTTCTAAGAAAAGCATACAAGAAACAACAGAGAGGAGTGGATCATGGGCCTTAGAAAATAAATTAATTACAGAAAAAACAAGTTATTGTTTCTAAAGGCAGGAGACAGCAAAACAATCTTTTTTGCAAAGAACAACAGATTATAAGGATTCTTCTTCTTTATCTGTATTAGGGATGTGTAAAATTTACTGATCAGTAACTAACTTGTAAGGAGCTTATTTTCCATCTCAAAAGCACTGAAAAAAAGAGCAATCAAATTCTGTCTACCACGTATGGGAGGGGAAAAACAGCTCAACAAAGAGAGCGATCATAGATTGTAGTAGCCTACTAATACTGCTCTACCTCAGCCTCCTACTGCAAGACATTTTAGGAAGGGCCAATGTCATATTGTTTGCTAGTCTTCAAAAATATTCTGAAGCGCTTTCATAGCGATGGTCTGGATGAATCCATGCAATTGGTGTTCCAACAACTCCAAGAGCAGTATTAAACACTGCACTGTGTCTTTTTAGTAGAGAAATGTAATTGGCCACTGCAGAGATGAAATCACTGGATTAAGGGGGCTGGAATCAGGGTACTGGATAATCTCATCTAGGTTACCTTTCCCATGAAGGGTTGGACCAAATGATCTTTTGAGGTCCCTTCCAACCTGGGCTATTCTGTGATTCTATGAGTCTGATAAATAGGTAGAAATGGGTGTTTTGCTAGGACAAATTACTGATTAAATGACAACTGGGAGCTAGTCAGCAGAAAAGTGGTGTGATGGCAAGCTATGGTCTCTTGTTAGGATTTGGAAGAAGAGTAACAAGTAGATGAGGTAAATTTAAAACAGCTGCTGTCAAACGAACACAGATAAAAACCTCCTCTCTATTTCAGACGTGCAACTCTGGAGATAAATATTTGCATGACACATACATACCATAATCTCAGTTTTCGGAATTTGAGATTATTTTATTCAGACTACCACTGTACTTGTTCCTCACAGTTAGAAGTCATTTATGGCTGCTAAAAAGGTTTGAAAAATTTGATTTAGAATACACACTATTTCAACCTGTCAGGATAAAACCTTCATTTTTCCAGATTTAATGATTTTTTTATTACTTTCCTTTTGAAGTTACTGTCCCTGACTTTCATTTAACAGACTTTAAAGTTGTAGGTATTAAGTTCTGTAACTCTGTCTAGTTCAAGCTCTTAAAACAGATTTATTTTTTTTAAGAAGTTTTCACTGTAGTTTGTGTGGGGAAGGAGGTTGGTTGTTTTTAACATAAAATTTAAATGGATAACTGCATATTATTTGGTTTTGCAGGACTGTGGTACTTGGCTATAGCTCTTTGCGGTATCTACCAACAGGCATTCTGGAAACTTTCCCTTCTTGACTTTTGTATGTAACTAAAACCAAATGTCCCCTTAAGTCTGCAGAAGATGCCCTAAGCAAGGCTGAGGCATGTTGATAAGGCAATGCATAGTCTCTTTGGACATAATTCTATGAACGTTTTATCCAGCAACAAAGCCGGTTCACCACTCAGTCTTGTGAATGCAATTATTTGTTGTGGCATGCTGTAAGCCAAATCAAGGAAATGATCCAGGTCAAGGCAAACAAAACAAGCCAACCTTGCCTGGCAGGCTTCCCCGTTTTACATGGGGACTTTTTCACTGATTTCCACCCCCCCCGCAACGAGTGACCTGAACATTTGCATTGGTCCAGGTAAGGAGAGGTGAACAGCTTTAACATTGACACAGGAGTGAAGTCAGGAACTCCTCAAACCAGCTAGAGTAGGGGAAACTGCATCTTCTCTACACTGCTTCCTAGTCTGTTTTAATTACACAGACTAGAGTGACTACTGTCCCAAACAGTTAATCTAGTATTTTCCAACAGTGCCAAAGGTACTGCTCTATATATAGTCTTTTTAGCAAATTATTACATAGGTGTACTGTCCAGATCAAGGTTACAAGTTTGACATTGGAAGGGCTACAAAACCACTGTGGCAACACTATGCAATACTTTTAATGGGTTTTAAACAAACAAAATAAAACAAAAATCACATGATTTTAAAGTTGTTTGTTTGTTCCATCAATTTAAAAAAAAGGACAAAGTGGCTCCAGGAATCATTATTTTGCATAACAGCTGTAATATTTTAAATACACTGCATCTTGTTTATCATGCTGTTTACTGAAAAACTAGTTGTCAATTTAAAATAAGAACATGGTTGTCATGTAACTCAAGAAGAAATCAAGATTTATTTATTGTTTTAAATTATATTAGCTGTTTAGCTATACAGTGACATACAGCACTTGAGAATGTCTGGCACAGAGCTGCTCATTTTTATGTTCGCTTCTCAACTCCTGCAAAAATTTTGTCTTTATTACTGAAGCTCTCAGTTAAAAACTGGAGAGCTGATTGGGTTAACACTTTGTATCATGAGCTCTGATGATGGTAGACAGGCTAGAACATCAGAAAATCAACATGGATCTTGATATCACAACCTATCTATCTGTAACGAATAAGTTAAATGAGAACAAGGGAGAAAAAGCATCTGCTTTTGCCCTCTCAGTATATGGGAGATTGTAGGCTTAGTCTCTAAAATTTTCACGAAATAGAAGATGATGCAAGGATGGATCTCAAGAGGAAGTGATGCAGGTTTGCTTTCCCCACCCCTTTATTTGAAGTTCCAGGAATGTATGACATGAAGCCTTTAATTTAAAAAAAAAAAAACATCCAGGCAGCTCTTCCTTTGTGCCATTCCAGCAAGCGTGGAAGCGAAAGGAAACTGAGGAAAGAGGTAGCAGGGGATGAGAGGATGTGGGTATGAACACACACAGATTCTGGAACAGGTCAGACCGGGCACAACCATAACTCGGCAAGATATTGCAGTGATCCCCAAGGGAAACATGCCAGTGAGAATGTCAGTGGAGTTAAGAAGATGAAACAGCCCTGCAAAAACAGGGAGGTAGTTAACAACATGGAAGGGGAACTTCCTGTTCCTCAAGCCATAGGGAAACCTGGAGTGAAGAGCAGTCACTGTCTGAGAAAGCTGTCATATCTCACATGCATCTGTTAATTCAAAGAACTTACTGGAAAGAAAGTGCTGTGATGCAGGCCCAAAATCTCGGTGTGCCTCCTGTAACTGTTTAAGGCGATCCTCTACGGACACCTACACATAAACACACATGCACAAAATTTACATTGCATTTACTTGGTAACACCAGAGCCACGATAATAAAAACACTTGCTTACATTCATTTTTAGTTAAATTCATCTGTGTGTCATAGCATTTATTAAACATCCAGCTATTCAAGGCTACTTTTTTTCATTTGCCCGATGAAAGTCATGTTCATATCTTGCAGAGTTCTTGTGTAAGTACTGCAGATCAGTAACAAACAATAGTAGTTTCATGGTGACTACAGCCAACCGCTGGAGTTTCTGACCTCCTCTCAACTCTTCTGTTGTCCAGTCTCAGTTTGATTGCATTGATCTCACAGCTACCTTTCCGGCACAGAACCATTTTGGAAGATACCACTTCACTGGCTGACATGACTGCCCCTGGTTTATTAATTGAAACTGCACTAGCACACCCAGCAGCAGTCTGGCTGCTTAGTTAACTCAATTTGAGGGGGGTGGGGGGAAGAAACCCACTACCAAATTACATTAGGAAAGGGAAGGACTGATATGACACATTAATAGTTTTGCCTCTCAGGAGTGACTGATTCAAAACTACTAGCCCAGAAGCTGATGCCCAGGTTTTGAAAATTCAGTCCCACTACCCTCAGCTAGAGAGGCAACAGATCCTCCATCCTTCCCCCCATTCTTTCAGACACTTAGTATCACCTTTAGAAACCAGGTAAAGAAATAAATAGCAGCTGACTCACAATAAGTATTTCCTAGGGAAAAAAAAAGTGAGAAAGTGCAAAAATTGATAAATGAACTTTAACTGATGTAAGAAACTTCATTAATCCATTCACTGTGAAACTCTGCATGAGTTATAACTGTAATCAAGCACATTGATTTACCTTTCTCAGACCATTTAAGCACAATAATCATAACTAAGCAATTCGAATCTCTCTCACAGCATACCCTCTTCTGTTGTATAATGCTAAATGTGCTCTTGCTCACATCTTGTTATAGCTCTACTAATACTTAAGTCACTTTAAGTGAAATTCTCTGCAGAAACTGAACATTCAAAACAACAATAAAACAGCTTTAACAGGAGCTGGAAACACAACAGAAGTATGTACACCAGTTTTCAGTAACAATGATTTATGCAGTAAAAATACTGCTAAAAGACATACAAAAAAGCATGCAGCAATAGTTCCCACTAGTCTCCAGAGATTAATGTGGTCTCCTGAGTGAATAAACTGCTGAGACAGCTTGAAAGGAAAAGCTTTTGGTCAAGCCATAGAAGGAAAGACAGCTCCCTTTGTTGCTTTTGTACCACTAAAGTAACACCTTAAAGACAGAAATAATGAACAAATGGTGATAATGCCTCTTTTAAGAGAACAGGACCGAGAAGCACCCCTTCCTTCCCACCTACTGTACATATTCAGAAGAATACCTGTAAAAGTTTCCACCGCATATTAAGATCATCCAGTTGACGAGACATCTTTAATGATGGATAAAGGTCAAGCGGAGACAGCTGACTGGACAAATCATTCACTGTTTTAACTTTCAGGTTGATGGGAGCAATTTCTTCTCTAAAAGCCTAAAAGAGTAAGAAGCATACATTTATGTTGAACAGACATCTGAGCAGCACAAAACCCACTGTAAACTCAACACGGTGCTGACTTGCCTAATGTGGCAGCTTATGTTAAACAACTGTATGCAACTTGGTTCTCCAGCAAAGTTCACTCACTTCAATATTCTTATTAACTCTTTCATATTCATCTTTAGAGAAAAACAGTATGAAATTTAGCCAAATACCCATATCCAAACTGCGTCCTTAAAACCATTTAAATAAGGTTTTTAGTGGTGCCATATGGCTTTAGAGCTTTTCTTTCCAAAAAGAAATATGCAATGCCCTATCAGGAGCTTTAGCAGTATACAGCCTCAAGTGCTCTTAAGAAAAAAAAGTGTTCAGTAACTACAGTTTTCCAGTATTAAGCAGCTGACAAAAATTCAATTTAAAAACTATTATTGAATTAGCAAAGCATGAAAGAATGTATCTTCTAAGGAAAAGGAGTACAATGTTTTACCTGATTAGAACTGTACAGTAGAACTACTACAATGATTAAAAAGAAGAAAAAGGTTTATTGAATCAAATGGAACTAAATACAGTATTAAGACAAAATTGATGCAAGTTTTAGTTACAGTTGAAAAGATGCATCAAATGTCTTTCTTGCTGTGAGCAGTTAATTGTTCAATCCTATAAATGGCTTGCTTCAAAATCACAAAACAAGCCAAAACAACTGGAAAAAAGATTTTCTTTGGACATTTCAATTATTTACCTCCCTTCAAAATCTCTCTCATCAGGCCCAGGAACAGAAGGCACATACTGGCAAGAAAGAAGCGTTTGGCTTCTGGACAGCCAGCAAGCAGCTATTACTTCAGCAGATGTTTCAGTTTTTCCACAGCCATGAAAATCTAAAAGACTTTGCTTTACTCTTATTTACAGAAAAATCCATCAAGATACGACAAATCGCTTCTTAACATGAGAACAAAGGCTGTTCAGCATCAGCATCTTAGTGCTTGCTTTAGTACCTATATTAAAATATAAGAGGGGGGAGGAGGAGATGCATTACTCAAAACAGCAGCAGTCTGGATATAAATCAGCTTTGACTGCCTTTGTTTTAAAGATTTTGGTTCCATTAAACCTGAAAGCAACAACAAAATTTGGAGAATGAGGATGCTTACATTGATAAATGTGAAATAATGCAGCCCTCATATGAGGCCACAGGCTGTGTACACATAGAGAGAATATTTGTGGAGAACTGGTTGCAGCCCATGGCCCTTCATTCTTCTAACACCAGCGTCCCATGCTGAAGACATGGATGGCCAGGTACATGATCCCAGGGTCCTCTGATGTTTTACCATATTCATTCTTGACCTTAAAAACTGATAAGTGGTGTTTGTGAAACAGAAGCTTGGTGATGACTGCAAGATTTGCCTGAAAAGATTCCCTCTACCTACACGTGCATACCCACATGTTTTCCTGCGATCCCTGATATTCAGCCACTCCCCCAAGCACTGCGCTGTTTCCAGTCAGCTTTCCTGGACAACGTTAGTTATCAGAAGGTATTCCTTCTTTGGGGAGCGATACATTACTGGGTCCCTATCCAACCCATGCAGCTAAGCAGGGGACAACTACTATCTATCATGAGCACCCGTGCCTTGGGGTGGCCTGGAACCGTGGCTGCAAGAACTGGTATGCCCGTGAGAACATTATATGGTATGTGTTCTTCACTTTGAAATAATCCTGAAGAGAAGCCAGGCTAAAGTAAAAGCAAATACAAATTTTCACTCATACAAGCTTAAATAGACAATAGACGTGTGAAGTTTGTGAAAGTTAAGGAACAGAAATTAAAAGTATATATACTTCTGTATGACTGAAAGAGCTATAAATGTTTTTCTAAGAAGAAAGCTATATATGATGGCCAAACAGATCTGACAGCTTACCACTACAAAAAGGAGGGAAGCCTACCGTCAACTGCCGGGATGATAACTGACTCGGTTCACTTATACTTCACTGCTTGGGCAAAGCTCCAAACACACCCATGGCCTAACTATGGATTAGACAGTATTTCTAGGAGGAAAATATTTACATCCTAGAACACAATATTCTTCATTTAATGAATGTTATATTCCATACACATCTGTAGCTTGCTGATCACATGTGCTTATGCAATCACAGCTGACAGTGAATGTGGCACAGTAGTGGACTTTCTTTGAGACCTCAGATCTAGTCTTTAAAGAGCACTTTAAACTATACGTGAGAATTTAGGTATACAGTGTATATCTATCTCATGTGATTAGGGGTAGTAGAATGGAGGGGTCTGACTCTCAGGCTAAATATTTCCCAGGAGTTCACACTTACTGTAGTTTTCTCGATGTGATCTGGTAATGAATCTATGAGCAAGTCTCCCACAGGTTTCCAGCCATTCCTCACATTTTCAGCCTCCTTCAGGTCAGCATCAAGGTCATCCATGGCACACTGCAAGTCTTTCAGTTTTTCTAATGCTTTGTCCACTTGCTTCTGCCAGATACTGGCACTGGCATTTAGGTTCTCCCATTTCTCTTTCACCTCTGATGACTGCTTACGCATAGCTTTTGCAATCCTCATGGCTTTCTCCTCAGGGGTCAACTCTGCAGAGGGAAAGAAGTTACACTGTTTATTTCTTCTCTTACTCATGTCTAGTTAAACAGGCAGCGCTCCTGAGGTACACACTCAAGACGGTCAGTAAGCCCCGAGTCAACCGATAATTTATTTCAGCAGGTAAAAGGTAGAAGAAAGTCCACCTGGCCATAATTAAAATAAATCTTAATCAGTCCTGATGACAAAATAAAGTTCGATCAGAAGACAGGAAACTGTTCCTGATTTCCCCATGTTATGATATCTGCAAAGTAAAGGCAGCTTACTGATGATTTATTTTTGGAGGCCCAGGGGGAGGAAATAAAAGATCATTCTTCCCTACTGGAAACTGCAATAGGGAATCTGGGGACCATTTCATGTAGAAAAAACAAGAATGGTGCTTTGTTCCTAGATCACTTGCCACCACCTTCCACCCTACCCCCAGGATGTCTCTTCTTTTCCTATTTGCTAGCAAAACCCAATGTGTGCTGAGTACAATGTGGTGAGCAGTTCTGCAGCTCTACATCCATTTTTCTGTGTTAATATCAAAGTCCTAAAACGCCATTTTAAATAGGTTTTGCAAATCTAAAACTGTTCAATTAACCTGTTGACTGAAAAAGAGCCAAGCTTATGGCGCACTATTTTTCACAAATTTCAGGCTTACGTGTCTAAATCCCACACAACCCAGCAATCATGGAAATCCCATTCATGTTAGCAAAGACCAGCCGCCACTGAATAAGCAAAGCCAAAGTGGGCACACACACACAGCCTCAGGGTGTAGTCACAGGAGACAATACTGATTATTTCAGTAAATTGCTTATATTTAAATTGCCAGTCCCTGCTGAGTCAGCAAGACATCAGACAGAACTCCACACTACAGACACGCTTCAGCCCTCTTTGACAACAAGCACCAAGTCGGTCGGTGGTTTATCTCTTCTCCGCAACAGATGATTTCTGCAATCCAGTCAGGTGGTCTATCAATAAGAGAACATACCGTCTTTCTTGGGTCTTCAGTTTGAGACTGATCAAGACCCAGACAGTCAGAAAGCTAAAAAGAAAACCCTAACACATCCCCAGCAGGTCCTGCTGTCTGCTGCTCAGAGTGACCTTGCTGAAAAAAGTCATGGGTAGCTTCCTTCACCAGGGAAGAGTTGCTTCAGTAATGACAAAACCAGTCTCAGACGATTCCCCTTCTACACAACAGCCATGCGGTTTCTGCAGGCAGAGGAGCAAGCAGAGGAAACTTGATACAATGCAGAAACCAGAGAACAAAAGAAAGGGGAGAGACATGGCATACACCAAAACTAAGCCAACTGGCTGCCTACTATTCACTCCCATATAAAAACCCTTAGAAAAGGTTTATCACAGTACTCTTGTGATTAAAATTCAAGTGTTGTCTATGAATAAATTATACACAATAATGCAAAGATGAAAGCACCATTTTTGTCAGAAGTCAAATGAGACATGCAATCTTCCATTTACTGATACATTGTCTTTAAAATCATTATAACTTGAATAAGCTTGGAGCTGCTAACTTGGGGAAGGAAGGTGAGGGGGTAACATACAAAAAATGGGGGAAGAGGAAGCTTTTTGCTTTTCTAAGGCTATATAAATGTCAAAGTAAATGCACTGTTGTGGTTGCAAAAGTTCTCTTACTATGCCTGTGGTGATGTAACTATTGTTCATAGGACCCAATACGGAGAAGCACACTGCAAGTAATTAAGACAAAATAAATCCTTAGAATATATTCAATTTGTAGATGAAAAATGCAGGCACGTTCTTCCCAGATGTAAAAGTAACAGGAAGTTGTCTGGATCAAAACCAGAGTTTCTGCCAATCAATTCCATGTATTTATTTAAGTTTTTTCAAATCTTGCTAGTCTTTATTAGTCTTGATACATGCTAGACTACAAATACCAGAAAAGTATTCGGCAACACAATCCAGACACCATGAGAGAAAAAAAAAACCCAACAACCTCCCCCCCCCCCAAAAAAAACCCCAAACAACAACCCCCAATTTCAGTTGGTGGTGTAGGGGGAGAGGATGTTGCCAAAGGAGCAAGTGTTGCCCAAAAGCACAAGGCAACTTGCTAAGAAGTGGTTACGTAGGAGAAGAAAGTACCACCAATGGTAACCAAGGGAGAATGGGAGGCAAGGACAATCAACAAGAGCCAACATCACCAAAGGAAGGGAGACAAATACCTAGGCTGTAGGTTTTTGAGCACGTTTTGACTTCTAGAATTAGAAAAGCTCTTTTAAAAAACAGAGCCATTTGAAGAAAGAGTGGAGCTGAGAGGGACAAAAGACATTTTGAGCTTAACAAGGTACTTCAGTGACTTGCTGGGTATCATACGCTATCATGTGAGAGCACTTCCCATGTGCACTCTGTCTATGAAGGCAGAGGCTAGCCAGGCTTAGGGATACCACAATGGTAAGAGGGTATTTCAGAAGAGGAATTTGGGGAGGAACAGCTGTGACAAAAACCTGCAATACTTAACGGAACGCAAAGAGATATAAATTATATATGTAGCTCTGGGATATAGAGACACGGCAGTAACCCACAATTTGCAATACTGACAGACCAGATAAAGACAAACACCAAAGGCTGTGATAAATCGTACCTTGTCTGGAATTCCAGCAAGTCACAGTAGAATAAACCACATCATAGGACAACACAGTTCTGGGATGATCTTTACCCCAAGCTTTGCAACAGATTTTAGAAAAAGGAAAAGAAATAAAGCTTAAGTTCTAAGCAAAAAAAAAAAAACCGAAAAACCTTTGAGATAAAAACTGTGGTTTTAAAAAAAAACAATAGCTACAAGAATGGCTTGCTTAAAGATATCAAAGAAGTTGTTACTGGAAGTAGTTCTGGAATTATTCACCATTAAGAATAATAATATACCATTGATGAATGAATGAGAATCCACTACAGTCCAGTGACAAAGGGACTGTGAACCATCTAGAAGCCAAGCTCAATTGCAGCATGCAGAAGTTGTACCTAGTGGCAGAGTTCAGTATCACAGGATACCTCATAGGTTGAGATACCTTATGATATCCTATGATACAACTATAGGCTGAGGACAACCAGGCCTCAGGAGTAAAAGCTGCAGGGCTTCAAATGATGATTAAGAGAGCACCTAGAGTTGGAACACTCTACACGAGGAAAGGGAATACTGAGCTTTGTTGAGAGGGGACAGAAAATTGCAGACCCAGTGGAGGAAGCCTCCTTTGTTGGCATCTTGAACATGTGAACACAGGAGACATTATACCCAGAAACTGGACTAAGTAGAAGTTACATATATGCAAAGCTGCAATCTGCCATTTTTATCCAACATCATGTGCTTTCATCATCCTTTACCTGTTATCAGAGCCAAAACCTACCAATTCTGCATAAAAGAGTAGAAAGTTGGAAGGACTTAACAGTTCTAAACTAGATTATTAGCAGGTTGTTTAAAATGATCAGTCACTTGACAAGGAACATGCTGAAAGCTCCAGCAGGAGCTGAAAATCTTGCAAAACTTTTGGGTTGTCTGCAAAGGTACTGACACAACAGATTTAATGAGCGTTTCTCACTCCAGTAGAAGCAGTAAGAAAAAAAGCGGCTGTAGCAATACATGGGAACAGAAAAGGGGAACATCAGCCTGACTTTATTTGTCTGGCCAGCTAAAACAAGGCAGCTTTACTCGTGACAAACTAGTCATATATTTTGGGAGGGAAAAAGGTTCCAGATTGACTGAGGTGATACAAGTATCCCAACTGAACTGAAAACTGAAACATCTTTTAAGACCATTTGTCAAATCAGTGTCACTGTGCAAGGGTATCAGCTGCATATTTTATTTGAAAAATATTAATTCATTGCAAGACTGCTTTATTTTACAAAAGCCTTGGAATTGCTTGTAAACTTGCCCTAAAAAGACATTTACTAGGGAAATAAAGCAAAACACACATTTTTTGAGCTATAAAACCATTCAGCATTTATTCATTTAAGAGAGAAATACAACTTGTATAGCTTCATGTTTTCTATCATGAAAACCCAACTTATTAATAAGCAACATATTACTTTTTTTTCAAGCAGGTAACACATTCTCCAAGATATTGGTTGCATAGCATAAAATAATGTCTTAACAGTGAGAGTTTTCTTCTACAAGTTTGGAATTCGTTTCACCAGTCTGTCATTACACGCACTGGCAGACAACAGTACCTTTTTGCTGTGGAAAAACACTACACAGTGGTTGTTGCTTTTTTTGTCCCCATTTAATATAAAGTCTTCTCAATGATCAGTTTCCCCAACCCCCCCCCTTGTTTGGGCTTTTTTTATGGTATTTATTACATTATCTCCCCTTCAGCAGCTGCTCAGAAAGTAAGAAAAGCCTATATTCACTGGACCATCTGTTTACCAGAGAGGAAAGATATAAACTGACCTTGCAGTCAGGGAGAAAGAGCAGGAAAAAAAGTCTCCTTCTGTAGTGGAAAAAACTTGATTTTAATAAGCATTTTTTGTCACAAACAAAGCAATGAAAGCACCAACAGCTTTTCTGTATCTGCAGCAGAGACAGAGTGCCATGGAAGGAAAACGTTCAAGTCTGAACTTTACAGCATATAGCTTCCTTACATACTTATGTATATGGAGAATACTTACCCAGAAATTTATCAGTGAAGAAAATTCAAGAATTTACTTTAGATCTCTTAAACTGTTCCTGGCTCTAGTAGTTTTGATTCTAAGCATTTGTGCTTGATACTCATTATGTGGACTTGAACTAGTGATGTCTTTCCATCTTGCCAAAATTACATTAATTTTCTTTCAGTTTTGTTATATTCTTAATAAAATATACTAGAACCGGAGTTGATTTCATGCCCCCTCCCTCTCCCATTACATCAAATATCGTCTCTTCCTTTGTTCATTCTTTGCAGCAAAAAACTGCGTGACACAGCACTATAATCATTATGAACACTTTCAAAGCATTTGAACAGACACAATGGCACATTGTCAAACTCCTAAGCAGAAGAACCAAAAGCACTGCTATCGCTGCGTGATGTAGTCTTTAGCATCGCTCCACCGAAAGCATTCTCTAGGTTTCTAACAATCTGGACAGAAAAGTTAGTTCTGACAGGATGCGAATAGCAAGCTTAAAGAATAAGCAGCAAGTGGTTAATGTGGAAATGTAGCAATTAGTCAGACTCCAAGGACCCAACCATGCAAGCATAACCCAGTATATCACCTTTTTCTCCTATTCAGATATCTACTGCATACATAGTTAAAACAAAGAAAAAGCACAGTCATTTTCATTTTAGCCCATTTAGGTTTTCTTCTATCGAAACAGAAAGTTCTTTAAACCAGAGAAATATAATTAAATAAAGAGTGAATGAGGAAAGTCTCTGCAGGATAAAAGACAAATTACCTTCGGTCTGCAGAAGACAGAATTGCAAAAAGCAGAGAAAATGAAAGCTGTTAATCTCACGTATGATGAATCCTTCTGGAAAGGGCCGGGAGTATGGGCTCCAGATAAAGACAAATGAGAACAACGCTAGCAAATATACATATCCCTTAATAATGGTTGTTGGTATTTCCCAGTGGGTGCTGGTAGGGAGGACACAGAAGGACGAAACAAAGAGAAAATAGCTTCTAGGAAAAAAGAGATAATAAAGTTGTCCCAAAGCATCTATCTCCAGAAAACTAAAGATTACAGCAAGCCTGACAACCATGCATTTATCCAGCGTAACCAGTGTAATTTGTCAATATAATCAAAACACATGTAATACTTTTCACTAAAAACAAGCCACCATTTTGTAATAAACAGTATGATCCAAAGCAAGTTCACAATACTTTTGCACAGTGGAAGCCCAAAGTTTGTGTTGCTTCAGGAACATAAAACAGGTATGAATTCAGTTTTAGTCTGCTTCTGCCACAAAACCAGAAAAATCCAAATATCACAGTACTGTTAAAAGCATCACCAAGCGACTGTGCCTTCTTCCAATTCCTGTTAAAGGGAGAGTACTAATGGAGAGAAGGCTATCACCATTGTATCCCAGTTACTGTAGGCAAGCAATGAATTAATCCTATGTTTCTTTCCAAAGCTCTGAGACTGCAGACTGTAACAGGCCTTTTATTTCTTCCAAAGATCAATAAAGATTTTTTTCTGGCACAGCACATATGGCAGGTAGCTCCTCAGCAAGGCTGCAGGAGACAGATATACATCCCCTAACAGCATTTCAAAACAAACCAAAGGCATCTATTTTATTCCAAAACAATACAAAACCAGAAAACAAAGACAAGTCAGACAGCACAAAAGATAGGGCTCCCTGACTTGATGGTGTCCTATAACAACAACACAGGACTCTAAAACATCCACGTTCTGAACTTTATAGAACCTTCTAAGCAAGTTTCCTCAGGCCATTTTCTCCTCTATACACTTTACTTTTTGTTTAATATTCTGCAATTTCCAATCTGATTTCTTGAGGCTCATTTACACTGTGTTTAAACTATATTTCTTCTAGAGAGTAAGACAGGAATTTTCTTTCAAACAAGGTCCTAACCTTTGACATCCATCAGTCATCCACATTGCTAGTAGCGTAACTTAGAAGTCTCTCGCAGACAAAGCTTCACTGGTTTCTGGAGTGTTTAAAACAAGGCAACAGTTAAAGTTTAAGAACATGGTTCCCACCTGGGAAGAATCCTGTATTTCACCTAAAACTGGGCCATAACATAGCATACAGGTCAAGAACGAATAGAACTCTTCTTATATCCTGAGGTCCTCATGGTTAAAAAAACCCCAATAATAAAATTAACCACAATGGCCTCAGGGCAGCCTGTTTCCAATACTCAGCTGTTAAAAATGCAGGCTTAAAACTCCTCTAAGTTTGCACTCCACACCACTCAGCAAACAGAAACAACCTCCTTGAACTTCACTAATATGACTCCAAACAGGCAACCACGTAGGCTCTACAGGAAGAATTTCAAGGCTGTACCCAGGTGGACTAAACTTGTAGGGTGACTAAGAGATCTATCTGAAAAGGAGAGAGAGACTTAGTTTGAGATTCTCTCATGGGCAACTGCACATTTATCTAATCTTATAAAGAAACTCTCAAAAGTCACTAGCGAATGAGCTCCAACTAAAACAGAGGCAGCAATGTTCAAAATAGTGTAAGTAGTTTCCGGGCATGACTCCGCTGACCTCCAGTGGGCCATGCCCTCTTCACTCTCCTAAGCACTTCTAATTTTCACACTCTGAGACTTCATACTCAGCCCAGCTGCATAGCAGAGAACAAAAAACCTATTCCAGTGGTGCGTGATAGCTAGTGGATAGGCACAAGTGGTTGGGAACAGAAATTCTGCCTGCTATATACATTAGAAAACAGTAAATTGCCTTTTTCCAGTGACATCTTCCTTGCTAAGAGGAAAACTTATGGCAGAGAATTTATCTGAATGTGTTCAGCGGTAGGAAGCAAAGTAGTTCAGTTTTTACTTACGTCTGAAACAGATGAGTACGTTGTGGGTCTACAAGTTTAAATGAAGTATATACATGTAATTCACTGATACCTATTAATATATTTCTCTTGTATCACAGATGTGGTTTATGGGGTTTTCTACACTTCCAATTAAGAGGAGATAATAGATGGTAAATACTTAATTTTAAATTATGTGTTTATCACAACCTTTGCTACCAAATAAACAGCTTTCAAAGCTAGGAATCTCATTGCTGTAAGAAAACTGGAAGACACTGAAGACCTTCGACAATACTGCAGACTCCTGGAAACATTCACTATTGCAGCGAGAATCACTGTAGTGGCCTGTGGCAATCTACTAGGATGTTAGTGTATGCTATCTTCTAAAAAAATTATGTCCACTCCCTCACTGCATTAGTGGAATTTTAAGGACGTAATTTCAGCAAAACTGTATCATTGGCTTGTAGCACCCTGGGTACACAAAGTATTATTTCTGCTTTCCTTTGTGTCTCCCATGGCCTGTAACCTTACTAAGAAGCCAACTGTAACTATGGATAGAGAATTATAATTAACATATTTAGATCTAAGTTTCCTGCTATACCATGGGCAAGTGACAACAAAGCCAAAAAAGTGACAATTTCCAGTTTCCTTATCCTGTCCATTTATAAAATTCAGCAGCTGGCCTGCTGGTTTATCAATCAGCTCCACTCAGATGCTGAAGCAGCTCAAAGGCAAGAAGGGTGTGAAGCTTGCTTTTTTGTGATGGGGCCTCCCTACGGAAACAGGGCAAAACAAAATCAGAAGAAAAGACAGATGGGAGATCAAATTAACTTAGAAGGAAGTCTCCTGGAAGCTGAAGAACCGTGTTTGAATCTGCCAGTTACAGTAGAAGGCCAACATGGGAAGCATAGGGCCAAGATAGGAAAGAAGAAACCAAGGCTTGCTCATAACCTGATTTTATATTCTAGTGATGTTTTTGAAATCAACAAGAACATTACAGACAATAACAGGTTATCATAAGGCATCCTATAATAAATATTCTCTTTGGATGGAACAATGAATGTATGTATGCACAGGTCCTTAAAATAGGTCTCAGTCAACCAAGTTCAAAACTGATTCTTATCAGTTTTCTCCTAAATCTCCCTCATTCCTTGTCCTTGCAACTCTGTCCTCCCTGACATGAAAACATTGCGGGGGAGGGAAGAAGTGGATGATGAGGGAGAGGTTGAAGAAAATGGAAAGTGATTTTACAATCTTTATTCTCTTTGGATTAGCTAAAATCCATCCTAAACACCCCTGCCATTACACAAGGTAAGAACTAACCTCAAAAAACAGCGACTTTCCAATTAATGCAATTACGACATTTAAAAAAAGGTTTTGCTATTTATATTATAGAAGCAGCCAAAACCATGTTCAAACCATGACTGTACAGTGCTGTGTACTGCTCATCAATACTTTTTTAAAGACAGTCAGCTTACAATCCAAAACTACACTCCTTCCGCTTTAGCAACATGAAGTGTAATTCACTGAAGTTAATGAGTTAACTTTAATCTACTGCAGACAATACCAGTGGTCAAGAGACTGACAGAAAATAAAGAAAATAAACATTTTTAAAAGCAAACATAAGCCCCACACCCATAGCCTTCACTGAAAATGGTTACTCAGAAGAAAAATTGTGTGTGTCTGGACGTCTTCAAATCCAGAGACGCAGCTTTCTGGAGATTGGTGGCATTACTTGTCAGAAGAAATTTAGCAGACTCAGTCCTGGGTGAAATGTAACAGCTTATGATATAATAGTGATCAGAGCAGATGATTGAAGACACCTTTTGGCCTGAAAGTCTATTAATCTACAGAAAGTGCACCACGGCTCCGTGCGGGGTGCAGGTGCCCACTGCTGGCAGGGGGGGCTGCTCGGGGCCTCTGTGGGGAGAGGCCGGGGCTGCGCCGTGTGGGGAGAGCTGGCTCCGGCCGACCCACCGCGGGGCACAGCTGAGGCCCTCAGCCACGCCGGTGGCACCTCAGGGAAAGTGCCTTCAAGAAACAGCAGAAAACACTGAAGAGGGGGGAACAAAAAGGAGAAGCAGCAGAGGGAGCGCCAAGGTCAGAGGAAGAGGCGCAGCCGCCCCATGGCGGGGCAGATATTCCCCAGGGAGAGCCCACGCTGGGGCAGAGGAAAGATACGAGAAGAAAGAAGCAGCAGAGAGAAACTGCTAGGCTGACTGTGGACCCACCACCTTCCCACCCTCTCACACCACTCGTTGCCCTGTTGAAGAGGCTGAGCATGACCTGCAGTCATAAAAAGGTGTGAAGGAGACCGGAATGAAGGAGTCAAGTTGAGCCTGGGAAAGCAGGGGAGGAAAGCTGTGGTTTTAATGTTTGTCTTTTTGTTTCCTACTACCAAATCAGTAATTAAATATTTATTTTAAATGGCAATAAATAGTTTATTTTCCCCCAGCTAAATCTGTTTGGCCAATAACAGTAGTTTGTAAGGGATCTGCATCTGTCCCCATCTTGACCCATGGGCTTTCTCACTCCTGGTCTTCCTGTCTTCTGCCTCCACCCCACTGAGGTGAAGGAAACGAGTGAGCGGGTGGGTGGGAGTTTGGCTGGTAGCCAAGACTAACCCACCACGTGCGCAAAAAAAGAAAGTCTATGGAACTACTGAGTGTGAAGAAGGAAGAGGAAAATAAGTTCAACGCACATCTGTGAAGCTTCCCAGTCTGAGCATATTCGATCAGTTTTCAAATATGATAACTGGACAAGAGACACTCACACGTCACTTGCAGACCACCTGCCTGGCCATTATTGTTATGCAGTTTGCCATTGTCATCAAATTCCCTGCTACTCTCTTACCACTGCCATCTGTACAGCACAATATAGTAGTAGCAATAACAACAGCAGCAACAATAGGTTGCATAACAAGAATTTACGATTCAGCTCATCATCTGAAGTTTGGTCTTGCACTTTCAGTCAACACTGACTAGATCACTGAAATTAACCCCTGCTAGAAAATGAACATTTTATCCATTGGCATAATTTGTGCTAGGTGGTTCTATGGCTTTTGAGAGGACAATCTGTGACTTCAAACTTTTGTGTGAAAGAACGAGCAAATATAAAGCAAGCATTCCTTATTTTTCAACTGCAAGGTTGCTTGTGATTTAGACTGACTAAAACATTAGGGATGCAATATATCAAATAAGTTTGAGAGTAAAGACCAACAGAATGTTTTCAGGAATCAGGAGTTCAAAAAGGAAGCAGTAAGATACATCACAGCAGCTAAGGTACCAGAACTAATCACAGGGAAAAATGGTTCACTGGCTTTAATCACCAGCTATTTAAACTTTCTCACAAAATTGAATTAGGGAATATGAAACCGCATAAAAATTTGCACAGAAATAGCACAAAGTATGGATGCAGGAAAGATTAGTTGTTTCCACTGAACAAACTGAAAACATTTGCTATGGAGATGTATAGGAAGATGTACGGGAAGAAAAAAACCTAACTCCCAATACAAGCACCTATACTGTAATTCTGTAAATTATACAGAACAGTAAATTATTCACACCTTACAACAACTGCTATTTCTGTAAAAGCAGATTGCTACCTTTTCCAAGAACAATTCTTATGTAATTAAAAGTAAGATTTTTATAATGTTCTATCTTATATTGGAAACATAATTCTAGGACTTAATTACACAGATATTTAGTAATTTTTTCTATTTGGTGGGGTGGGGGGGGGAATTATTACCTCCTTCTTGGTCTCTGATATAGACAAATACCTCAACAAATACTATGCAAATATCATTTCTAGGATAGCTGTGGCTTATTCCTTAGTAATAATTCAACTAACATTCAAATCCTTAAGATTCTGTAAGGACTGCCTTCCTAAAGCTGATTCCTTTTACTTCTAATGAGATAAAGTGCCAAATACATTTGTTTCTATTTGTGGAGTAAAATTTTGCAATAATAAAATATCCACATTTGAACATGCATCCTTGAACTACTATTCTGACATTAAGGTGCATATGTTATTGTGTTAAGAAAAAAAAAACAACAAAAAAACGAACAGAACTGATGACTTCAGTGTTCTGAATCAAAAATTAGAAAAGGAAATAGAGATTCTTCTACCTCTTCCATTAAAATGTGAGTACTTGCAAAGCAGAGCGTTAATACTTTGAGGCTAAATCATTGAAATAAAAGCAGTCAAGATGTGGTTTGGAAAATTCTGAAGTCTACCCAAGTAATTGGGATATAAAACATGTACTAGAGACATGCAAGCCCTTTTTCTTTCTTTTTGACCATTCCTGGAAGAGAGTATTTTCTGACCTGTTTTTGAATGCAAGCTCCTTCTTGGCTCCTCAGGCCCCTCAATTGGTTGGTCAGCAAGGAAAACTCGTGCCTGGTCCACAGCATTGAGAATGGTTTGCTCTTTGTCCTTCAGTTCACGCCTCAGTGCCTTTTGGGAAGGGAAAGAAGAATGCCATTTGTAACTTCATCTTGCGAACAACAGATACTATACCATTTTCCCTGTTTTAACTCTCTGACCAGACCTGTCTAGTGAGTAAGAGCCAACATGTCATTCAGACTGCAAGATAAAATGTAAATTTTACAAAACAGAAATTGCAAGAAATGAATTAAAGCTAGAAGGGTAATCTTTATGAATTGACTTGAAGAATTGAACACAAGAGAGATGATGACGGTAGGTTTTAAAAACATTCACCTAACAGAAACAGAAACTGCTACAATCAACTTCTAAAAAAGTAAAATTAAAGGGTTTATTGCTGCTAACAGGACTGCTAATATATAGTAGGTTACTACAACAGACAACTTTTTCTTTTTTGGTAAATGGAATAACAGAAAATTGCACCTACTGAAACATCAGAAGATAATTTCACAACTGCTAAAAAGAATTGCAAAAGTACTTTACATTCCTTAGAAAATGCTGCCTCTTATTTGTGTCTCCTATTTATTAATATTTTTAAAACTTAGAAGATATGTAACCAGACCTTTTATGATGAGAATACATTCTGAAAAAACATTCTTCAAATTAGCCAAAAATATTGAGCCTTATTATGCAGAAACAATTGAGCCTTATAGACAGGAAAAAGAAGAAAAAAAATAAAAATCTTTCTTTAAGATGTTTTCATGCTGATGGAAATGAATTTCAGGATATTTTGTTCTCCAGCAATTATGACTTATTTAAAGGGTAAGTGTAACCACCATTCAAAAAAAAAAAAAAAAGGCATTCATAAGTAGTCAGCTGTAACGTTTCTTATAAAGCATTTTCTTCCATTCAGTTTTATAGCTATAAATCTGTCCCACCTAGAAGGAAACTGCTTTGCATGTTTTATTTGTATTATTTCCTACCAACAGAAACACAAAAGAAGATGCTTTAAATATTATTAAAATGCTACGCTTAGTTTTCCAACATATTTTTTAGCTCCAATTACAAAATCAAGGCTTATTTTGCTGACACAAGCTGCTCAGCCCCCCTTCCAGCTCAAGAAAAGCAGTTAGTCAGTGTTCACAAAATTACATAACAAAACAAGTACTTTCCACTACAGAAAATAGTGAAAAACAGTTACCATGAAAGTCTCACAAATGCTACCTTACCCTTCTCATTAGTAAGTCTCTTGGTACCACAAACAAAAAAACCACCTACCTCTTGACTTTAGCTTAGAAGGAGACAGGATGTTATTTTTCCTTCCTTCTCCCCCACTTTATTCCCTTATCCTCCTCATCTTCCCAAATCCTTCCATGCCTTCTCACTTTACTTCTGCTCCAAATTAAATAAAACCTCGAAACCCAACAAAAACTAATCACTGAAAATAAGCTAACCCCCATTACATTTAGGAACTTGCATTATAGTCCTATCTTCAGTAACCATTGTCTTTACATAAAAAACTCTTCAGAACAGTGTTCTCTCTACATGCTTTTGCATAGCAACAACAATAAGAATAAGCCCTATTCTTTGTAGACTTCAGTATATATACTATGTTTAACAAGAAACAAAAATTGTAATTTAAAAACCAAGCCCTACTTTGTAAAAAAATCAATAAATAATATTTTTTTTTACAGAAACTGAAGTACTGTGAAAGCAACATTCCTGAAGAATCCCTTCAACTCAGCACAGTATGTATCAACATTTTAATTTCACATAACACACATTAGAATGAGACTCTTCTCAGTGCAGGAATTTGTTTCAGGAAAGAAGGAAGACAGGAAGCTATTATCATTACTGTGCAATTAAGACTCAAAAATTACCCATTTAAAAAGCTTTTTGTTAGTAGAGCCTGTGTGGATGCACCTTTAAAATACAATCTTAACTTTTAATTTCAAAGACGTGTGTGATTACTTCAGCGTGAAGTAGGAAATCTTTCTAGAATTACTCTTTTTTCCTCCATGCAATTTCACAAATATTTCCAAAGCATACAAGAAAAAGGAGGCTATGACAGATTTTGAGCCTACTAAGAAATTTCAGCAGTTAGAAAAAAAATCTAGAGATGGATCTCTTGTGCTGTGTCTCTCCTATTTACCTTCACATATTGTGTACATAATTTTCTCCTGATCACCCTCAATAAAACTTCAATCAAGTTTGACCTAAGATATCTTGGATTTAATCTCTGTCCCCCTCCACCATCCCTGCCACTGAGGCTGTTCAAACCGAAGTTGACAACAAGAAGATTTTCAGACTTTGGCCCATATAGCTCATCAACTCCAAGTGATCCATGGCATTCCTTATTAATATACCTTGACAAAGAAATCTTTTTGCATGAAAGAAACCTTGCACATGAAATAATAATATTGAAAGAATTTGGTAGTAGAGTATCTTAAGCACACCACAGACTTCTTACATTATGGTTTATACATTTTTTTCTTATGCCACAGAAGCAAAAATAATTTTTGGAACAGCCACTCAAACTTGAGTAACTTTATTCCTTGTTTCTTAGCAATACTATATCTCCCTGTCTCTTTCTGCCAGTAAACAAGAACAGCAATGAGAGTACACGATGCAAGAATAACCAAATATATCGATAATACCCTCTTGTCCTTCCAGGCAAACCTCTCTGCAACAGAACAAAAAAGAAACCCACTTATAAATCTAATCTTGAGCTCAAATATCACCTGTCTTGAGCGGACTGAAGAAAGATTTCATTGGAAAAAATCACATCTACAAGAACACTACAGAGTAAAAGTAAATCATAAAAAGCCCAGCAAGGAACATAAAAGCTGCAATACTGAATTTGATTATTATATTAAAGACTTTTATATAAAAGAAGTGCAATCATGTATTTTGGTATTTTATTTAGTTTTGCAAAAGATACCTCCCCAATGGCTACTCTGAATGGATGCACCTCTTTCAGTAGAGAATTATACTACTGTGTCACTTCATTCCCCCTTGTTTGTCATTACGGACCAAAATAATTAAAGCATTTGTACAGCTTTGAGCGTAGCACAAGTTTTGGTAGAGGGAGAATTCTTTCCCTGTAGCTAGGTATACTTTACAGGGAGCAAATTAGGAGAAAAGTAATAGTAAAGTTTTGGTATAGATTAAAAAAATAAGTGAAGGTATGGCAAAAGACTTAAGGGAGTCACTGAAGCTGTCCGCTAACAAGGTAAACACATGGATGCAAATATTTTTTTGAGTCCTGTTGGGTAGGCAGATGTGAACACAAAATGAAAATGTGAACGCTGAGCACACAGATAGCACAATTATTTCTTCCCACGTGATGCTCCTTTATATTTATAAAAGTACAATGGCATTTTAAAGTTATATTGGTCACACAAAAAGGGGCTGTATGCAACTTTGGCAGTAATTCATGCCACCATATTTCATACTACAATTCTAAATTGTACAATTACTGTTTACTTTAGGTAATGGTTTAAAATGCAAGCTTCGCTCCCCTCTTTAATCTGACAGGTGACAGACTACCAAATCCAATGTCTATGCTTCCAACAGTTTTATTGCATTTGCAAATTCATTCTTATTTCCTGCATAAACATTGATTTTTAAAGATTCCTGGAGAAACCAACACTAATTTTAGACATTCTTGATTCTTATAAAAGATGGGGGGGGGAAACTGGAAACCTAAAATCTGGTGTGCTGATGCAGTGTCAACATAAACAGTTTTCAGAGCTGACCTCAAATAATACTAGCCAAGAGTAATTAAAAAAAAAATCCTCCTTTGAGACCTGAAAGAATTCTTGCAGTGGTAGATGGACAGGGGCTCACAAAACTACACTCTTGAAATGTTTTATGCAACATCACACAAAGCAACAACTACAAACAGCATCACAGCATTCATTTTGCAGGTATGAGGGACATCCTTCAAGTTACTTGACTACAGCATAGTAACCCAGGACCCCACTAACACAATCCTCCTCTTGGGAAGAGAATAAAGAAGTGTTAGCTCCCTGATTTACAACAATTAGCCAATGTTTTACTCTCCATTTTGATTTGTTCCTCTTTCCATAACTGTGAAACATATGTTTTTCCCATTATAACTTTGGAAATTATATACCTTTTATTCTGTTATACCAAGATAATCTAACCTGTTTGCCCTCTCTTCATTAGAGATGCTTATGATTTCTAATATAAAAACTAACTCTTCTTACAAGCTAGTATTTTTAAACTTACTGTCTGAATTTATAGACAATGAATTTGCCTAAACCAAGGCCTTCTAAAATTTCTTTTGGGAATGCTTTGTAGCTGAAGCCTTTTCCACTCTTGAAAACTATAGAAAGCTAGAAAAACTTTTGCTATTCATGAATTTTTACGCTGTTTAGCATGTCCTGTAAGAACCTATTTCCTTCAATTGCATTTTAAAATTATTTTTCGAGCATAGTAAGTGGGCTTCCAAAATTATGCACTGTTTTTACAGCCTCCTTTTTCCTCTTTGGAATTGTACAGGCTTGTATGGAATAATTCGAGGAGCAGATCGGCTTAATAGTTCCAACAGATGAAGGCAACACTAATTTCAAAGAAAACACATGGGATGTTTCTTAAAAACAGAACATATTTAAATCAGGTCTCATTATGCACTCTTTCAAGGAAGTAAAGACGCACATTATTGTAACTCATATCAGTTTATCACATTGTAGCTTTATGTGCCAATCAGCAGCTCCTGTATCATTTAATTACTTAGTCATCTTTATTCTGCAACCCGTGCTTGAAAAACTCCTGTTACTTTCATACACTAAAATGAAATGGAAAAAAATCATCTGTGGCATATAATACGACAGGGAGAATAAGTAGGATGATTGAGAAAACTTGAAGAATGAGAAAATGAATTGTTTATAAAGATCACTAAGTTCAAGGTTGTGACCGAGTCTCTGCCAGCTGTCTGCATCATTAAAGAATCAACTAGAAAGAAAATAAGCATAGCATGTTTAAAAGCTGCTCCTTCACGACAGACACTATTTAATACAACACGTATACATAAAATTTCAAAAGTAAGTATATTGGTCTCTGGACTTTTTTTTTTTTTTTTAAATAGAAGAATCTAAACAGAACTTTAAGTTTTGAAGGTTTATCCCACATCATTTGCAAGAGACTTCTCAAAAAGGACCAAAGAGAAGTGAGTGGCAAAGGCTGCACTTTTCTAAATTGTCTCTCAGCTTACCGTTTACCATTTATTGTTGTAGTGTCAATACAATGTCCAAATATGTTGGCAGCTACTAGGGTTCAATGTGAGAGCAGACCTGGAAGTCACATCCATAGCAAATTCCTTTTTTGCCTGCATGCACAGGAAAACTAAACTGACAGAAATATCAGAGCATAGATGTGGGCAAAAGAGAGCATTAGACTATGCATACCAGTGACCTTTACCAGAGGCCAATAAACGTTAGCTTACTTAAGACTTTCCCTTTGATTTATCAAAAAAGATGCTTCAGGCCAGAAATAAGGGTATTTCTTCACTGAGACTATTTGTCCCTTGCTAATTTCCCTTCTCACTCTGGTCTACGCATGAGCGCATGTGCTCATGACTGTTCACCGAAAATATCACCCACCTCTGTATATGCATTAATAGATATACATTACATGAAATACGCATCTGTAATTCTCAAAATGCTTCACAGTAGTACAGCCAAAGAGAGGATGGAAAGTATGCTTTATCGTCTATTGTTCAGACTTACAGATATTAAATATAAGGCTGTTACTAAGGTTTTAAAAACTAATAAACTGACAACCTCAAACTGCATCTACGTATTTATGTGGCGATGCCTTAATTAAGAAAGGGTAACTGACTTCTTTCTGAACTCGTTAAAGTAGTGCAAAAATGGTAAGGCTATTTTATTCATTTTCTTCTAACAGCATTTTAGAATCAGAAAAAGACATTTTGAAGCCTGTTTGGAAAGTTTTCACTTACAATAACCTTGCAGAGACTTTGAACGGACTCCTTTGTGCACTAGAACAGAATCCAATACTACACTGTAATACCAGAGGTAAGCTTAATTTTCATACAGATTGTATCAAAAAAGACATTAAAAAGCTACTCTTGAATTAAAGGGTACAAGGCTACACTTCTTCAAAATTAAAATAAAAATTGTTTTTCACACAGTTAATGATTTTCCAAGAAAGAACCTCTCTAGTCTTTTCTGAAGGAAGAATTGCTGCAAATCCTGCATTCCCTGGAGATGCTACAGGATCTAAATCCAACTAGGGATGAAGGGAGACACTGCTTAATTGAGCAAAGGTTACAAAAAACGAGGCATAATGATGGTCATTTATATGTCTTCCAGCACCAATAATCTTATGTAACTGGATTTTGTATGTCCTAGCCCACTGAAATGAGACTTTGTTATTTGAATTTCTAGGTCAATGATAACCAAGCCTTGGTTGCCCTGAGAAGTTTGGAGGGCTTGACAAAGCATAGTCTTAAGAGTTGGAAAGCGTGGAATGCTTGCAGCTAATTTTTTTTTTTTTTTAAATATGATTTAGAACTTACTATATTGGGAAAAAAACAACCACTGTGCATCTCTGAGCTGTTGCCAAAGACATTATCTTCAAAACAGTTTTTCTAAAAATATACAATTATTGTTCTTTACAAAAAAGTAATCTGGAAAGATAGATATCTGAGTGTGTTAACACAAATTCCCCACTGAATGAACTACTGAAATCCTCAGAATTACAGCCATTCTGGATTTCCCCAAAAAGATTAGTGGAACCCTGCTGCGATGGGTTTACTACACACTTAGCACACACCCACTGAACTTACTTTGTTGGGTCTTTTCCCCTTCTTCAGGAAAGCCATTTTTTTGAATATTCAACTCTCACTTTGCATTTCACTGTACCAAGAGAGGGATATTCTCTCTATGGCTAAGCTTTCTCTCTTATCAATGACAATATTGACCAGGACTGTTAAAGGGACAGCAATCTGTTTTGCTTTTATGTGCTCTAGTTTCTCATTAGAAAAAAAATAAATAAAAGTATCATATAAACAAAACAGAACAAAGCCTGCTAGAATACAACACTTCTTTTGCTCATCCAGACAGTTACTAAGATAACTGAGCATGTTTTGGTCTAAGGCCATTGTAATGTGACAGCTAAAAAAAGGGCATGAGAATCACTAAATTTGATGGCTTGAATAAAACTACACAAAAGAAGTAGATTAAAACAGGCTTGTTTTACATTGCTATGCACAGGAAAAAAAAAAAATATTTTTAACAGTGCTTTTAGAAAGAAATACCTGTTTAACATACCTGATCAGAATTTAATATAAGAATTCATACAGGTTGCACCCCCAGAGACAGCAAAAATGCCTGAGTCAGTGCAGAGTCTGACAGAGAGGCAGAGGGGGAACCTCTTGAAGCTTTCCACTCTGAGTGATGGAAAAAAGTATTTACTTTTACACAACAGCAGTAATCATCCTGCTAGCAGTGGAACCAATTTTCAAATGCCAGACTGCTTGTAAATAGACATTCAGTTTTACATCAAAGGACTACAGTGTGCTTTTGGTGAAGGAAAATTAATCCCACCAAACTTTACTATGGAAACATGACAACCACCCTGTATCAACAACCTTGAAAGAATAGACCTTTTTTTTTTTTTTTAACCTACTCTGAGGAAATTCATGACTTGGTTTGCAGGGCACAAAAAGAAATGAACATGCAACTTCTGGTTTGGATTTTCCTGGATAAGAAGATTACACAGTTCATACTAAAAGGATTAACCACCAAGTTGTGATGTTAACACACATGCTTGTGTTTAACAATTACAGATGATCAAACCCTCCATTTGAGATCAGATCCAAATAACAGTACTTCAAAAATGAAATACCCTTGAACACTAGGTCAAGGTTCAAAACAAACTGGAGAAGGAAATGCCATCTCCATATCATCTGTGCAGTCCACAGAAATATTTTGGGTGTTTTTTTTTTTTAAGATGCACGTACATACAGCTGTAAAATAGTTCACTGTGTTCCAATGAATTATAAAACAGTAATATGCTCAATGAAACCACTTGAGTCCTACAGCTGCCATTCTGCAGACACATTTGAGGTTGGACAGGCAGCAAGTGCTCTGCATCACTGATAAAAGATCAGGTCGTGTAGTACTGATGTGCTCCTTACTTCAACAAAGGCATGTCTAAGCACCAATCCATAGACCAGAGAAACTGAACAGCAATTTGAAACTTCCCATTTTATTCTTGACTTCATTACTGGTTTTAGAAATACTACTGACGAGATATATTCCCATAAGAACCCAACAACTTAAAAATGAACAGTTTAACAAATAATGCATTTCCAGTCATTTCTTTCAGGCATTCAGGTATTGCTTTGTCATTGACTAATATAAGCAGACTAGAAAGATGACAGCCTGCGATGTAGCAATGACTTCACAATTACTTTGTAATTCATATATTTTTACAGTTAGCTCAAAGGACAGAACCAGATCTAAAGCAAAATCAATTTATGCCACCTCTCCTGTCTCAATCACTTGAGTAGGACACAGACTCTACTTTAATAAAGGCTTCTCCTTTACAAGTGACTAGGTGGCAAAAGTCATTTAAAAATCTGACATAAGATACAAAGGCGTTAAAAAGCTCTACCTTCTAATGACTATTAGACTTTTAACATTAGTGTGTGATCTAGAAACTCTAGACGACACTTAAAAAAAATCCCCAAAACATAAAGCTAATCAAATGGAAACTGTATATGCAGGAAACCCCAATAGTCTCCTCATTCCTCCATCTTCAAAGCAGCTGCTTCTTTTTAGGAAAATTTGTTGGCTTCCATTGCTACCACAATATTTATTATAAAAATACAAAAGTGGCAACCTTGTACTATCTGTGAACTGCACTGAATATTTAATTAAAATCTTCTTTTAAAGAAAAAAAGGTTCACCAACCATGATGCTGTAGATATGTATGCCAAAAGAAATGATGAGAGCCCTTCTGCCATTTTATGTGCAATATGTGAAAAACATCTATTGTCCTATCGGTGCAAAGGACTTGTTTAATGTTGAATACTGGCAGCATACATAAACTGAAGGCATCTTCTTATATAGAAGAAAACAAAAGTGGTTTGATGGTATCTGTGGAATTAGCATGAAAATGAATAGTCAGTAATTTTTAGGGCAATTCTCCAAGTATATGGAATTAGAATAAACTCCACTATCTATGCAACTCTGGGAAAAACACATCATGGATTTTCATGAAGAACCCAGCTTCAAGTTCTTGAAGACACAGTCTCTGAGGATTCTGTAATCCAACAGAAGTATCATGGGCATTCATGTACGTCTCCAATCAACAGAAGGTGGGAAGAAAAGTAGCCCTCTCTACTTGCCCCATTTTCTTTTGCCTGCCTCTCCCAACCTTTGCTGCTGGTTCCTGTCAGAAACAAGACAACAGCTTATATGAAACTTAGGGACAAACCAGAACCTTTAGTCTAACATATACAAGAACTGGTGTCCAGACAAAGGGGACTGACACTAAGAAATCAGCAAAGATGCAATGCCATTTTAAATTGTCTGTCAACCCCCCCCCCCCCCAAACAATCCCACAGGAAAACATCACTTTACAATGCCAAATAAAGCATTGCAGTGAGTCTATTTCAAAAGCATTTAAAGAGATAATACTCTCTAAAAATCACCCTTCAAGACAAGGCAATACATCATCAAAATAAGGATCCTTCCATTTCAGATGAAACTGTTTCATAGAGCTATCTACAGAACAGAAGTTACATTTCTTCCTCAGTCTTCATCAAAGTTTTATCTCCTTTGAAGAAGCAAAGGAAATTTGTGTCCTCAGTGCTAAGTCTAATTAGCTTCAAACTGTGAAACTGTGCGATGCAGTACATAGCATATAACAGTATAGCTTTGGACAAGTTTTACAACTCAGTTACATAAACCCCAACAAATGAGGTTATGTGGAAACACTGTCAGAGTGTCAAATTCGCATCTCTTCTTTATGGGTAGCAACTGGTATAACTTCTGCTTTTTATATCAGAAAATACTCACAGGAAAGGTGGGGGAGGGATAAAGAACAAAAAAAAGCATAATTTTTTTAATGCATCCTAAACATGCAGTGCCTCCAGCCTGACACAAGACCCACAAAACATCTGCTGCGTATTAAACGGCTTATTACCTAATTTAGCAAGAGCACTCAAATATCCTGTTAGCACTAGTAACCACATATATCTGCAGTGTCTTGCACTATTTCCCTGCACCATGCAATAGCAACCATCTACCTCTTCAACATAAGAGAAAGAAATTCCTCTTTCTTTGTTTGCCAGCAACAGACAGGCTTGGGTTTGTTTAGCCTGTATTATTACTGAGCACTGATGAAATGTCAGCGTTAACAGGCCATAAGATTCTTGCTTCAAACTGAGATGATAATACCATTAACAAGTTGGGTGCTGCACTGCTGTTGTTAAGAGTAGTTAAACTCAGGTCACATTTTGGGTGATTAAAATTTCCTCTGCATTTCTTCAAACAAACATCAATGGGACAAGTCTAATATGTTTGGTCTCATAAGCTACTTCACTATTAAATGGTGAAGTACCTACCATATTACCGCAGAGGTCTTGAGAAAGATTTTTAGTAATTGCAGTTCAAACTCCAGACACTCAAGAGCAACTTTACAGTATGCAGCACTATGAATACTCGTTCAAATATATGAAGAGAGGATGCACTTTGTGAGCATGCCCATGTCTCACATATGAGAGGTTTCCTGTAGCATCAGCCTCCTTAGTGCAAGTGTACATCAGGGTCATTGCTGATTAATTGCTATCATCCAAAAAAATGGGTTGTACTACTTGACATCAGCTATAAATTATAAATACTCAGAAAAGTGAGATCAGTGCAAAAAGTCTCAGAAGAACATCTCCTGTCTGAAAGTTGCGTAAGGAAGGAATATTCCCCTCTGCAGAAGGAAGCACAGGCACCAGAGCCCAGCTGAATGCTAAAGTAGCAAAATGCTAGAGACCAGTTACAATCGGACACTTCCTCTAGTGTTCCTGTTCTGGTTTTTGGGTTTGGTTGTCTATGTATGCACGTATGCATACACAGTGGAGGACTGCTACTAGAAATCCTTTCAGAAGCAGAAATCCTGTCAAAGATAATTACTTCTCTTTCTTAGAAACAGTCACTTTGGTTTCTCTTCAGAAGCAAATGCTCTAGACAGACAACTGAATAATCACTAAACAGTCAACAATCTGTCCTCTACTGATGGATTCTCCCTATCCAGCAGAATACCAGCGACCTGGGGACAAGCAACAGAAGAGCAGCTACACTGGCTCAGAACAAAGGTCCTGTGTCAGCAGGACCAGCTGCAAAAGTCATGTCAAGGAAATGATGCTCAAAGTAGGGGAAAAAAGGACTCAAAATTATCAGAGCTCAACCCAGAAAGTCTTCTCCTGTCATATTACAATTCCTTATTATGCTTGCACCATGATCTAATCTCATGGTTTGTGTTACATGCTCCCCTCTCCCTAATTCCCTAACCATTTCTCTCTTGGTTGTTTTACATCACCAAGGTCTGCCTCTCCCCTCCCTTGTCTCTTCTTGCTCTCCACTTTTCTGCTATGGCTTCCTGTTTACAAAACTGTCTAAACTGACAGAGTCTCTGTAAAGCTTACACCACATACCAGTTGGTTACTGTGATAGGTCAGATTATACTGGATCTCTGGTTTTGGTCACATCTCCAAAATTTCCTGTCTCTGGATCACGTGCTAGTATTTCCAACATCTGCTCAGTAGGGAAAAATTACTGTAAAACCACCACCGCAAAAAATAAGCAGTGTTTGGAGATGGGAAATACTCTACTCCAGACAATTCTCCAGGTGTATTTGGAAGAGACACGAGGAAGGAATACCTTAAGGGCAGCAAGACTGTTTCCCTCTGGTTAGTCACTTCCTTCAGCTGGTTCTAGTTGCCATCAGAAGTTACAGGAACATGAAAAAGCAGAAGTTGACACCTGTGCCATGTCTGTACAAGGCAATGGCATTAAAAAAAGAGAAAAAGAGGCAAAGAAAAAAGCGAGCCCCAACTGTAATATGTCACATATTCTATGGTACAGCAGCCACACAGCAGGTATGGCAACATAGTTGTGGGGGGGTTGCGCAGGGAGGTGTGTTTGTTTTAAGTAGCAGAGGACTTTCCCTCATCATGAATCACACCGAAAGCAAATAACAAACAGAACTTCAGCTGGGAGTTTTAGCCCCTTGTCAAACAGGGAACATCCAAACTTGTTACAACATGCAATAGCCTGTATCACTTTATTAGTTCCACTTCTGCCTCTGCAAACTCAACTTGTCCAACACAACAGCCTTGCTAGGTCTTTGCATTTTCAAATATGTGATCTAACAATGTCTCATAAAAACAACCAAAAACCCAGCTGGACCTGTAAATTAAACTAAGCAGATAAGCAAAAAAATATGGCTGCTTTCAGTCAGTCCTACCAATAAGAAACTAGGATTAAAACATTGCTGGGCATTCAGTATACATACATTAATAAAAAACACTGGGTAAATCTGCTTGAAAGTTGTCAATGTTTTGCGAAGTGTGTTAAATCATCCAATTACAAGGTTGTACCCTCCTACCATTCAAGTGAGTTTATTAATTGATTTTAACTTAATCTGGTTTTGTTTTGTTTTCCCAATAGAAAAAAAATTGAAATTCAAATATCTAGGGAAAGTTCTTTAAAATATCCATGGACACTAAATACAAATCTTTGCCTTATTTTTCGCCATCCTAAGTTCTTATAATAGCTGTTCGCATAAACCATATTCCTTGATTAAAAGTAATTCTATAAGAATGAGTAATTTTTAATTTGGAGGGAAAAACCCTATTGCAAATGTTGTCATTAACCATTTTTACCATTTTTTTGGAGAACTACAAAGTGGTTTTCCATTTATGAGAAAGAAGTCATTTAATACAACCAACACTAATTTGGGGTCACTCAGTGAAAGAGACTAGTACTTAAAGCATACTTCCATGAAGCAAGGCGTATTAAAGTTAACTCGGCTCCACAAACACTTTCCCACAGAAGGCGGACACATCAGACAGACCACAAGGCTTATTACTTATGTTCACTCACTTCATTTCCTTTCTCGTCTTTGTTTCTTTTGTTTCTGTGGTATGAAAAGATTTTTATTTTTTTTTAAGCTCTTCAGGCAAAGAATTAGAATATTTTACATGTAGTAAAACCACCATCTATTAAACAGAATTTCTTTTTCTTTAGAAACTAAGAATTTGAGAAACCATAAACAATTTCTCATTAAGAAGCAAAAAAATGCATATAATCAAATTGTTATTTTTAGTCCTCAAAACTCAGAAACAAGCTGTATGCCACAGCAATGTTACTTAGTAAAGATATGGAGAGACATAGAAACAATAAGTAAAATGCTGAAGGTATAAACAATAACACTGAGAATCAATACAGGGAATGTCTTAAAACCAAAGACTAGAATTGGGTTTAGTGACTGGATGCCATTAGGATTAACAAAGAATATTCTGACATATCTATAACAACATTTGCCAGAAATGTAAATATCAACTTAAAGCCATTAAAAAAAAAGTGAAAAAGTGCAAATGCAGTGCAGCAAGACAACTATACACTGGTCCCTTACCCCAGAAACCATTAATGGAAAGTGTACACTGTAAAAAAAGATTTTAAAAACAGTAAAGGAATTTCACTTATTTAGTTCATTTATACTGTATTTAGTAATGGGGTGTTCCAGCTTCAGTGCTTCTAACTCAGGAAAGAAGTCACTGCTTTCTTAGAAATCTCTTCACGTTCATCTACAAGTATAATCAAAATGCAGTAAACATGTTTATTTGCTATATATATAGATTCTTAGACCACACACATCATCTTGGTACCCAAATGTTTTCCAGGATAGCATTAAGCAATGTGATTCACATCTGCCCTGTGTCTGTTCTTTTGTTTTCTCTCCAGCGAGAAAAGTACCTTTGTTTTTACATACCATGGGGATTTGTTTGTTTGTTTTATATACTGTGCTGTGTTTACTACGAGCAACTCCTTCATGTAAGGTTACTTCACAACTTCAGAACCAGTGTTAAGATAAATAACTTCTTCCTCCTCTTCCAGTGCTGCTGCATGACCACCACGGAAAGCATAAGTAGGAAGACATGGGTGAAAAAAGGGTTTGAGTAACTGCAGCTAAGCAACTATACTCACCAGACTAAAAATCTCTTAACAGTCAGAAATGTCAGAAGACATTAGCTGCATACTCAGACAGAAGAGTACCAGATCATCAGAAAATCATCCCAAATGAGGCTGACCTATTGAAAATTAGTAATTTCAACCAAGCATGACTGCCTTGTAGCTTCAGACTCCTCGGCACATTTCTCTCTGCCCATACACATCACCTCCTCTCTGCTCAGCTCTGTCCACTACATCGAAGCTCTGTGCCACCTGAGCGTAACAAATACAGCATGACAGAGAAAAATGCTGGTTGCTTGCACATCACTGGTGTTGGAGAAGCAGCTACATGGTCAGTTCCCATACTACCTGTGTGCAGACATCAAGCACCACTGCAGAATGAATTGATCTTTGCAGAATGCCAACACAAAACTAAGTGTTGAGTATCAGAGATACAATTTTCAAGGAGTCTTTCATTGGGCTCCTTTCTCCAGGAAAGGCTAGTACCATCATAGCACATCACTGCACACCTCTACCAATGCTCACGGAAGAAAAGCTGTAGCAGAGTTTAGGCCTTTTCTTTGATAAGCAACGTGGGTTGGGCTGGGATATTTATTATTGCAAATAGTAGTTCATCTTTTAGCTCAGTTTCTCAGTGTAGCCCTTTGACATGGAAGACTGGATATAAATTAGGTATGCACCACTCTATAAGCATCTTTTCAGCTAGCTTATATTTGTGTATGATCAGCACTGATCACTTTGTCACTACCAAAGTAATAGTTCCATTTAAAGCACACATAATACTAAGGATGCAAACCAAGTTAATCAGAAAGTCAAGGTGCTATAACAACTCTGGTACAGAGACACTGGCAGCCTGATCATAAGCTTGTGTACTCTTCCCCCCTCAACGTCCTTCATACTTTGAATAACTAATGTCAGTCAAATGCAACAAATAGAAAGGTTTGTTCTGTATATCCTTTTTCTTCCTCATTATTCATAAAACAAGCCAAACAATGTATCCGTAAGACAGAATGGGTGAAAATCATTGTAGCTTTTCAATTTTGTAAACTCATCTATTTACTGTCTACCTTGTAAGCATTAAAGACATGCTTATTCTAAAACATTCCTTTCCGAGTTCAGGAAATGTAACAAAAATGTTATGCTGTATCTATGAATGTGGCACTAAAATGAGGAATGATGAAGCACCAATGCCATAAAGGAAGCTTCTGAGTTAGGGAAGGAAAAAAATCCCAGTACTTGTCTGAACCTGGGCTCAAGTACCTTCAAGTGCCTCACTCCCAGCTTTCCACAACTGGGACTGTACCTAACTCAAACATGGGAGCACTGGATTTCAAATTCTGTACAGGAGTCATCCTCCTCCTCCTATCGAAAAAAAATGAGCTAAACATAGAATATCTAAACAGAACAAAGTCAGGCAGTGTGGAAGTGCCCAAGTTCATGTATGCTGCAAGAGCATTACAACTGCTTTCAGCTAGATCTCTACATGGGCTAATTTCTCTTACTAAAAACCTCATTCGTTACTAGCACAGATATCTGTGCTGCACTGCTGGATAGATGTGCCCTGTCTGTTATGTATGAAAGGAAAAATGGAAGGAGTTTGATCATCAGGAACTTGCAGAGAATGGAGCACTAATAAAAGACAGACTTTTTAAACACCCCGCAGCAAGGGAAAATACTTCTGCCAGTAAGATGCTGTTCCCTCTTCACTCTGGATTCAGGCCCTCTCGACTTTTTAAAACCTCAGCAGCACGGAGCTTTACAGATTTGCCTTGCCACTGGAAGTCTGTCAGATTTTTACTGCTTCCTACGCTTCATCTTCCCCGGGGAAGAAGCCTGCCGCGTGGGGTTGGTGTGCGTGTACCCAGCCGATGGCACTGCTGCTCTGTGGCTCTGGGAACAGCTACAGAAGCAAAGCAGAATGTGCAGACGCTGCTCATGCTTTACATGAAACTACTGTATAAGGCTGTGTACAGCTCCGTACAACTTCTAGAAGCAGCCCAAGGCCTCACGTGCCGAATCCAATGTTTACACCGTTCAACTCCATCCACAAGAGCAGCGCCAGGAACAGAAGCAGTATTTGGATGTGGGCAAGTCCCTCACACACAGAGGAGGGCAAGGGCATGATGCCTGTTGGCCAAAGGTAACGCAAAGTACTTGGATATCTGCCTAGGGGAGAAGCTACACTTGAAGTTTCTTAAGCGCAGGTTAAGCAGTGCTAACTAACAGACAGCTGTCAAACCTGAGAGACACCAGGAATTCAACTATTGCAAAACATGCCAAAATACACAAAGAAATTGATTATGTATTTTCCCATCAAGAATTCCATAGAAGAAAAAGCACATCATTTAACTAAACCAACCTGGACCCAAACGCCAGATTAAGCTCACTTAGTAAGGAAATTATGAGCATATGAGAGCAGAGGTCCATAATAAGGGATTTCACCCCTATATGCAACTATTCTTAGCTTTTTGTTTTTCTCCCTCTTCCCTCACTTTTTATTAATTCCAGACTTTGTTATTATTTGTAAATATGGCCTTATATTTACAAACAACAAATGCACAGTTTCAACACATTCCAGTTTGTGCCACTCTAGTAAGACTTTGGAAAAAAAAATCCCATATGCTTTTGCAATTTTCCCTCTAGCTATCTACGTAGCACTCAGAGTATCCTTCTTTAGCTTTCTTTTTCTTCCAACAGCTCAAAGGAGCATCACCAGGCTTTACAATGTCAAAGAAAAAAACCCCACAAAATTAAAATAGTATTTTCTGTCAGCTTCACAGGAGTAAATTAGCTCGAGGCACTTTTGACAAGTAACCAAACAGTGTTTCTGTCAGCTATTTTTTTTTTTCCTCAACCTTGAAGTCGTTAGCAGTTTGGAGCTAAATTCTCTGTCAAAAGCATGAGACTTAAATTTTAAAGTATTGAAATAGAACTCTCCAATGCTTATGATGAATATACATCTCCCTTCTCTGTGTATTTAATTAGAAAAATATGTAGATTTCTACATATGTTAAAAGTGCTGTTGAAAATAAATCAACAGATCAATAGCACTTTATAGAAGAAAGCTAAGCACTGCCTGTTTTAATGACTCAAGGCTAGAAGCTTTCTAAATCCTCACAATTAAAAAGAAATATATATCATCCCAAGTTCTCATTCATTTTTATTCATACTGAAAAGCTGCCAGGATTACTAAGTACCTAGCTCTGGAAAAAGTCTAACAAACTTAGAAGATACTACTTCTCAGATACAATATTTAGGTTATAACTGTTCAACATTATTTTTTACTCCCAGTTTAGAGGGCTCTGAGTCACTACTGCAGCAGGGGAAAAAAGGTTAATCAGAGCCTACTTTTTAGTCAGAGCCTGGGGACTCATTTCTATATCAGGCACTGAGGCCTCTGAAAGCGTCCATACCCAGCATGATGGTATACGATAACCACAGCGCTGATGTCACCGTGAAGTATTGCACAGTGCCTCTCTGCTTCAAACCTCCAGATGGAAAATCATGCGCAGAGAATGTACAGGGCACAACTGTCAGACACCATCGATAATTATCTAAAAATGACACCCTTCCCCTCCCTTGCATTTTCTGATGGTGAAATATTTTCACATCAGTCTTCCCTCTTTTATTTCAGAGCATCAACATGTTATGTTTTTAGCATTTTGTTCAGTTGGAGGGTTTCTTCCCCGACTTGAATCTGATCCCTTTAAAGTTGTGAACACTTACAAAAATTTCTAGCCCATCTTCTCTGAGGCAGGTTCATCACTCAAAAAGGAGACGGAACCACAAAAGAGAAAAATGTATAAATTGCTATTACTTAAAACAAACAAACAGACAAAACCAAACAACAACAAACCCCACCACCACCCACCAAACCAAAAACCAGACTTCATGTCAGGTTGATTCCAAGGTGAATGAATATAGACTGTATAAAACCTTGAGCAAGGAAAAAAAAAAAAGAAATTTTTTTAGAAGATGACCTGAAGTAATATTTAATGGAAAAATGATGTATTTTTTCCAGTAATTTCTTTAAAACTATCTCATTTACTATTCTCTCTTCAATTACTGCTAATTCTAAATTCTTCCTGAGCTGTTTCACTGACTTAATGAAAAATATACCATTAAAAGTAATGATTTGATTCAATCACCGAAGTCTCTGTTGGTACTGAAAATTTTAATTTACACCCAAGTGAATCACACATTTATAACTGTATGCATTTTTTAATGACTGTTTGTAAAATCATAAGCATAGTCCTTTCATTAATCAAGAGATTCTACTTTAGATTTTAGAAATACTTCAAGCATGTAAGTTGCAAACCAGCTGCTTCAAGGGAGAGGAAGTCTTCTGTGGTTTTTTTTTTTAATCCATTGTATTATCTAGATTAGGACTTTTTGACTAAAAAGACCCTTAGTAATATAGAAGGAATGTATGAAACTCATTCCAACTTCAAACAAAAGTGAAAATAACTATATCAGAACATTTATTTAATGATTTATGGTGTAGTTTACTACTTTAGAGAAAGTTTATAAATACTCGTTCACAAAAACAAAACTGCCAATGAAATTGCTATGAAACTAACTGGGAAATGTCATGGTTTTATTGTATTACACCATCAAATGTTAGCACAAATATTTTTTTTCTCTCCATTTGCACTTTCATTTAACAAGAAATATCCAAAACATGAAAATCATAGTGCAAAATAAATAAATTACTAGCATCAGCAGCTACCAAGTTCCTTGAGAAGACCTTTAAAATGTTTTCTTACTATAGGCTATGCCCGTTCATTTAAGTAACAGCCCACATTGGCTAGAAGTTCAGTAAAACTATGCAGGTTCCTATATGCCCCTGAAATCTGTCCTGCAGAGAAACAGGGTATAGTAATAACCAAAGAACAGCCACCTCTCATTAGCAGAATCACATGTCTGTCAGAGATGCCATACTATTACTATCAAAAACTAGAGTTAAAGGCTGGTCTTCATTCACCGCAGAACCAGAAGAGGCTGCTCATGTCACAGAAGTTACTGTGTGCGTACTCTCTATTTGACAGAAGGGGCTACGAAGCTTCTCAGCCAGTTAATATACAGCACTTGCAATCACATTAGAAAACAGTTGCTTCACTACTAGCTCTGACGTAATGTTACATCAGCATTAAACAAGACAGAAAGGAACTTCAAGAAATCTTTGGTTTTGTACAGGATGCTTTTAAAATGTCCTCATGCATTACAGGGGAGTAAATTATAAGACGAGCAACCAAGCACGTAAAATAGCTTGTTAGTAATAAGTGGGTGATTGTGAGGACAACACTGCACTCCTTCCAGAAAGAGGTGCCTAGAAAACCACCCCAAAACCAAAACACAAACCAAAAAAACTCAAACCCCACAAGCAAGTAACAGCCCCCTTGCACAAGCAAATGCTTTCTGCCTAAATTACACTGTGCTCAATAGAATTCAGTAAACTGCTGATTAAAACAAAGTGATCTCAGTAACTCTACGAGGAACAACTGCAGACATTGCAGGTCTATCAAGCACTGCACTACTGTATTGGGTCTGGCTGAGATGGAGTTAATACTCCCTTTGGCAGCAGAGTGCAGGCCACAGTTTGCTTTCACGTGGAGAGGTGTCCGATACACCTGGAATCGACTGCCCGCATTCTCCACCAAAAAGACTGTGGTGGGTTGACCCTGGCTGGATGCCAGGTGCCCACCAAAGCTGCTCTATCACTCCCCCTCCTCAGCTGGACAGGGGAGAGAAAATCTAACAAAGGGCTTCTGGGTCGAGATAAGGACAGGAGAGATCACTCACCAGTTACCGTCATGGGCAAAACAGACTCAGCTTGGGGAAAATTAACTCAATTTATTACCAATCAACCAGAGTAGGGTAATGAGAAATAAACCCAAATCTCAGAACACCTTCCCTCCACCCCTCCCTTCTTCCTGGGCGCAATTTCACTCCCGGATTCTCTACCTACCCTCCCCAGCGGCACAGGGGGACAGGGAATGGGGTTTACGGTCAGTTTATCACACGTTATTTTCTGCCACTTCATCCTCCTCAGGGGCAGGACTCATCACACTCTTCCCCTGCTCCAGCGTGGGGTCCCACCCATGGGAGACAGTCCTCCACGAACTGCTCCAGCGTGGGTCCTTTCCACGGCGTGCAGTCCTTCAGGAGCACACTGTGACCCCCACGGGATCACAAGTCCTGCCAGAAAACCTGCTCCAGAGTGGGGTCCTCTCTCCACAGATCCGCAGGTCCTGCCAGGAGCCTGCTCCAGCGCGGGCTTCCCACGGGGTCACGGCCTCCTTTGGGAACCCACCTGCTCCGGTGTGGGGTCCTCCCTGGGCTGCAGGTGGAGATCTGCTCCACCGTGGACCTCCATGGGCTGCAGGGGGACAGCCTGCCTCACCGTGGTCTTCCCCACGGGCTGCAGGGGAATCTCTGCTCCGGCGCCTGGAGCATCTCCTCCCCCCCTTCTGCACTGACCTGGGGGTCTGCAGGGTTGTTTCTCTTACATGTTCTCACTCTCTCTCCGGCTGCTGTTTTCCATCCCAGCAACTTTTTTCCTTCTTAAAAATGTTATCACAGAGGTGTTACCACTATCACTGATGGGCTCAGCCTTGGCTGGTGGCGGGTCCGTCTCAGAGCCGGCTGGTATGGGCTCTGTCGGACACAGGGGAAGCTTCCAGCAGCTTCTCACAGAAGCCACCCCTGTAACACACCCCCCGCTACGAAAACCTTGCCACACAAAGCCAATACAACTATATAGAGGAATTGTACCTTATTATTGATGCTCAGAGTACCCCGAGTCATCTGATGTGGACAACTACTGATAATACTTTAAGTGATGCTAGAAAAGGAATCATGCTACTGGCCTCACAAGAAGAGGATTCAGGTTCCAAATCTGATTAAAAGAAAAAACCTAATCTTCCTTTTCACCATAACAACTAACTGGTCTGGATAAATCTGTAAGTAGTACATAAGGAACTGTAGCAGCTGAAAGTGTAGGAGTGGGAATCCTAAACCCAGTATGACACCTTTCTGAAACACAACACTGAACTTAATTTGCAGAAAAAGTGTTGGCACAAATATAACTTCCAGCAGTTTTCCTAAAAAGAAAGCTCCAAATCTTTAAGCACCATTTTAGGTTTAGACCCCATCTGGCTGTTAAAGTTGAAAGACCAGAACTTCAGAAAACAAAGCTGCTTCCAGTAACATTTACAGCAGTTTCCCAGCTGCTCGGACTAACCACTCTGGATGAGAGAAATTCACTGAAACCCAGGTCAGAAGATACAGATGTATGGTAACTTTCTAGGAAAGCCTAATAGCTGAAGTTAAGAATTCTTCTAAACAAAACCCCCCCAAAACATCCCCTTGCCCATTAAACCAATACCTACCCTTTCATTTCTTCTAGATTCTAAAAAAGCAACAAAACAAAAATGACAAAACTAACAAAAATACGAGAAGGAGCAAAATCCCATTCCCTCCCCTATTTTGAACATACATTTTGAAACCTAGCCTTTAATCTTAAGAATCTGCATGACAACAGGAGTGGGCGGCTGCCATGGCAACACAATTTTTCCAATTTATTGCTGATGTTCCTAGGGTGGATTACTGGCTGTAGTAACAAGGGATTGAGGATCAAATAGTTCAGGAGTTAACTGGAATAAACATTCTTCTCCCCTAAATAGTCTGCCTGCAGCAACAAGAAGCAGGATCTAGATGAAGATATGCTTAACAGAAAATAAAACGGATTCTCCACCAGTCAGTGCCTGCAAATGCAGACAAGGTTTCACAAGGATTTTAAAGCAACAGCAGAGTGTCCCTTACTGTATATTTAAGAATATGGAGCACGTCATAAACTAATGCTCCCATTCAGTTTTCTCCAAAACCATGATGGAGCAGGAATTCTGCCCTTTCAGAACACACAACAAAAGAGGATAAAACTCTCTAGCACTGGCACAAAATTCATACAGAAAAGTGTCAGTTGTGTAAAGAGGTTCTTAGAAGATTTGGAGTAATCCCTGCAAGCTCTATTCCACACTTTGAATGACAAGTGAACAGCTTAGCTAGATACAGTATGTCTCTGTATCAAAAATTTATCAAAACAGAATACAGAAAAATAAAGGATATTTGAGAAGATTCAGTGATTATATAGAAAGCATCTCAAACTGGTTTCAGAATGGAAAGGCATGAGCAGGACCAATGGTTTTCAGCTCTACCTGATAGAGGTTATGAGAGCGCCTGAAAAAAATATGGCAATGGCCACTGTATCATTGTGGCTCTCTAGTGGTTCTCTGCAGTTGGAAAAACAAGATTTGCTGCTGCTGTGCTGGTGGGTTTTTTACTGGCTCTCTGCCTTTGGAAAAACAGACCTCAGCAAAAAAATATTTGCATTCAGAGAAATGTCCTGCCTCATTTCCTTGTACCAGTCCATTTCTGTGTCCAGCATGGCAGCTCATCTGTTGATGTACTGTCCTTAGGTTTCAGGTAATACCAAGCATTTTTTAACGCAATTGGAACACCATTTGATCTTAAAAAAGCATACACTAGACTGAAATGCCTCAACACTTTTCTGGCCAGTTACAGCTTAGAAGAAAGGTCTTGGGAGTTTCATTGACAGGTCTCTGAAATAATTTGCTCAATATGCAGCTGCAACCAAAAAAAAAAGCCAATAAAATGTTGATCATCAGAAAGGACAAGACAAAAAGCCATTGTTTTACTACAGTATAAAACACTGATGCAACTTCATCCTAAGTATCACATGCAGTACCAGTCACTACACCTCCATAAGGATATAGTGGAGTCAGAAGAATGCAGAGATGAAGAACAGAGATAGTTAAGGGAATACAGTAGCTGTCTTTTATAGGTAGAGATTAAAAATGGGTCACCAATATGCTTGTGCTCCATCACCTTCACTGGCTAAGCACATGGCTCACCCTTGAAGGTCCAGCCACAGCCAGTCATGGGCTTCCAGCTCAAGACACAGGAGTGGAAACAGATGGTCTGGTACATCCTAGGTGTTCTGAGATTTCATTAGCAGTAGATGGGCTACTACTAATAATGATGGAAGCAAAGTGATCTTTTGGGCTGTGAGACAAGAAGATATTGGAGAAAGAGGCACTAGACTCATCGCAGCCTTTTAAGGGACAGAGAGAAATGCTGATCACTGTGCTGTTTCTGCAGCGTAAGCCTGATTTCTGTCACACACATTTCCCTGCACAGCAATGTCAGAACATCCTGTTAGATATTTGAGGATAACTATAAACCTTCAAGAAGAATAGACTTTATTCAGAGGTTTGAAAAAGACCCAGTGAGGTCTTAAAAGTTTATATAGGAGTCTTTGATTAAAACAAACAAGACACTGGATCCTCAGAAAAAAGCAACATGAGATGTATATACTGATAAATACCTATATCAAAATGATAGTATTAAAAAGGCAACCCCATAGAAATGTTTTATTTATTGTACTGAAAAAGTGCTTATCAATTGTTTTTTCCACAATAAGACAATCTGCTTTACTCTGCATTAGTGATAGAATATTTTGTTCTTTCATTCTCCAGGTTATTTATTATTTTAAGTACTGATCCACTGCAACTTTCTTGACTTATGACAAGACAATCACACTTCTGGGAACAAGCTGAAATACAGCCAGAAGCAACATTTTTTTACCAAAGTTAAAAATACACTGCACTGACATCCTAATTTAACACTTCATTCTTTGTGCCATGCTTTTGTTTACGCATCCTTCTTTTGGAGAAATAGCCCAGGAGAGCAGAGTGATACATACCCGAATCATTCACGTAACACACAAATCAGTTTGAGTAAATGCTTAGTGAGCAATGGCTTTAAGTCAGACGGGTCCACGTGAGAACTCTCATTTAACTTCAGGCATTAACTATACTCTTCCCTTCCTAAAACAAACATTCCCACCCACAATTTCCACCTCTTCCTCCTAAACACACTCCAAAGAAAAGAGTCTCAGTTAAAGCTTAATGAATCTTACTGTCCTTGTACAGTACAATCTCTCTTTTTCACCAATAACCAGCGTTCAGGATTCTCAAATATGCAGAGCACTTAAAACTTCAAGAGTCCTTAACAAACTCCTATCCATTACGAGTTTACTTAAGGAACTCTCAAACCGTTCAGTAATGCTGATTGACTAGTGGGGAGGAGGCTATTCCCCCTCTTGATAGAGCATATAGTCTTTGAAAACACATCCTTACTTCGAAGAGCCACTTCACAGCAGCATGGTACAGAGTGCTCGAGCTCCTGCTTCAATCACACCCCTGTCCATCGGACCACGTTGCAACTCTTCCTCTAAGCAAAAGGCCGTATTGATCCTCCTCTTCCAAGCACAGACTGTTTAATTCTCCTTTCTCACCCCCTCACAGCTCACATCTCAGCCAAAATTAATATTTCAGCAAGGAGCTGACCACCTCTACGCAGCACATATTTTCTGCATGCTTCATGTCTTACGTGATGAGATGTGTAACAAATTAATAAAGCTCTTTCTAGACTATAATTAAGAGCATAGACTAGGGCAGCGCTGATATCATAATACTCATCTTTTGATTCTTATAGTTAATAATTCCTAACATGGAAGCAAATTTTAAGACAGACAATATCCAAGAAAAACAAATTTAGAATAATTAAGTAGGAATTAATTTAAGAATAAGCCCATTGCCCGAAGTCAGGCAGGCACACCGAAAGAGCACAGAGAAGTTAAGGCTAGAAAAATGGGTTTTTTTCCTCACACACTTTTCCTGCTGGTAAAGAGAACAATGGAATTACAGGCACCCTGAAGGGATAACAACAAGTAGAAAGCAGTTTCCAGTTGGCTATGCTAACACTTTTGATAAAGTGGCAATAGCTAAGTAAAACAGAAAGAAATACTTGCAACTTCCAGCATTTGATTACTTTAACAAACCAAGTCTGAAACATGAAATACATAGGCAGTAACCCCCCAAAAGTTTAAAGAGTATCTGAAATATTCATGACCCATCCATAGACATAAAATTACCAATCAAACATTCACAGGTCCTTGGCCAATTCATTCTGAGCTCAAACGAAGCTAAGTTAAGCATCTCTGTGATCCAAGACGCATGCATTATTTAGCATTAGCTAGACATTTGTTCATTTATGCAGACAGATGCCAACAGGATTTATGTGAGAGGGTACCCATTTCTGCTTAATTTGAAATGTCCTGTTCTCTCTCTGAAAGCTAAGCCACAGTGATGTATATCATTTTGGCAGTCTTTGTATTTTAGCAAAAGCACACTTTCAAAAAGCTACAGTCAGGAACTCTTCCAGCAGAAAAGCAGCATACTAAGCTCTCAGTGCATACCCAGAGAACAAGGTGTCAGCATCTGCAATCGCCTCCTCTTGTACACAGGCATGACTCTAGGTATTTCCGTATGCACAAAACCAGACATTGATTTTTCATGGTACTTTTGTAGCTCTCCTTTTTTGGCAGAATAAAATATCCACATAAGGGTGTTTTGGGGGGATTTTGGTGGTGTTTGTGTTGGTTTTGGTGGGGGGCTTTTTTTTGCGTGTTCTCTGCAGCTGATCAAAATTTGCATCACACGTTTTAAAATCCTAAATGAATACTCATAAGGAAGACTGGGAAAGAACAGAATGACAGGGAAAACCTGAGCTGTTAACGACAAGCAACAGTGAGAAACTGGAATTATGGAAAAATACTTGCAATAAACTCTGAAAAGGCAGCTGCCTTCACTTTCTTTTCCCTATAAGACATTCCCTGTGTCAGTACGTTCGCAGATGAGTTTTCTATGCTTCAGGAGACTGAACGTACCCTCAGCTACAGGTATGCTTCAGACAGATGACTTTTTAACTCAGGTACTTTTAAACTTCCTCTCAGTGTCCTGAACCATTCACAAATTTTCCAGTATTCTTGGGACTGCCACCACAGCCCACTCTCAAAGACAGAGAAATTTTGAGAATAATTAAAATAGGAAATTCATGCTCCCTTATTTAAGCTTCCTCATGCCTTGCCCCCTGCAAGACACAGAGCACAACTCAACACCCAGACAGGATGTCCTCATTGCTTGACTGTGCTTAGCATTTAGTATGTGATAAGACTATGAACTACTACAGATGATGGAAATTTGGCTGAACAACACAAAAATCAGTCCAAAATATTTGTTACATCCTGAAAGATTTCTGTTAATCTGGAAAATATAGGCTAAATCTGTAGCCCTATAGCCCTGATTCAGGTGACTAACATTATTGTGGGTAATGTTTGTTTTTAAAGCGTAGGAGAATGATTGATATTTAAAACAAAAACAAGTTTAAAAATCAAATTGCAAACCATTTATTTCCTCCTGTCCAAACAGACCTCAGTAGCACACAAACAATGTGAGCTAACCCAAACTGTCACATAATACTGTACTTTTTTATCTAGCACTGCTGAAGCTCTGAGTGGGGGAGATATTAAGGGAGGGAAAGAGCAATAAAATTAGTGCCATTAAGCTGAAGCAAACCAGTCATCATTTTATATATCTGAGGGAAAAAAAAGTGGGTTAATAAGGAGAATGTTTATTGATAACTAGAGGCAAAAAGCAATGCTAAGACAAGAAGGATTGAGGACAGGAGATGAGACTATCATGGGCACACATCTTACAGGGCTGAGCCACTGCTTCACCACTTACATTTTGAAGTACCAGTAAGGACAAGATCAGGTAAGCAAGCTGGAAATAAGAGCAAAGGGATCACAGAGAAGTGGAGATAAAATGAGGTATTGGAACCACTCAATTTGCACAAGGACAACTTCAAAGTAACACTCCGATGTGGAACTAAAGGAAAGAGGAGAGCAGAGGCACCCAACCTTTGCTCAGGGAGGCTGGGGGGAACCAAGCAGTTGATTAAAAGTAAATCTTACAAATAATGTAAAATGCTTAGAAAGTTTAACATTTGAAGAAGTGTGCACAAAGAAACATTTAAAGAAGTACCAGGACAGCCAATGATGAGAGGTGGAATAAAGGGAGTAGCCTGGAGAGTGAGAGAAATCAAATCCTATCTCTACAATATTTATCCAATACAGTTGCACCTCAAATCTACACTGAAAACTCAGCTTAACACAGGATACATATTCTAAAAGGAGCACCTTAAATGCAAAGCAAGGGACACCAGCGAGTGATACCCCGACGAGGCACAGAGTTGCTGGCAGCGTGGAATCACATAGTTATTTTATGAAGAATCTGCTGTCCAGCTCCCCTCCTCTGGCAATGACTAATAAGCAACACTTCAATAGAAAGTGAAATACAACATGCTAATAATTCCTGTTTGGTATTGCACAGTATTCATCACATGATATATGGGAATGTCTTGGTCCCTGCCAAAATAACTGTCAGAAAATAATCAACCAGTCATCATCTAAGAAATATCCGCAATTGAATACTGTGCTCTTGCTTCTGTGGGTGTACAAAAAACAAGGTGATGCACAGTGTCACCCTAACTTTGTGTTGTTGAAGCCCATTAATACAGCTTGTATTAAATACTTTAAATACTGGACTGGGACATCTATATCCAATATTCACAATGACATTGCAAGAATATTGCCTTTTTGAAAAATGAAAGAATAATCTCTGAAAGCTCCTGAATGCACATATTAGAGTCTTAACCTTGACACATAACAAAATATCAGTTATTCTTTAAACGTAAACATATATTCTTTAACCCAGTGGTGTTCTCTGCTTCACACTACTGCAGTTCACTAGTGACCTAAATGAGCCATCCAGTAGCATCGCTCCTAAATTTTTCTACTTTGGAATGATGTATAAAAACTACCATTTTTATAAATCGATTTGAGATCTTCAGATGAGAGGTACTAGCAGTTTTATTTGTTATTATCATGCTGTATTGGGTCTGGCTGAGATGGAGTTAATTTTCCCCATACTGCTGTGCTTTGTATCTGTGGCTAGAAAGGTGTTGATAACACAGCAGTGTTTTGGCCACTGCTGAGCAGTGCTCACACAGCATCAAGGCTATCTCTCCAACATGACCCCCACAGCAGTAGGCTGCGGGTGGGTAAGATCTTGGGAGGGGACATCACCAGGACAGCGGAGCCAAACTGACCGAAGGGATATTCCATACCATACGATGTCTGCTCAGCAATAAAAGCTAAAAGAAAGGAGGAAGGAGAGGGAGGGGCATTCATTATTACAATGTTTGTCTTCCAGAGGAACTGTTACACATGCTGAAGCCCTACTTCCCGGGAAATGGCTGGACATTGCCTGCTGATGGGAAGTAGAGAATAAATCTTTTGTTTTCCTTTGCTTCCATGCACAGATTTTGCTTTATTAAACTGCCTTTATCTAGACCCATGAGTTTTTTCCATCTTTTTTCTCCCCCACCCCTTGTCCTCCTGAGCAGAGAAGTGATAAAGCAGCTTGATGGGCACCTGGCATCCAGCCAAGGTCAAACCACCACACATGGATATACTATAATCTAGCATGAGACACAAACAAGCCCTTAGAAAATGACCTGTAGAGATCTATCACCTCCCACTGACCTCCTTCAAAACATATTTGGATCTGCCAGCCTTTTATTGCTCTTCGGCACTAGTAATCCACCATTTGATCATTATAAAATATTCACAGCAGATGTGCCTACAAACAGAGCATGATGATTTAAGTGGATAAGAACAGGAAGAGATGAACTCTCAAGAAACAAAGATCCTGAGTTTATGCTAATAACTTTATTTTAAAAGACTAAATTAAGGAGAAACATATGCAGATTTCCTTAAGCTCTTCTATTCTGGAGTTAAGTCTCATAGCTGCTGCTCATGTCAGGCTACTTTTAACTGTAGTTCCTCACAGTATTCTAGTAAGTATTTCTGCATTACTGTGTTTTCCCAAATTCAATTTTTGCCCTCACTAAAAACCACAGCAGAAAAGACATCAGTGTTGTGTTGGCAGAGGGGAACATAGTTGTTATACAATTAGCTATATAAAGCTGCATTTGTTCTCTTTCCCTGTTTACACCGTACAGAAGAACGAATACGTTGATAAGATGGAACCAGCTTTACTAGAATGATTTTGTCCAATGGCAAATATGTCCTAACAATTACTGATCAGTCGGTGAGACAGACTCTACATTCTACATGAATGAAGAGATGATGTTGTAGATGCAACAGAGTTTTTTACTGCCAAAAAATACTTAGGAATTAAAACCCTATTAGGTACAAAACCAGAACAGAACTAGCAAAACTAGAGAGCTGGAATAGCATGTTATAGTTACAACAGTACAAGGCACAGGTAAGTTTTAGTTCTCAAAAACCATTTCTGAATAATCTTTGCAGTATAAATCTGCATGGGGGGCAGGGGCTGCTATTACTGGTCAATTTAGTAATACGTAGAAAGCCACTTTACATAATTTTACTGAATTTAGATTCAACATTGCTTTCACAATTCTTGTTCAGTTCTTACTTTTGTATGCCTTGCTTAACTTTAAATAAAGTAAAATAGCAGTTCTACCTGTAGGAATCCAAAAACAACAGGAAACATTAAAAAATGTGTTCGGACTGAACATATGTATTAGAAATCCTTTAGATGAAATTTTATAGAGAGTGTCTCAGTTGTACTTTACAGGGCAAGGTGGGGAAGCAAAAGGGGTGGAGACCTAGAGCTTTTTTCTAGAAATTAGTCACTAGGAAGTGTTCATCATTTCTCCCATACTCAAATTTGCTTCATTCTATTATTCACAGTAACATATTTAACTATAAAACTTAAGCAACTTACTCTGCAGTGGTCATACTGTTGCTGTAAGGTTGGAACATCCCCTCCAATAGGCATTTGCTTTTTTAGTTCTTCATCTTTTGCATTCAGCCATTTGATTAACTCTTCCAGGGATGTCAGCAATCTGTTCCATTTCTCCGCACTGGCCTCCAAGTGAGCCCTGTGAAACAACATAAAAGCATCTTTAAAGCCCTGAATAGCAAAAACCAGCACAGGAATACAATAAATAAATAAAATTGCTCCATCGTTAACATAGGAATGTTTCAAGCGTTTAACAGCAAAGCAACTCTGTGTTAAAAAAGCCTCTACTTCAAAACATTTTGCACAGTGAATCAAACTGAGGAAAAATGCGTGAGCAGAGACAAATATGTACCTGATGTTTTAACTTATCTAAAACCTTGA